>NC_041393.1:566442002-566457391 GCF_002162155.2 Triticum dicoccoides | reverse complement strand
TCTCTCTCTCTCTCTCTCTCTCTCTCTCTCTCTCACACACACACACACACCCCACACACACACTAAGACTCCATCTCACACACACATGCTCTAGGCGGAGCATTTGTTCCTACCACCCTTCATCCAACCTTACCCATATGATAAACAATCACCTTTATTTACCTGCATAACATGGACAAATTCCACTTTACTTTAGTAGTCAGCAAACTTATCATTTGTACCCTTATAAAAAACGAGTTGGCGATGATGGTGTGCCTGCCATCTTGTAATACACACCGTATGATCTATATCTGACGGATAGAAAGCAAACTATCATAATTTTACAAAAGATACCCGCACCTCTCTCCACATCATTATCTCCCACAACCTCATTGCTCAGCAATTAAAAAAGGAATAAGTCTCTGGAACAATCTAGCATGCATGGTGCCCGCTGCCGCCTACCGGTGCTGTCCATCCCCATGCCTCCGCCCATTCCGACCACCAGTCACCACCACGCTCCACTCCTCCTCGCCTTATCTCTCATCTTTCATTTTTTTGATGACATTCTCGAGATACCAGTTTTCCGATAAAATTCTTGAGATATCATTAGTTTTTACACATGGGATTACTCCTGCATGGGTCAATCACAACAGGTGTTTTGTAAAAAAATGCATATTGATGTTCCGTGCAATGCATGAGAATCTTGCTTGTAATTATATAATGCAAATCACGAGCAGGAAGTGACATTTTTTTGACACAACCACGTTAACATGGCCACGTAAATCACTAGCTAAAGTAAATACCGTTATACTTATATCCCGATGCAAAAGGTTGAGTACATGTCCGAAGAGTAGAGTCGCACACATGCACTCTGTCTCTCAGAGTCTCTCTCTCTCACACACACACACACACCAGTTATGTGACGCCCACTTAAGCAGACACGTATGATACAATTTGTGCACCCGCGGGTACACGTGATGCTGCGCATTTATTTAAGCCGGAAGGCGAACCCAAACAGTAGCTGCATTCATTCCCCTCCCACCGCCTCTTCTGTGGTCGCCGTCACCCGGTAGCCATGGCCTGGCCGAAGGTAACAACATACGCCATACTCCTGCCGGAGCGACGCTTTAATATGGAAATTTTAGTGGTCATGCATGCATCTTTTTGTGCTAGCACTCCTATATAAGGGTTGACCGGTCGCTTCCCGCGGATGTGCGTGGGCGGTGGAAGAGGAAGGAGAAGGGAAGCGGGCTGTGGAGTAACATTTTTTACCACAATTTCTTAGGAAACTAAGTGCAATTATTGAGTGGTTTTGCAAACTACCAGTACTACACCTGAAACGGTTCAAAACCTATACTCCCTTGCCAGCGCGCGCTTCCCGCGTGAAACGGTCAGTGTCGCCCTGGAGCGTCAGTGCCGCATTAATGCCTGGCCAGAGCGGAGGCGACCTCTCACTGGCGCCGGCTTTGAAGTGGTGCGACGGTCGAGAGAGCGTCGCTTCCCGGTGCACGCGACTGCTCCGCGTCGAGACTGGCCATAGGCCCTATTTGGATCCATGGGTTAGAGTTAGTTTGAACTAGTTGGGGCTCAAATAGCCCAAAAGTATCCAAGCATGAGGGTTTAAATTGGAGCAAGTTGCATCGAACCCACCAAAAAAAAACTATTCCACCCAAGAGGTGCTAACTGGAGATAGTTCTCATTGGGACCACTGAAAAATCACTTTTCTCTCTCCATCAAGTGCATTTATTGTCAATCTAACCCAGTCACCCAAACACCTCTTTGGCTACAGTTAGTTCAGGGTTAGTCATGAGTTAGTCTAACCTCTAGCTAAGTTAGAGTATCAAACAGGAGCAGTATAGGACATGCAAGTTGCTCAAAGCATACAGGCAAATTCGTACATGAAAGGATTTTTTATTTTTTAAAACAGAACGTGAAAGGAATTTTTTTTAGAATGCTCTTGGCATGTCGCTAACATGTGATGAGTTAACCGACCTCAATAGACGGCAAAAATGCCAGCCCGCCGCACTTTGATAGAGACGAGGAGGGTGAAGCGATACATGCTGCTGGATTACTAGAGATAGGTTTCGCACGAAAGCCAAGAAATATGGTGATAGCGTGGGTTAGCCATGTACTAGTATGATGTAACTACACTGGGCTGCCATGTTTCGTACTCTTCCAGTCCACTGTGGAAATGATTGGTTAATTTTATATCGCTGAATAATATTAAATATTATGAGTGCAAACGCTCCACCACGAGGTTCCTTGCTCCTTCTCGGTCGTCCGGAATCTATGTTCTTCCACTCTATTTTTTTTTACATGAGCTTTGTTCATCCTTTTGCCAACACACAAGACATCTAGCATCAAGGTGCACGTGTTATGCAGGGATCGTTCCATCTATATGAAGAACACGTGGGACTGGAACTACGAGACGGACGTGTACCTAGGAATGGACGTACGAACCTGAGTAATGTAGCGTAGTAAGTGAAGTAGAAAGGCACAAATGGTATGAACATGTGTGTCATATAGGGTGTATTTGGTTGTGTTCTCGTCTCAGCATAGTTGTTCCCTCTTCATGCATGCTCAACTCAACACCCCTCCTCATGCATGCTCTCTTCATGCATGCTTCTAGTGTATTTGTGCTAAACTAGTGTGGACTCATGCATCCTCCGTACACTCTACCAAACACCCAAAAGTGGGTCGAGAAGGGAACTCTTGGGTGGCATTTGTCTCTTACTACGTACTACCACTAAATGTTGTACGTGCAATGCACGGTGATGTCATGGAGTACGTGCCTAAGTACTCTACTACTACTATATTAGTGGAGGCACATATTAACTTTTATATTTGTTTACATGTATGCCCCGACACCTTCCAACTAGACGTGTCTTTCTCTCCAGGTCGCACTTTGTATCGTTCATACCACTAAGTACTACTGCGTGTGGTCTCCGACCCAGAAGTGGAAGAAGTGGAGATGCTCTACCACGCTGTTTTTTTACGCTGGGCTCTACCACGTTGTTCATGTCCCACTCCTTTCGCTGACGTGTGGGACATCCAGCATGTTCCGTGTTTGGCACCCTTCGTCGTAAGAGTTGAAACGCTAGCATTCATCAGAAATAAAAAATAATTATAAATCAGCAGTGATACTATTTTTTGCGAACCAATCGGCAGTGATACTATACCACGCGGTTTCCTTGCTCCTCGATATTGGAAAGAATACTTCCGTTCGCCAACATGTGGGACGTCGACCATCCTGGTCCACTTGCCATGCACTCAAAACTCCAAGGTAGAGTCACCCAGGTCGTCACGCCACAGTAACAATTTTTTCGAAACGAAGGCAAAAGATTTGCCCCATATATTAAATAAGGAGAAGATAGAGTTGTTACAAGAGCCGAACACGCCACAGTAACAATGACTAATGAGCCGTCAAATCACAGGCCCGCTTCCCACTTTGAAGTTGCTCGGACGAAGGAACCATCATGACTTCGTTGAATTCCGCTTCTTGAAGAAAACTACTGTACCAGCAGTACTGCTAGCTACAGTAGTTACTCCAACAGAGGCCTCCTTTCGTTTTTGACTCACAGGCAAGGAAAATCCTTTTTTCAAAACGGAACACGCAAGGATAATCCTGGTGATTGCGTACAAAAGCTTGCGAAGATTTTAAGGACCAATTTAATAATAACGCGCTCATTTTTATTTTGAGCAATAACTCGCTAATTTGTTTAATTATATATATATAAAAATATGCCTCTCCGGTTTATTCTTTGATATTAATTGCTCCTTCTAACATAACATTATATATATAACGAGCCCACCTAATACGTGTATTTCAAGGAAGTGCAAATGGGTTGGGATTTCTTAGAAAATATAAATGGGCCTGATTGACGTGAAATTATTTGTTCACCCAGCTCAGCAAATGAACTGTACATTCTAGAAAACATGGGTTAAATATATGCCACATTTTTGTAGACTGACATGTGGGCCAATAGGTCGAAGCCTACGCAGGGCATTGTCAACTTGGTCAACAAATGATTGTGTCATCCACAGACATTGGATTTATATCCAACGGCCGACATGCACCTTCTATCTCTCGTCTTCTTCCTCCAGCGTTGCTGGGACCGCCTGGTCTGGCCTCCGGCAGCTAGCGGCTCTGCTTAGCACGCATCGCTGCGAAGCGCTACCCCACCGCCGGCCAGGCTATACCTCCACCCCTCGACACCTCCTGTTATTCTCCACAGACTACAGCCCCACGCCGCAACAGAACCAGTTACAACCCTTCTCATCCTCTCAATCTGTGACTCCATTGCTGTCGTCCACCGCCTCGCTGCGCTCTATGCGGCATGGTTAACAAACAAGAGTCATCGAAAGAGGAGTGTGTGTGGAGAGCCTGACGGCTGGGACCCATGAGGTCCATGGTCGCACACAAGGAAAGTTCCTCCTTATTAAGCTGAAAAAATGTTTCCTCCACCTGACAGCTGGGACCCACTGGCTATATCTTTGCACGGAAGGAAGTGCCTCCTTGTTTTGCGAAAAAAATTATTCATCTCGTTGACAGCTAGGACCCGTCAGATTTGGTGGCTGACTTGTGGGCCTACTAAGCGGACGTGTATGCATGGCTTTGTCAACTTAATCAACAAATGATTCTAGCAGCTGGACCGTTGGATGTTAATCCAATAGCTGTGCTCCTTCTTCAACCTCTGTTCTTGCTCCTGTCTCCTGTGGGCGGCACCGCGGCTGTGCTGCCGCGCACCCGAACTAGTGAAGTTCCCCACTCCTCACCATCTGCGACTCCACTGCCCCGTCTTCCCCATCTCCGGGTCGTTCCAGTCTGGGTACGCTCGGCACGGTGTGATCAACGTGGTCAACAACCGAGAGTCATCGGAAGATGACTGTACATGAGAGGCTGATAGTGGGGACGCACCACGCCCATGGACGCCTGCATGAAACAGAATGCGGCGTGGTCAACGTGGTCAAGGAACGACTTCCATCGGAAGTATACTGTACATGGAGAGTCTGACAGCTGGGTCCACGGCTGCAACAAGTAAGTGCCTCCTTATTACACGGAAAATAATGATTCCTCCAACTGACAATAGGGACCCACTGGATGGGCCACCATATTTTGCGAAAAAATGTTTGCCCCCTGACTGCTAGGACCCACCTGACGGGCCACCGTATTTCACGAAAAAAATGTTCCCCCGCTGTCATCTCGGACCCACCGGAAGTGCCTCCTTATTAAGAAGAAGAAAATGAATACCCCCTCCTAGCTGGGACCCACCTTGGTGGGAGGCTGACTTGTGGGCCCACTAAGTTGACGGGGACGAAGGGCTTTGTCAACTTAGTCAATATGAATGATTCTAGCTGCAGTGACCGTACGATGTCCATCCAACGGCCATCATGCTTCTTCAACCTCTGGTCTTCTTGCTCCAGCCGCCCAAAGCAGCGCCGATCGTGCCACCTACTCCTGCCTCCCGTGGCCGGCTGTGATGCCGCGGAGGCCTCACCGCCCCCACTACTCCCGCCGCTGGCCAGGCCATCCCTCCACTCACCTATGCTTCCACTGTCGCGTCTTCCCTGGCTCCGCGTCGTCCCCTTCCTAGGCCTCGCCGTCGTCCACCGCCGTGGTGCTCTCCGTGCGGTGTGGTCAACGTGGTCAAGGAACGACTTCCATCAGAAGAGTACTGTATGTGGAGAGGCTGACAGCTGGGTCCACGACCACAGCCCGGTTTTTTTGTGATTTGCCAAGTAAGTCGCTTTGTCAAGCCTGTTGGGCTACAAATCTTTTAAGACGAGGAGAGCTTTTATTTGGCTGGCTGAGAAAATGGCCCATCAGTAATGAGAAATGGGCTGTACATTTTTAAAACACATCAAACCGGCAATTAGTTTCAAATATCTTTTTTCATTTCGAGATTTTAAATTACATTAATTTTTATGCATGGAGAATTTGTTGGATTTTATATTGATATACATTTATTTTTAAAATCAGTTTGAATGTGAGTCAAAATTTCGGGATTAAAAACAGTTCGGACCGCACCGAAATATGCAAAAATCGTATAATTTTTTAACCGTGGCCACAATATGGGTTGTAATGCTAACAAAAATAATATGGGCTCCAAAAAAAACCTTAAGAATTAGCAAATGGGCTGTAAATTATTAGAAATAATGGCAAATGGGTTGTATGCTGTTTTCCACAGATTTGAGGCTTTCCTAAAAAAAGGTTGACGCACAAGCAGTGACTGTTGGATGTCCATCCAACGACCGTTGTGCTTCTTCAATCTCTGCTCTTCCTGCTCCAGCCGCTCAAACAAGTGCCGGCGGGACTGCCTGCTCCCTCCTTCCCGCGGCCGGCTGTGCTACCGCGCAGGCCTCACCGCCCCATTGTACTCCCATCGCTGGCCTAGCCATCCCTCTACTCACCCACACCTGCTGTTATTCTCCGGCGACGGCAGACGAACCAGTAAACCCTCGTACAGTCGTACTCCCCTCACGTGGGAAACAACTGCCGAGTCTTCCCTGCCTCCGTGTCGTTTCCTTCCTAGGCCTCGCCGTCGTGGACCGCCCTGGTGCTCTCGGCGCGTCCTGGTCAATGTGGTCAACGACCGACATGCATCTGAAGTGGACTGTACGTGGAGAGTCCGACGGCTGGGTCCACGACCGCACGCAAGGAAATGCCTCCTTATTACGTGCAAAATAATGATTCCTCCACCTGACATCAGGGACCCACCGGAAGGGCCTCTGTATTTTGCGAAAAAAACGTTACCGCCGCCGACAGCTCGGACCCACCAGCTATATCTTTTCACGCAAGGAAGTGCCTCCTTATTACGCACAAAAAATGAATACTCCCCCTGTTAGCTGGGACCCGGTATAGTGGCAGGCTGACTTGTGGGCCTACTAAGCTGACGGGGACGGAGGGCTTTGTCAACTTAGTCAATATGCACGATTCTAGCTCCAGTGACCGTACGATGTCCATCCAACGGCCGTAGTGCTTCTTCAACCTCTAGTCTTCTTGCTCCAGCCGCCCAAACCAGCGCCGATCGTGCCTCGTGCTCCTGCCTCCCGTGGCCGGCTGCGATGCGGCGGAGGCCTCACCGCCGCCTACTACTCCCACCGCTGGCCAGGACATCCCTCTACTCACCCACACCCCCTGTTATTCTGCGGCGACGGCAGCCTCACACCGCAGCGAACTAGTGAACCCTCGTACTCCTCTACGCGTGGGCATCCACTGTCGCGTCTTCCCCGGCTCCGCGTCATCCCCTTCCTAGGCCTCGCCGTCGTCCACTGCCCTGGTGCTCTCGGCACACCGTGGTCAACGTGGTCAAGGAACGGCTTCCATCGGACGTGGACTGTATGTGGAGAGGCTGACAGCTGGGTCCACGCCGTAGCAAGGAAGTGCCTCCTTATTACGCGCAAAATAATTATTCCTCCACCTGACAGCGGGGACCCACCGGACGGGGCACCGTATTTCATGAAAAAAACGTTTCCTCCCTGACTGCTGGGACCCACCAGCTACACCTTCGCACGTAAGGAAGTGCGTCCGGGCAAAAAAACACAAAACGATTCGCCCCCTGACTGCTGGGACCCACCAGCTACACCTTCGCACGCAAGGAAGAGCATCCGGGCAAAAAAAAGATTCGCCCCCCTGACTGCTGGGACCCACCAGGTACATCTTTGCATGCAAGGAAGTGCGTGACAGTCGGGGCCCACCTGGTCGAAGCGTACGTAGCGTTGTCATTCTGGTTGCGAACGTGTACGTACATATATACTGGTCGATGTAGAGGCGCGCACGTGGCGTAGTAGAGGCGCGCACGTGTCATAGTAGAGGCGCACACGTAGCATGTACACGTACGTATATCGGCAAATTTGCAAGAAAGAAAATACGGCCACGTATGTGTACATACGGGTGGGGTCTCAAACGCCTACTCGCGCATACATATGGCCAGGGCTCGTGTACATGGCTGGGTCGGAACAGAGAAACAACGTCGTCGTCGTGTTCATGGGGAGCCAACCGGCTGGGTCGGAACGGAATGCGTGGTCGTGTTCATCGAGAGGGCTTGGACGGAACAGGCGATGGAAACGAGGCCTTGCGTACCACAGAACAGAGGAAACGGCCTTGTGTTCGACCGGCCACGTTCAAAACGGGATCTTGTTCATCGGGAGGGGTCTGGCGTACCGCAAAACGGAGGAAACGGACCTCCTATGGTCGAAACGGGGATCCTGTTGATCGGGAGGGGTGTGGCGTACCGCAAAACGGACGAAACGGACTTGTGTTGGAGCGCTATGGTCGAAACAGGGGTCCTGTTCATCGGGAGGGGTGTGGCGTACCGCAAAATGGGACTCCACGGGATACTGTTCATCTCCACCGTCGACCTCCTCCAGCCTCCACGGGCTACTGTTCATCCACCGTCGACGTCCTCCAGCCTCCACCTGCGACTGTTCATCCACGGGCTCCTGTTCATCCAGCCTCCACCGCGTGCTACTCCACCGGCTACTGTTCAACCACCCCTCTCCACGGGCTCCTGTTCAACCACCCCTCCACCGTCTACTGTTCATCCAGCCCTACACGGGGTCGTCCTGTTCATCCAGCCCTCCACGGGGTCTTGTTCATGCAGCCCCAACCGGCTCGATCGATCGGGGTCCTATACATCCACAGGCAACGCCACGGGTCCTGTTCATCCACTCCCACCGCTCAATGTTCATCCACCCCCTGCGTAACACTCACTATTCATCCAGAGAGGCAGCATCGATCGGCTTCAGTTAGCAGCAGTAGCAAAGGAATCACTTGATCGGGTTCAGTTAACAGCCATCGATCGATCGCTCGGGTTCAGTAACGCGTAGCCTGCAGTGCAATCACTCAGGTTCAGTTAGAGCCCAACGCCTCGCTCGGGTTCAGTTAGAGCCAACGCCTCGCACACACGCGCGTACGTGTACGAGAGAAACGCGCATCACTCGGCCCCCGACCACCCACCGTAATCGGGAACTCCTCGAAATTTTCCTCGCCCTCACTTCTACCACGGTTTTTTCCGTCATGGACGGCCCAAAGAATGTCATGCAGCTGCGTCTCCGGTCCGCCCAGGACGAAAAGCCCATTTTCTGTCATGATTTTTTTCATAGAAGTAGGAGCCCACCACATCTATGATGATACCGGGTTTTGTCACAATTATCGTCATAGAAGTGTCATATGTATGACAGAAAAAAATTCGTTCGGCCCAAAATGTCATGGATGTGTCTTTTTTTGGTAGGGACCATAGCCTCTCCGATGAAGTGTGAGTAGTTTGCCATAGACCTTCGGGTCCATAGTTATTAGCTTGATGACTTCTTCTCTCTCTTTGATCTCAATACAAAGTTCTCCTTGATCTTCTTGGAGATCTATTTGATGTAATTCTTTTTATAGTGTGTTTGTCCAGATCCGATGAATTGTGGGTTTATGATCAAGATTATAGATGAACAATATTTGAATCTCCTCTGAATTCTTTTATGTATGATTGGTTATCTTTGCAAGTCTCTTCGAATTATCAGTTTGGTTTGGCCTACTAGATTGATCTTTCTTGCAATGGGAGAAGTGCTTAGCTTTGGGTTCAATCTTGTGGTGTCCTTTCCCAGTGACAACAGGGACAGCAAGGCACATATTGTATTGTTGCCATTGAGGATAAAAAGATGGGGTTTATATCATATTGCTTGGGTTTATCCCTCTACAGCATGTCATCTTGCCTAATGTGTTACTCTGTTCTTGTGAACTTAATACTCTAGATGCATGCTGGATAGCAGTCGATGTGTGGAGTAATAGTAGTAGATGCAGAATCATTTCGATCTACTTGTCGCGGACGTGATGCCTATATACATGATCATGCCTAGATATTCTCATAACTATGCACTTTCCTATCAATTGCTCGACAATAATTTGTTCACCGACCGTAATACTTATGCTATCTTGAGAGAAGCCACTAGTGAAATCTATGCCCCCGGGGTCTATTTTCCATCATATAAGTTTTCGATCTATTTTATTTTGCAATCTTTACTTTCCAATCTATATCATAAAAATACCAAAAATATTTATCTTATTATTATCTCTATCAGATCTCACTTTTGCAAGTGGCCGTGAAGGGATTGACAACCCCTTTATCGTGTTGGTTGCAAGGTTCTTATTTGTTTGTGCAGGTACGAGGGATTTGAGTGTAGCCTCCTACTAGATTGATACATTGGTTCTCAAAACTGAGGGAAATACTTATGCTACTTTGCTGCATCACCCTTTCCTCTTCAAGGGAAAACCAACGCATGCTCAAGAGGTAGCAGTGAGCCAGTCCTCCGGCTTCATGGTTCTGTTGTACTTGGGGGTGTCGCGGGGAGCGTGAACCCTTTTGGAAAGGGCTCCTCCCGGATGCGTGGGCTAAAGCATGCCCGCCCCACAGCGCCGCTCTCCTCCACCTCCAGGGAGAAGGTGAGCCGGTCGAGGCGGTGGCGAGCGTCGGTGTCGTCGATGGCACTTGCGCCGAGTCGGCTGGCGACCGGGCCACGAGGGGTCGGGTCGGTTGGAGCCGGACGCCGACCGGGATGGTCGGGTCCGCATCGGTTTTCCGGGGCCGGCTCATCACCTAGGCCACCGGCGGCCGTCAGGGCCGGGTCACGCCGAGTCCGGGTGCGGCCGGAGTGCGCCTCGCCCGGGGGTGAGGACGCCGTGTGCTGATGATCGCCGGGACCGGCAGCGCGGGCGGAGCCGGATCCCGCCGGCTTGGCGAGTTGGTTGAGGCGGTATTGCTGTGCGTTGGCTGCGTCGAGGAGGTCGTTCATCCGCTTGATGCGCTCCTTCAGCTCCTCACCTATGAGCTGGTCCAGGCCGATCGCGGCCGCCTGGGCGGTGTGCATGTTCTTCACGAGAGTCTCGTAGACGGTCGGGATGGCGCCGAAGGCCTGGCCGATCGCGTCGCCCCGGGCTCGCATGTCGGCGACCCGGCTCGGCTCAGCCGCGGTAGGCGTGAAGCCATAGGCGGCGTTGCGCTCATGCTGAGCGGAATCCAAGCGACGCTGCGTGGCGGCGAGCGTCTCGGTCCAGTCCAGCAGGTGCTGGCCTCTTTCCTCGAGCTGGGCCCGGTCCTCAGCAACGTTGGAGGCATCGATGTCGGTGCCGATGGGACGAGGAGGCTCTGCATCGCGGCGCGCAACGGGTTGGACAAGGAGGCCCACTCCGCTGTGGCCTTGCCTTTGGCGGCCTTCCTCGTTGCTCTCGACGAGGAGCAGGCGTTGGTGCCGGTGACGAACTCCACGTGGACGTCCATTACCCCGGCAGGAACGCTGCCGCTGAGGGAGAGGGGAGAGTCGGAGAAGTTAAGTACCTCATTGGGGTACTCATCGGCCGCGGATGCATCGGAGATGCGCAGTGCGGCGAAGCAGGCGGCGAGCGCGTCGATGACGTTGTCCGCTAGTGTGACAGGCTCGTCGGAGTCAGAGAGGAGCCCCGTAGGAAGCATGCTCCCAGCCAGGACCTCGAGCTGCCCCACGGTGGGCGCCAACTGTCGTGGTGGGCGCACGGCAGATGCCATGGGATGGCTAAAGAGAGGAGGAGGCTCGAGGGCTCTGGCGGGCTTCAGAGGCGAGGTCAGCATGAGCGAGCGCAGGACGCAAGACATACCCAGGTTCGGGGCTCTCCGGAGAGATAATACCCCTAGTCCTGCCGAGGGTGGTTGATATGCAATAGTATAGGGTTGCTCCTAGAGCTGTGTGAAGGGAGAAGGAAGACTGGCCGAGGCTTAGGCTGCCCCATCTCCCTAGGTGTGTTCTACTGATCGGTTGGCTATTTCCTGTGTGCTTGCTGCTTGCCCGTATGCATGAGGGCTCCTGGAGGGTTTTATAGACCAACCCCCAGGGGTACAATGGTAATGCTACAAGGCCGTAGGGCCGGGTTGTCAGTGTTTGGGGACCCGGGGCTGGGACCCGCTGGGTGCCTGTGGTTCGCCGGGTTCCCCTAGGTGTGGGCCTCGCATGCCTAGGGGAACTGTGCGTCGTCTTGTCGATCGTCAGGGAGTGGCCGAGTCAAGTCGGGTACAGTGGCGCTCCGTCAGGTCGCCGCTTGCTGGCGTCAATGGTGATGATGGGGGCACTGTTGCCACGCCGGCCCTGGTCAGCGGGTAGGTGAGGGGCACTGTTGCCATGCTCCGGCTGACCAGAGGCATGGGCGGGGCACTGTTGCCTCGGTCATTGGTGGATGAAGACTCATCCCATCGTATGGCCTAGATGGGACGGGAGCTGACCCGTGGCTGGGTTGGGGAACACGTCAAGGGTGGAGCTGGCTTGTTGGGGAAGTCTTGGTGTGCTGGGTTCGGCCGCCTTGAGCTGGTGGTTAGGGCCGAGTCGAGGAGTCTGGCCAGGTCGGAGAGTTCGGCCGGGTCGAGGGGCTTGGCCGGGTTGAGCGACCTGGCCAAGCGCGGGCCGACTTGAGGGGCGATGCTGGCCCCGTTGTTTTTGAAAGGGATCCGGGTTCCGTTGCCTGCCCGGGGTTCATCCCCCCGACAGTGTGCCTCGACATTAGACTCTCATCCTTCAAAGATGAAGGAGCACCGCTGGAAGTTTGTAGCTGTCTCATTGATCTCCTTTACTATCGGTGCATACATACCTCCCGTTTGGTTCTGAATATATCGTACTACACCTTGGCAGTCAGATGAAATCACCACTCTAGCCAATTGGAGATCTACTGCCAGCGCCAAGGCTTCACGGCAAGCCAATGCCTCCAGAGTAGCGGGATCGTTCATCCCTCTGTACTTCAAGCATGAAGCTCCCGAAAACATGCCCTCGGAGTTTCTGCAGACAGCACTAAGTGACCCTTCATTTAAGTCTCTAGCAACTGCACCATCAACTCTTAGTTTGGCCACCCCCGGCGTAGGAGGAATCCATCGTATCCAGTTGTGAGGTGGCCCAGCAGCAACCTGTCGAGGTGGCTGTGCTGGTTTGTTGTCTTGTAACTCATGGAGGTACTTCATGATGAAATTGTGTGTCGACATAGGACTTTGAAAAACATTCTCATGAGTGGCTTGCCTTCTAGCATACTAGATGGCCCATAAAGTCACCAAAACCTGGGTGAATTCGGAGGGGGGTGGCATCTCTATGAGTGCAAAGATCCATCTCTTTGCATCCGGGGCATGGGTGTTATTGAGAGCTTCGAAAAGATCAAGGTCCTGTAGAGCCCAAACACATCTTGCTACGCTGCAATGTAGAAGTGAGTGTTGCCAAGAGGCCTCCGCCCACACATCTTGCACGAGGTAGTTGTCGACATATTTCTGTCATATAACAAATCAGCAGTAGGCATGGAGTTTTGAGCTAGTCTCCATAAGAAGATCTTAACCTTTGAGGGGACATCCACTTTCCACAGCTTTGACCAGGCTCTCTGCTCGCCTCCATTGTTTGAAACGTCAGCCCGGCCCTCGAGCCAGGCCTCCCTCCTCATCTTTGTGTCTACGAGCATACGATATGCCGACCAAACAGAGAAGACTCCATTCTTCTCGTGTATCCAGTCCGAAAAATCCTCAATATATCTTGTGCACAACCGGACCGTGTAAATGGCCCGTGCATTTGTGGGCAAAAACACTTCCTCGATCAAAGTTCTACTCCATTCTGCTCCTGGGAGTATGAGTTCAGCAACCCCGGATGTCGGCTTTTGGATTCTACTAACAATCGGCCTCATACTGTGAGCTCTTGGTAGCCAGTTTTGTTGCCAGATCCTGGTACTTTCTCCAGTCCCAATGCGGTGAATCAAACCTTGGACAAGGACATCACAACCTTCTAGAATGGCTCTCCAAATCTGAGATGGCACCGTCCCCAACTCGGTGTTCAAGAACTCAACATTGCCATGGTATTTTGCTTTCAACGCTCGAGCACTCAGTGACTCCTGGTCCATCAACAACCTCCACACCTGCCTTGCAAGAAGAGCTAGGTTGAAAAGTTGTATACCACGGAAGCCTAGCCCTACACAATGCTTCGGTCATGTCATAGTGCTCCATGAAACCCAATTGGGCTTCCTTTGTCCCTCTTTGCTTCCCCACCAGAACTTACGTATTAGGGTGTTGATATGCTCACATAAGCCTCGTGGTAGTTTAAAACAAGATATGGAATAGACAGGGAGGGCCTAAGTCACAGATTTTATCAAGACTTCCTTTCCTCTTGAGGATATAAGTTTTTTCAGCCAACCATTGACTTTAGGGAAACTTTTGGGAATGGACGACCGACCAAGCGCTCAGCCGGTCTCCTTCCTCGCGAGTGTCCAGTGCAGGCCCAGAAACCTTATCTCCTTCACTACTTTTTCTTCTTATCCCCAAACGCAGTGCATCTCCATCCTCTATCGATCCCCTCCCTTTCCGTTCCCTTCCTCCATTCCCTCTTCGATGAGAGCCCTCCACCGCACCATCTCCTCTAGCCATGCCGGCAGGCGAGGTCGCCGGCCTCGAAGGCGGATGGGCCAGTATTCTGCAACCAGCCACGACGGGCAGCCGCGGGCCCGAGGCGGGGCCCTCGCCGTGCACCCGCCCACGCGCCGTGCGCCGGCCCTGGCCTCCGGCGTCGCGCTGCACACTCCGACGAGGCTAAGCTATGGGCGGCGACAGGTCACCGGAAAAGATGTGAAACGCGGCGTTGAAAGAGCTGCGACAGGTTGGGCGGCGTGCGGCGTCGATGCCGACGATGTTGGAACCGGCCAGCTTTTTTGCTGGAACCGGCAACAGGAAGTGCTACAACCATGGCAGCAAAATGTTGGAACAAGTAGCTGCGGCCTCCAGCAGGTTTTTTTTTGCTTCAACCAACCACTGTTTTTGCTGGAACCATTAAGCATTTTGCTGG
This sequence comes from Triticum dicoccoides, assembly GCF_002162155.2. Taxonomy (NCBI): domain Eukaryota; kingdom Viridiplantae; phylum Streptophyta; class Magnoliopsida; order Poales; family Poaceae; genus Triticum; species Triticum dicoccoides. Next base: position 566,442,601 of record NC_041393.1, on the reverse strand, counting down.
AACCAGCGATTTCCATGGATGCGAGTACATAAGCTTTTTCTTCTTCTTTTTGCTGGACCGCAAGTGAGAAATTTTGCTTCAACCAGCCATCTTTTTTGCTGGAAGCATCAGGATTTTTGCTACGACCTTGTTTTGTTTTTGTTTTTGCTAGAACCAACCCAAAAATTGCTACCACCGTATTTTGATTTTGCTGGAGCCGACATTTTTTCTGCTTCAATCAAGTAAGTGGAGATTTTTTGTTGTTTTCAATTTTTTGCTGGATGAGGCCTACTCGTTTGCTACAACCAGCTTTTTTAAAAGCTTCAGCAGGAGAATGGCGACGAGGATGAAGACCAGGGCTGCGGCCACCGGGAAGTTGCCGTGAATCCCAGCGACGAGATCTAGCACAGAGCGGTAGGGGGCGGCATGGTGCTGCGACCGGGGAGCAGCGGGAGAGTGCAGCACGCGCAATTGACGAGCTGCATGAGATGCGGGTGCCGTGGGATATGCGGAAAGCGGGACGGGTGTTGCGCGAGGAAGGAGCTTTTGGGGATGAATCCCTTTTTTTAGATCCGACGGATAAGACAACTGACATCTGACGGCGTACGGGCGTCCGACCG
>NC_041393.1:566411758-566441632 GCF_002162155.2 Triticum dicoccoides | reverse complement strand
CTCCCCTTCCTCCTCAGCCTCACTCTCAGCCCGCGCCCCCCCCTCCGCCTCTCCCTGCTGCCTCCCGCCGCTCCGGGCCGCGGGCGCAGGGCGTGGACCCCACCAAGATCCAGCTGCCCTGCGCGCGCTGCAAGGCTATCCTCAACGTGCCGCACGGCCTCGCCCGCTTCCGCTGCCCGCAGTGCGACGTCGACCTCGCCGTCGACATCTCCAAGCTCCAGCATTTCCTTGCCGCCGCCGCCCCTGGGCCGGGCTTCGTTCCTCCACCGCCTCCGCCCGCGCCCCCAGTCCCAATGCCGCACATGCCCTTCCTGCCGATGATGCCGCCGCCGCTCATGCCGATGGCCCCAATGGCCCCGCCCCCCGAGCTGCCGGAGGAGATCAACGAGGTTGCGTTTGACGTTGAGCGCGAGGAAGAGGAAGGTGACACTGTTGGTGAAACTTTCATGGACTATAGGCCTCCTAAGCTATCTCTTGGTCTTCCTCATCCGGACCCTGTGGTAGAGACTTCTTCTTTATCAGCAGTGCAACCTCCTGAACCTACTTACAACCTGGCTATTATGGATGAATTGGATGAGACCAGGGCATTGTCATGCTTACAGATTGAGACAATAGTGTATGCTTGTCAGAGGCATCTTCACCATCTCCCTACTGGTGCTAGAGCAGGTTTCTTCATTGGTGATGGAGCCGGTGTTGGTAAAGGGCGTACAATTGCTGGGCTGATTTGGGAGAATTGGCAGCAGGGGAGGCATAAGGCATTGTGGATTTCCATTGGTTCAGACTTGAAATATGATGCCCGCAGAGATTTGGATGATGTTGGTGCAAAATGTGTGCAAGTGCACGCATTGAACAAGCTGCCATATTCTAAGTTAGACTCGAAGGCCACTGGGATCACAGACGGAGTTGTTTTCATAACTTATAGCAGTTTAATAGCATCCTCTGAGAAAGGGTATTCACGTTTGCGGCAGCTGGTAGAGTGGTGTGGATCAGAGTTTGATGGTCTTGTGGTGTTTGATGAGTGCCACAAGGCTAAAAATTTGATTCCTGAGGCAGGAGGTCAGCCCACTCGCACTGGTAAATCAGTTCTTGAGATCCAGGAAATGTTACCTGAAGCTCGGGTGGTTTACTGCTCAGCAACTGGTGCATCAGAGCCTCGGAATTTAGGCTACATGGTCCGGCTTGGTCTCTGGGGGGACGGAACATCATTTCAGAGTTTTCATCAATTTCTATGTGCTCTTGAGAAAGGTGGTGTGGGTGCCCTTGAACTTGTTGCTATGGACATGAAAGCTAGGGGCATGTATGTTTGCCGCACACTTAGTTATAAGGGTGTTGATTTTGATGTTGTGGAGGCACCTCTGGAGGACAGAATGATGAATATGTACAGAAAGGCAGCTGAATTTTGGGCTGAGTTGCGTGTTGAGCTCCTATCGGCAAGCGAGTACTATGCAGAAGACAAGGGCAATTCAGCTCAGATATGGCGGTTATACTGGGCCAGCCATCAGCGTTTCTTTAGGCATATGTGTATGTCTGCAAAGGTACCTGCTGTTGTGAGGTTGGTGAAGGAAGCCTTAGCAGCAGAAAGATGTGTGGTGGTTGGTCTCCAGAGCACTGGTGAAGCTCGAACAGAGGAAGCTATCACAAAATATGGTGTTGAAATGGAAGACTTTATTTCTGGCCCTAGAGAGTTGCTTCTTAAGCTGGTAGAAGATAACTATCCCTTGCCTCCAAAACCTGATTGTTCTCAGCAAGGTGAAGAAAAGGTTACGGAGGTGCAGCGTAAGCGGCATTATGGACCCGATGTATCCTTAAAAGGACGAGTTAGGAAACTCGCAAAAATGGAAGATAGTGATGATGGAATGGATGCACACTCTCCATTGGAGTCAGACCATGAATTAACAGATTCTGAAGAGGAATTGCATATGTGTCAGATCTGCAATACCGAGGAGGAGAAGAGCCTGTTGCTTCATTGTTCCAATTGTGCTACAAGTGTTCACCCTGGCTGTCCAATTCCACCATGGACTGGAACGTTGACAGATGATTGGTTATGTTATGCATGCAAGGAGATAATAGAAGCCTATTTTAAAGAGAGAGATGTTTACATGGCTGAACTATCAAAGAGATATGACAATGCAGTGGACAGGAAGTCAAAGATTTTAGAAATCATCCGTGCTTTAGATTTGCCTAATAATCCTCTAGATGATATCATTGATCAGCTAGGTGGTCCAGACAATGTGGCAGAAATAACTGGAAGGCGGGGCATGCTAATAAGAGCATCAGATGGAAAAGGTGTTGTTTACCAGGCGCGGAACACGAAAGAAGTTGCATTGGACATGATCAATATGCACGAAAAGCAGCTATTCATGGACGGAGAAAAGTTCATCGCAATAATATCAGAAGCAGGATCAGCTGGTGTTTCCTTACATGCTGATCGAAGGGTAAAAAATCAGAGAAGAAGAGTACACATAACACTTGAACTTCCTTGGAGTGCAGACCGTGCAACCCAGCAGTTTGGGAGAACACATCGTTCTAATCAAACTTCTGCACCTGTATATAGGATTCTTTTTACCAACCTTGGTGGTGAAAAGCGATTTGCATCAATTGTGGCAAAGCGACTAGAGTCTCTTGGAGCTTTAACACAAGGAGATCGAAGAGCTGGACCATCACTTAGTGCTTTTAACTATGACAGCAGTTATGGAAAAAAAGCCCTGACAATGATGTATAGGGGTATAATGGAACAGGATGCATTTCCAGTTGTGCCTTTGGGATGCTCTGAGAATCAATCTAGTCTCCAAGAATTCATCACTAGATCAAAAGCTGCATTAGTGGCAGTTGGAATTATCAGGGATGCTGTAATCTGCATTGGAAAACATGGAGGAAAGCTTACTGGTAGGATCGTTGATTCTGATATGCATGATGTGGCCCGTTTCCTCAACCGTATTCTGGGATTAGCTCCAAACATCCAGAATAGGTTATTTGATCTCTTCACAAGCATACTCGACTTAGTAATTCAGAATGCACGAAGTGAAGGACGGCTTGATTCTGGTATTGTTGATATTAAAGCAAAAAGGGTTGAAATGAAAGAACCGCCGAAGACAGTTCACGTTGATAGCCTGTCCGGTGCTTCCACGGTGTTGTTCACTCTTACAATTGACCGTGGAGTTACTTGGGAGTCAGCTAAGGCAATGCTTGAAGAAAGGCAGAAAGATGGTGCGTGTTCTTGTAATGATGGGTTTTACGAATCCCGGAGAGAGTGGATGGGCAGAAGGCATTTCATGCTAGCGTTTGAAGGCTCAACGGAAGGAATGTACAGAGTAACTCGCCCTGCTGTCGGGGAAGCTTCGAAGGAGATGCCTTTGGCTGAACTAGAAGGGAAGTACAAGAAGGTCTCATCGGCAGATAAAACTGGGGAAGGCTGGCAGGAAGAATATGATGTGTCGTCCAAGCAGTGCATGCATGGGCCCAAGTGCAGACTTGGAAGCGATTGTACTGTGGGCAGAAGGTTACAGGAGATTAATGTTTTGGGTGGTCTAATACTTCCTGTGTGGGGCACGGTAGAAAAGGCCCTGAATAAGCAGGCCCGACAGGCTCACAAGAGGATACGTGTCGTCCGCCTGGAGACAACAGATGACAACCATCGGATTGTTGGGCTTGTCATTCCAAACACAGCAGTGGAGTCGGTGTTAGAAGGTTTGCAGTGGGTCCAGGACATCGACGAATGATGTGGAAACTACAGGTTATTTCTCTGCACATTCTTCGGTCTGGTGTTGTGGACCAAATTTCTGTAGCTAAGGAGGTAGCTTTCGAGGTTTAAGCTTTCTTTCTTCTTTCTTCATGGGGTGGGAGAGCACAACTTGGTGTGATGGATGATGGTTAGCTCCAAGATTAGGAAAGTAAATACAACATCTTCTGTTTATTGGAGTATTTTTTTTCTTGGTCAAGTCTTGCTAAAAAACATATTCTGTCACCCGCAAGTTGAAGGGCCGTCAATGAATGAAGAGTAGTGATTCCCCTGTCAATGGCATTTAGGAAATTGTAAAACTGCTTGTTTTTGGGAAGATATATGGTTTGGAAATTCCCCATTAGCTACGCAGTTTGGGGACCTGTACTGTTTAGTTAATGAAAAGAACAAAAGTGTGTTTGATCTCTGGGATGGGATACAGTTAAGATGTAGTACTCCTACTAAATCAGCGACAATTAATATGGATCGGAGGGTACCTTTCTGATAACCTTTTCAGTAGGGCTTATGAGTCTGTGGTATGATCCTGAGTCAATAGCCAAGTCTGGTTTACTTGGAACAGGAAGACTCTTCAATTATGGCAATATGAATCTAAGGGGGTGTAGTCTTTGTGTGCCATTGTTAATTTTAGAGGTGTCCAGCCTATCTTTCTTCCTGTTGTGTGGCATGTGAAGGTGCCACCCAAAATCCAAGGGTTTTTTTGCGGCCTCTATCCCAAAATAAAGTAATGACATTATGGCTAAACCTCGTTAGTGCATCCACTGTACTGAAATTGAATCAATATGTCCTCTGTTGCTTGAGTGCATTGTTGTCAGGACAGTTTGGGATGATGTTAAGCAAGTAAATTTAAAGTTGCCATTGTTGATTGTAAAACACCTGCTGCTCATTGCTGGTTTATGCAACGAGAAGTTCTTGCACTTAAACAATCTCTAGTTTCTGATTGAAAAACCTGAATCTCTCTGAAACAGGTTTGGCATCTGATGGTGGGGGGCTACCTGGTGGAGTGTCGAGGGATCTATCTACTGCTCAAGAACTTAAGGTCACCCCTGCTACTAGAACCATGGATTCATTCATCTCAGGCGGCAAGCCCTTGGCGATGCAGATCATGAAGTAGCTTCGCTGTAGTAGTTGATGGAAGGAAGGGATGGGGCAACGAAATCCATGGCGTCGGATTCTAGCTGTGGCGTTTTCTCCTCCCTCCCTCGCGTGGCCTTTTGGTTGAGTCCGCAGTTTACTGCTTTGCTGTAATGGTGCTTGGGTGCCCTGAATTTGGTTGGCCTTTTATCCGTTTTGGCCGGGGCCTGGGGGTAGAAACATGTATGTAGGCTTAAAAAAGTTTGGCTGCTTGAAAACCTGATAACATCTTGGACTTAGGGGGACGTTCTATGGCATGTGGGCCCCTGAATTCAGTGCTGCAGATGCATCCTTGACGCTATGAGGTTCTAGTTGTGAGTTCCTTCATTTTAGATTGCCGTTGGAAACTTATTTGGAGTCGGAGTCGTCGGGCTCAGATCGCTTCCCGTCCGACTTCCTCAGATTCCAGTCTGAGTCGGATCGGGCCCTCTCCACGTACTGCATCAGCTGCATACATATATGTACTACACGCATACACAGGTCTTCGCGCCAAGGGAGGTTCATCGTTGCGCACGTAGGCTTGGCTACCTCCAAGTGTTTCTCAACCAACGACGATCCATCAGGCGGCGGCGTTCATCGTTCGCCACTTCGTCAGGCGGCAACCGAGCCCGATGGCCGACGCCCACGACGCACCGCTGGTGCGCCTCTCGTGCTTCCACGGCGACGACAGGTGTCCGTGGCAGGTGGGCGGCGGACCCGTGCGCCCCCATCGAGGCCGCCTACGTCGACGCCGTTGGCCGGCTCCCCGTCCACGAGATGCCAGACCTCTTCGACTGCCTCTACCGCGGCGGGCACTGCGTCGGCCTCCTCGACCCCGCCTCCAACGTCATCCTCAATGGCCTCACCCTCCTCTGCCGTCGCCGCAGCGGCGCCTACTCGCCGCCGGAGGAGGACCGCTTCCCGCCACCGCCGGATCCTCGGCATGTGAGCAACTGGGGGTCCATCGCCTTCAGATCTTACAATGGCCTCCGCGCCTTCATGCACACGTACTTCCGGTACCTCAACGATGACCAAGCTCGGTTCTACCTCCACCTCTCCGGCGGGGACCTCCTCGTCGCCATCCGGATCGCCGAGCTGGAGCAGTTGGCCGCCGTCGAAGGGGCCGTTGATCAGGCCACCGTCGGCCGCCACCCAGACCTCCTCCGCGAACGAGCCCAGTTCGCTCTCGCCGTTGCTGCCATCAAAGCAAAGCACCCCATGCCCGACGACCTCCTGCTGCTCTGCCAGCCAGCGCTCCAGGAGACGGCCTACGACATGAAAGACGTCCTCGCCACCTTGGAGGAAGGGCGGCGCCTCACCGTCCATGACGTCGAGGCCATCCTCGGCGTTCTAAAATCGCAGCTGCGCCATCGCACGGTCTGCTCCCGTCTGCAACTCACCTTCACACAACGAGGACGCGGCGAGACCTTGCATTACCGCCTCAACGGCCAACATGGAGGAGGCCTGCAGTTCCAGCAGTGCGCGCCATTCAGCCTCGCCAGCCTGCGCTCTCCCGAGGCCGTGCGGCGCAAGCTCGAATCCAGCCTCGCGCTCATCCCCGAGCACACTCCGCACACGCCGGCGGAGGTGGCCGACGCGCCCCCGACATGCGGGCACATCGAGTACCTCAAGACGGGGCTCCTGGACGTCATCCACGCCATGTACGTCGAGGCGCTCGCCAGCTTGCCCCGCGCCGCGCTCCGGCGTGTCCTCCGCGGCATCCTAGTCGCCGGGCACTGCTACGGCCCCATGGACCCCGCGTCCAACATCATCATCCATGCCGCTTGGTACAGCGTCATCGCGCCCCCGTTGCGCCCCAGCATCGAGCCGGACGTGCTCGGCGTAGACGCCCTGCTTCGCCTCGAGGTCCACTCCCTCGACGGCCTCGTCGCCGCCGTCCGTGTCGCCACTGGCTTCTCAGAGCACCAGGCCGTGGAGCACCTCAGCACCAACCGCTGCGACATATCTGACATGCTTCGGAGGGCGGCGCCGGAGACACGCGGCCAAGCCTTTTATCGTGCCAGCGAGGCCGCCAGACACCCCCTCGGAGAGCACCACTCGTCGTTCCTCGCATCCCTGGCCTCCTCAGGGCCGAAATTTCTGGACACCTTGAGCTCCTTGCTGCGCTCCGGAGAAGACAAAGGGCCGCGCCATTTGATCTCTGCTGCCAGCGTCACAGAGTTGCAGAAAATGCTAGGACGCCGGTGCTCTCCCATCACCCCACTCCCAGCACCAAGTCACTTGGATGGTCTTCCAGCAAGGAAGCAATGGTTGGAGAAGAGGCAGAGGTTTCTACGGACAGAGCTTGAACAACTCCTCCGCGGCTACGCCGATCAGCACCCATGGGAACCAACATTTGAGCTGGAAATCATCTGCGGCGTGGCGAAAGAGAGCGCCTATCTCTCCTCCCATTGCTACCACATCAACTTCCTCGCCGCGGCATCCGACGGCACGCGAATGCTCTTCTTCGCTCAGGTTTGGGAGGAGAAGAGACCCGACAACACCGAGCAGTGCTTCAGTCTCTGGGTTCGTTACCACGACAGAGAATCGGAGGTCTCCTTCTGCTGTCCCCTGCCTTACTACAGCCCAAATGATGCATATCTTGGTAAGCGACTTGCAATTACTACTACTTTAACACATCGCTCTTGGTATTTTTGGGCTGTTCTTTTTTTGCCCACAACATGTTGTATATAACTGGATTAAGGGGCTTTGAAATTTCAGATCGAACACTATAGTGAAATGCTTTAACTAACTGAACAATCTCTTTCTTCACGTGCAGGGCGGTGCACCATTTGCGAGTTTGGCATGAGTAAAATTGTGCATCCACCTGTTGGCCTGCATATCGGAGCGACGCACACTGATTTTGGAAAGACACGTCCGCTTGGCTCAAATTTGAAGGTGTCCTCTCGTGCGGACGGCATCGTAGACACGGTGATGACCCAGAACAAATGCGCTTAACGAGAGCTGTCCTTCAGCAAACCTGGACAAGAACCTTCGGATAATGAGCCTCTCATGAGATCAAGATGTCCTCAAGCAGCGGGAGTTGGAGAGCTCAATTGTATTCACTGCTCAACAATGTTACAAAGTACAACATAGAGTGAGCTAACATTCCTAAAAACAAGGCACGCAGGCCATGAGCGTTAGTGGATCCTACAATCTAGGACTAGACTTAGTTACATCAGACTGTTACACAAATGTACACTAGAAAAACGCCCGTGCGCTTGCAACGGGACCACATTAACTTTAAGAGTTTAATATTAATCATATTAATATTACATTTAATATTCTCATACATATCAAATGACATTGGCGACTTTTTTTACCATCAAATCCTCACACACACTCTCTCTCCGTACCTCTTCCTCACTCTCTCTCCCCCTCTCCCTCTCTCTCTCTAACACACACACACACATATCCATCTTATTGGGTATGGGACCATAATCCATCTATTTCATACACACACGCTAGTGCATAACAATATGGATTATGTGTATTATATTTGCCACCACAACTAAGAGAATTTATTTCATGTAAATCGGCCAGCCACAGCTCCGTGACAAACAATACATCTAAATTCTCAGCGTTATTTTTATGTAATATGCATTATCTCTCTCTCTCTCTCTCACACACACACACACACACTGATATTATAGGACCAAAAACTTTTACCAATTACCATACTGTAGAACACCACACTCCTCACTGCATCGATGGGCGTTGGGTGGTGTCTCTCCTCTACCTGGTCACCTAGCATCCTCTAATTCTGCGCCACCATCTCGATTATCTCCCTTGGCACCGAATTGTAAACACCTGCCCTCCTTCTCCTCCTTCCCTGTGCTCCACAACACCCGAGCTGGCCGCGAATCAAATCTGGACTGCTGGTACAGGCGCCCATGAGCTAATACAACGATTCTCAATCAGACATGACAAGAATGTAAAAAAGAGCACATACCTTGATGCAGGAACTGCTGTCGCCTACCAAGTGAAGACCAGCACGTGCGCTGCTCTGCCGTGGACCTGTGCTGGCTTGATTCCATGTTCGCTGTTGGTCGTTGCTCGCATTCGTCCCACCCATCGCCCAAGTCGGCGTTAGGAGCAAACTCAATAGCCTTGCCCACCTTAATGGCTCCACACCACGAGATCGAATCAAGCATCATAGAGTTCGGGGAGGAGTAGCATTTCCACCGTTAGCTCCTCGCTGATGTATCAGCGTAGAGTGCGGGGAGGATACGGAACGTAAATACCTGGGGTTTAGCGTTGGTGGCGGGAACGACCGACACGGCCTCCTTGCGTCGCTCCTTGCTGCCCGCCCTGCTCTAGGGATCCTAGCGCCTTGCCCTAGGGTTACTCGCTGGCGGCGGCTGCGGCGGCGTTTCCCTCAAGAAAAAAAGCACGTCTCATGTCCGGCTTGTGCAGGAATCCATCACCAAGTAGGATCAGTAGTTCTGTCCTGAATGGTTATGTTGCAAGTCCTAGCTATAGCTATATATGCGTATTACCCTGCACCCCTATAAACAGTACACCCGGAGACCAATAGAAAGATCAGCGGGCACGAGGCATGCCCGTGTGTATCAATTGCTTGCGCGTATCCGTGTTGCTTCTAGTAGATCGATACTATATCAACCGTGGTTAGCCAGCTACGTCCAATCTATTCGAGCGTTTTCGTCTGCGTACGTGTTTTTTTGGTATATACTTCAGAATTCACTAATTCAGTTAGTCGGGGGCGGGATGTCTAAGCGAAGAAGGCAGGGCGAGGAGGATGAGCCCAACTACTACCACGACCACAGCGGCAACAAGGAGAAGAGCCTCTATCTAGTTCTAGACGACTGGCACGAGGGCTTCACCATCCGCAAGATCGATGTCGATAGTCCCGACCTCAGCGCCCCCCTGTCCTCCGACTAGTGTCACCTGAGCGTGGTCGTGCCATGAAGTTCGCAGCCCTGGGCAGCTACATCATCACCACGAGCAACATACACGCCGGTACCCTCTTCTACGACACTGACACCGCCGGACTGGCCGTCGGCCCTCCCGTTCTAGACGCACTGGCACTGCTTTGTGGCTCCAACACCTTCCTGACCTCCGGCGTCGGTGACGCGATGTTCGCATTCGCCTTCCACTTCATGGAGCGGCCTGTGTCCTTTGAGGCAATGGGGAAGCCGCCGCCGACGGAAGACGACGACCTGCTGCCCATCGACTGGTCCTGGAAAAGCATGCCAACGCCCTTCACCAAGGACAAGATGATCTTCTCCTACGCGCTGCACCCGGATGGGCGCACCATATTTGTGTCCTCGTGGAGCAGGGCGGTCCGCGGCACGTACTCCGTCGACACCAGGAGCTGCAAGTGGAGGCGCCATGGGGAGTGGATGCTGCCTTTCAGAGGCCGAGGCTACTTCGACGCCGAGCTAGACGCATGGGTCGGGCTGCACGAGGACGGCTACGTCTGCTCCTGCCAGGTTGCCTCCCGTAGCGGCGGCACCACACAGCAGCCGGAGTGGAAGATGGCCGCCGAGCGTAGGATGTGGATCCCGTGGCATCAGCTGGAGTTTCACCTGCGTCGGATGTGACGGCGCGGGCGGAGTACCGAGGAGTCGCCAGCGTCGGCCATGGCCTGGGGCACAGAGGAGTCCTCCTAGTCAAGGAGATCGGAGAGAAGAAGATGATGGTGGCGCGAGGACACATGAGGGCAGGCGTCGAGAGGATCGGCCGTCCATGCTCGTGAGAAGGGCAGCGATGGGAGGATCGCGTTAATGGTACCGTGTACAAAAATCCCATCAAAGCAATTAAAATATACCATCAATGCTTGATTGATTCTGATTTAATTTTTATAGGCATTTTCGGATTTGTAGGGCATGTGCCCATGATCCTCGCACGCCGTACCTTTTTTTGACGTGTATGATTCATGATAAGAAATGAATCACATCAATGTAAGGAAATATCCCATCAATGCTTGATTGATTGTGATTAAATTTTTTATATGGTAACTAATCCGATGGGTTTATGTGGGCGGTGAAGCGAAAAGGCAGATGGGAGGGGGGACGAAAAATAACCGGTCAGAAAAAAAGAATTGATTCTTGCCTTGTACGTTTGGTTTTGGTATTTGAAGATTGATTACCATCCGTTAGTTGGGTTACCAAAGAATAAATCAATCACCATATGTGAATTCATTGTGTTACCAAATAAACGTTAGGTTTGTCCGGCCAGTGGGAGGGGGCGAATAAAAAACCGACGAAAAAAACCAACGAAATTGGGAGGTGGGAGGGAGGACGAAAAAAACCGGACGAAAATGGTGGGACGAAAATAAACCCGGAACGCAGACTACCAACTGAGACATTAGGAGTAGAGATGAGTGTGGTTTAACACCCCCCTCAGCCGGAACTCCGTGCGGTAGGACGTTCAGGCTGGCACGAAACTCATGGAACACTTGAGAAGGAAGGCCTTTGGTGAACAAGTCAGCAAATTGTGAGCTCGAAGGAACATGAAGCACACGAGCCTCGCCAAGAGCCACACGATCTCGGACGAAATGTAGATCAATCTCGATATGTTTCGTCCGTTGGTGTTGTACTGGGTTGGAGGCGAGATAGGTGGCACTAACATTGTCACAATACACCACAGTGGCACGGGTCGGCGGACACTTGAGATCGTGCAAGAGCTGCCGAAGCCAGCAAGATTCAGCAACACAATTTGCAACACCCCTGTATTCAGCTTCAGCACTTGATCGTGACACGGTAGGCTGCCTTTTAGATGACCAAGAAATAATGTTGTTGCCAAGGAAGACACAAAACCCCGAAGTGGACTTGCGGGTGTCCGGGCAACCTGCCCAATCAGCGTCAGTATAGGCAATGAGGTCATGAGATGGTGACTCGTAGAGCTGAATGCCGTAGTGTGAAGTGCCTTGGAGATATCGTAGTATCCATTTGACCAGTTGCATACGAGTGTCACGCGGCTCATGCATAAAGAGGCAAACTTGTTGGACGGCATAGGAGATGTCCGGGCGGGTGAGGGTGAGGTATTGAAGTGTGCTAGCCAAGCTACGGTAGTATGTAGGGTTGGAGAGAATGTGACCATCGTGAAGAGAGAGCTTGGCCGAGGTGTCAACAGGAGTGGACAATGGTTTGCAATGAAGCATGTTGGCGCGGTCTAGAATCTCGAGGGTGTACTGCTGCTGGCAGAGAAACAAGCCGGAGGAGTTGGGAGTAACATTTATGCCAAGAAAATGATGCAACTCACCAAGATCCGACATGGAGAACTCCTGTTTGAGTGAAGCAATGATGGAGTGTAGGGTGGCAGGAGTGTTGGCCGTAAGGATGATATCATCGACATACACTAGAAGGTAGGCAATGTTGGATCCAATGTGGCAGATGAACAAAGAGGAATCACTCTTGGAGGCACAAACCCCAATGGAGGGCAAGAAGTTCTTGAACCAAAGGAACCACGTCCAAGGGGCTTGTTTCAAGCCATAGAGTGACTTGTTGAGAAGGCACACATGATCCGGGTGAGATGCATCAACAAAACCGGTCGGTTGAGAGCAGTACACTATTTCCTTGAGATCACCATGAAGAAATGCATTCTTGACATCCAGTTGATGAATGGGCCACGAGTGAGAGGTGGCAAGGCTGAGCACAATACGAATTGTGGCCGGCTTGACAACCGGACTGAAGGTCTCGTCGTAGTCCACACCCTCTTGTTGAGTAAATCCCCGGACAACCCACCGAGCTTTATAACGAGCCAAGGAGCCATCCGTGTTGAACTTGTGGCGAAAGATCCACTTCCCCATGACAACGTTTACACCTGCAGGCTTAGGCACCAAAGACCAAGTGGAGTTATGGATTAAAGCATGGTACTCATCTTGCATTGCTTGCCGCCAATTTGGGTCTTTTAGTGCAGACTTGTACGTGGGAGGGAGAGGGGGAGGGATGTGGAAGTAGAATCAGCGAGAAAAAGTCGTCGGGGCATGCAATACCCTCGTTTAGCCCTGGTGGTCATTTGGTGCGAGTTACGTGGGGGTTCAGCTGGCTGTGCATGGCGGGGCAGACGTGGTGGAGGAGGAGTGGGCGTGCATGCCTCGGATCCCGAGGTAGATGTGGTGGGGCTGGCGACACGGCAGGAGGAATCTATGGCAGGTGGGGCAGGGGCGACAGGCGCGGAAGGCGAGGGGGATGCGGGTGGATTAAGTGGTGGAGAGGCGGGTGCAGCAGGCGAGGAAGATGCGGTCGGGCTGTGGGATCCGTGCGGGCTGGTACGCAGTTGACCGGTAGTGGGGGCGGGGTCGGCTGGGGATTGGTTGCATGCGGGAGAAGCGCGTGGCGCTGGAGTGGGTGGGTGGGGTGGCCAGTACGACGTAGGCGGGGGCGGCAGATCCGAGGGATCTGGTGGGGATTGGTTCGCAGCTAGCGGATCAGGTGCGGAGGGGGGTTGTGTAGCTGGTGGTGTGGCCGGTTCGTAGGGAAATGTAGTTTCGTCAAAAACAACATGCCTAGAGACAATGACACGGCGCGTGGATAAATCATAGCACCGGTACCCCTTATGTTCGAGCGGATAGCCTAAGAAGATGCACCGGGTCGAGCGAGGGGAGAGTTTATGAGGCATGGTGGCGGATGTGTTGGGGAAGCATAAGCACCCAAATACACGAAGATGATCATAAGTGGGATGTGTCCCATGAACCAGGTAGTAGGGTGTGTGATCATGGATGGCACGGGAGGGACGGCGATTTAGGAGATAGGTGGCGGTGTGGAGGGCCTCAACCCAGAATGGGGGGTAAGACAGGCTTGAAAAAGGAGTGAACAAATGACATCATTTGTAGTTCGAATGAGACGTTCGACCTTGCCATTTTGGGGAGAGGTGTGTGGGCAGGAGAACCGACATGCTATGCCGTTGTTAGAGAAGGAGCGGAGGGAGGAATTGATGAACTCGCCGTCGTTGTCACATTGCATTGCTTTGATAATGATATTGTATTGTGTGTGGATGAACGTGAAGAAGCGTTGTAAGGTAGAAGAGGTGTCCGATTTGTTTTGTAGGGGAAATGTCCAAGAGTAGTGTGTGAAATCATCAAGCACCACGAGATAATATTGAAAACCGAAGAAGCTTACAACGGGAGAGGTCCACAAATCACAATGTATTAAATCAAAAGGTGCAAATGTTTTACTAAAGGAAGAAGAAAAAGGGAGACGTGCTTGGCGTCCGAGCTAACAAGCATTACATGGAGGGTGAGCACTTTTATTACATGAGCTAATGAAGTCGTTGGCTAATGTAGACAAGGAGTGAGCTCCGGGGTGCCCAAGGCGCCGATGCCACAAGTCCGACGGGGAGACGGTGAGCGCCGGCGGTGGAGTGTAGTTGTTGCCGTGGAAAGGATAGAGGTCGCCATTGCTAACGGAGATCATGAGAACCCTCCGAGTGCGAAGATCCTTCACAAGAAAACCGTAAGGGTAAAACTCAACGGAGCAAGAATTGTCTTTAGTAAAACGGCGAACAGAAATTAAACTGGTGACAACATTAGGAGAGACAAGAACGTCGGTGAGGCGAAAATCATGAGGTGAAAGTGTAACAGAACCAGTGGCGGTGACAGGTAAGTGGTGGCCATTGCCGACAAGTATGCTAGATGGGACATGCTTTAAAGAATAACTAGACTTGGAAAGGATGCCTGGGTTGCCGGTCACGTGGGAGGAAGCACCACTGTCGAAGTACCACTCGGGGGCGGCGGCGGCCGGGAAGCCACCATTGCTGTAGGCGGCATTGAGCATAGCAGCATGTTCCCATGACGATGGAGCAGGCGGATAGAACGGAGCGTGTGGCGTCGGGGCAGGCAACAGCGGGTAAGCCTGCGCATGCGACCCGGGGCGCAGACCGAGCACGTCGGCAGCGTTCGGGAGGATCCAGCCAGAGCGCGGTGAGGGAAGGGCCATCCCGTAGGGTGCGAAGTAGCCGGTGAAGGGCGACGCCAGATGTGGGGAGGGATGACCACGGCCGTTGTGGTCGCCACGCCCACGACCGCAGCCACGGCCGCGTCTGCGGCCTCCACGATCGCCACGGTCACCGTGATCACCACCATCGCGGTCGCCACGCCCACGACCAGGATGCGGTGGCGGTGGGGGAGCGTCCTGCGCACCGGCAGGGGGGGATCCACACGATCGCTTGGGGTACGGCCCCCAGTGCTAGAGCCGACACTAGAGGCGCCGCCGCCAGGCAAGGCGAAGGCAGAGGCGCTCTCCTCAGCTGCGCGCTGCTCCTGTGACTCCTCAGCCAGGACGACGCAGGAAAGGACGGTGTCGAAGGGGAGATCCTGATTGCCAAGCACGACCCGGATCGTGTCGAGGCGCTTGTCGAGGCCGTGGAGAAACTGGGTGGTGAGATCCACCTCGGTGACGGCGCGATCGATATCGGCGAGGCCGTCGGTAAGGAGCTTCATTCGGCGAGCGTATTCGGAGACCGAGAGATCACCCTGCTTGAGATTGCGGTACTGGCGATTGAGAATCATGAAGCGGGCGACACGATTGGCGAGAAAGTAGTCACGGATATTGTGCCAGAGGGCGAAGGTGGTGGTGGCGCCGACGACATGATCACACATGGTGTCCGAGAGGGTGGCATAGATCCATAGGACGACGTGAGCGTCGAGCTCGAGGTAGGTGGAGGAGGCGTTGGGTGGCGGCGGCTGGTCGATGAGGAAGGAGACGTCGTATCGGACGAGAACCATGAGGAAGAAAGTCTTCCATTTGTGATAGTTGTGATCGGCGGGGTTAAGAAGGAATTTTATGTGGTTGGTGATGTGATCTTGGAAGATAGGGAGGCGCGGGGCGGGTGCCGGCAGGGCGGTGGTGACGCTGGAGGTGAATAGAGGGGCGAATTGAGAGCCCGAGTCGGCGGGGGAAGAGCCGCTGAGAAGAGAGGGAGAGGTGCCGAAGAGGAAGGGGGCCGGCGCGGTGGCCGTAGCAGGCGCTGTCGAGGAGGAAGAAAGGGATCCGGGGGAGGTGGCGGAGCTCGTGGCGGCGTTGGAGGAGGAGTTGGTGGCCATGATGCGCCTGGTATCTGATACCAAGTTGGAGAGCTCAATTGTATTCACTGCCCAACAATATTACAAAGTACAGCATATATCCCCGCAGGGAGTGAGCTAACATTCCTAGAAACAAGGCACGCAGGCCATGAGCGTTAGTGGATCCTACAATCTAGGACTAGACTTAGTTACATCAGACTGTTACACAAATGTACATGAGTGTGGTTTAACAGCGGGAGCTCTGCTTTTTTTTTTCTATGATTAAAGTAGAAGGGAAGAATAGAATGGAACAAATAGGAGGTTAGACCTACAAAAAGGATAAAAATATCTTGTGAGAAAACATATCTCGGCTATACAAAATGCCCTGAGTTTGTACCTTCTCGTAAAATACTTAGTCATGTCCAATCTTGGGTGTATCTAACTTACTAGAGCATGACGCGCGCCTTGCCGCGCCCGTTCTTCATTCATGAGTTAAGTACTTAATTTAATTTATACGTGGTTTATTACGATCGGCTGGCTTGATGTGTACAAGTCACTTTATCTTACATAGTATTGCCCTGGTAATAGCTTCAGTCTAACTGAAGTAACAACAGGACTAATCGTTAGCTCTATGTATGATTCATACATGTTATCATGGAATGAAATGCTCCAAAGGTATGATATATATAATGGCTTGGGCCAAGTGAATCAATGGTTCTATATGGTTCATGTTGTGTTGTTGATGGAAAGAGAGTATATATACTTTACAGACCAACCAACAGCTAGCAAAAAGGTGAAAATCATAGTAGCAATACACGGCAAGAAGTGAAAAGCTAATTCACTTCCATTCAGCTCCTTCCTAGCAACACTGCTTGAGATAGTGCAAGATGATGTCGGAGACCGCGTATGAGGGAGGTACGTCGACACCATTGGTGTGATATAGTTCTGGTACTCATCGTCACATTTTCCCTTTCCTTTGAGGATCTATTTTCTTGCAGATGCAACTATGTCATGTTGCTGTACATGTAGCGTGTATATCATTGATCTCAAATTCCTTTTTGCTGCACAAAGAAGCTATGAGGCTCTCTGTTGTTTTCTCTTCAGCAGCTTTAGGAGTGGTTGAAGGTCTCTGGCTATATATAGATGCTTCATCTAATCTGCCAGGTTCAATACGATTCAATAAGATTGGGTATACGCCGTGCACGCTTGCCATTCTCCGTATCGTTGGCTCGAATTGTAAATGGGTGGCAGCCCTCCTAGATGCTCTACCACCTCTTCCAATATAACTTGACGCGACAAATGTATTGCCTGAATTTGAGTTGCAGAGGACGCTGTGTGAAATACACAAAGAACCAATACTAAGTTAATT
Organism: Triticum dicoccoides; assembly: GCF_002162155.2. NCBI lineage: Eukaryota > Viridiplantae > Streptophyta > Magnoliopsida > Poales > Poaceae > Triticum > Triticum dicoccoides. The sequence continues at coordinate 566,424,448 of NC_041393.1, read as the reverse complement.
TTACTAAGTAGAGTACAATATTAGAATTTCGGTAACACCTAAGTATAGTACTCTATTTCACAGGAAGCAAACAAAGAATATGATGGGATCTTTTTTCTACATGATGTGAGGGATTGTTGATACTGCAACAAAAATAAACATAAAGTATCAACACGTAATACGTCAACAACTACCATGCTATCTCATTATCAACTTGTTTATGCCTATGCCTTACTTTTGTAGACAACAACGCACTATCATAGTCACCTACTTTTTTTGTTTAGAAGGGACCCATATCTCCAATCTTTTAGGATGAAATAGGAACTTACAGGCCCTTTCGAATCCTAGCTGCAGTCCCTGGAATAGCTCTGTTCTCCCTCCACCCTCTTTTTCATATTTTTCTATGCTAATGTAAACATCTCTCTGCACACATTGGTATTGTAATATATAATTATTCTGCTCATCTCTTTGGGACAAATGCAACATTTAATTAGAGGATTAACCTTACCTTGTCAAATAAAGAAAATATTTCCACTGATTTAAGGTGATGTTCACTGGGAACTTAGGACGTAACAATGCAGAGATAAACACCACTATCTGCACTGACCTTACAACACAGTGGTATGGGATATTTAAAGTAAAATCACTAATGGAAATAATGGATAGTGCACACTCCCAGTGGGAAATTTAAGGTTTTATCAATAACTAAAAACCATTAAATTGATAGTGCATAATAGCAGTTTGAAGAGCACAACTCTAATGATGCACTTGATGTCCAAAATCACAGTGCAAAGGCTAATATGATCTTCTTACTTAACTAATCAAAATCATACCCAAGTTAATCAACACACATGTTGCTAATCCAAAAGATGGATAGCAAGAACTAACCTCTCGGCGGCTGTTTGCCTCCATAAAGAATGCCAATTCTCTGCTCATCTTCCTCGATCTCGAGCAACCAGTACACGTACTCGCTGTGATCTCCCATGGACTATGGCACTCTATAGGTAAGATTGACAAAATTGACTGGCATTCAAAGATGTATAAAATGGATTGTTCCGCAAATTGTACGATGCAGTGTTCCCCAAACTTCTGGTACTCATCGTCACCATCACAAGATGAGAACTTGCCACTCCATCTGCTAATTCTGCTCCACAGGGAAATAACATTCAATATTCCTAATTAAAATGCCATGCAGATGTGCCCCATAAATCCAAATTAAAGCATCATTTCAAATAAACATTGTGTTGTGCACACAATTAAACAACACAAATTTGGGTTCTCTTTCTATTTCCAGTCGCAAGCATGAAACAAAATTGTGCTCTCAGAAACAGAAAAACTGAATTTAAACAGGGCCACATAAGAGGCAAGTAGAACATTTTTATGGAAAATGCACATAATCTGATTAGATAACGACAGTGTGCTGTGGTTTCCACAAGAATTACAAAAAAAAAAAAAAAACAGTATGCAAGAACACAATCCACAACATTTTATTCTCATCTCCAAGAAAGCTAGAAAACAAAATCCTAGATGACACAATTTTGAAAAAAATTCCTAGCTCAATAGAACCTATTATGAATCCAAGCAAATTTACAGTTTTGCAAGGATAAGATGGTAAGCTACACCTGGATAGTTCAAAGTATATATTGTTTCATTTGATGAAAAAAGTATATTGTAGAAACAGATTAGAGAATTGGTCTCATTATTATTAATCTTGAATATGCAGGAGAGATGTGTATCGTTGCATTAAGAAGAGTTTACAAAATAGACCCCCTCATCCTCCCTCAGGATTCAAATTACACACGCTCTGGTGGAACCAAAACAACGTTGACCAAGTCTACTAATAAGCTACTAAACAACCTTAGTTGACAGCAACTTCAACCTGCACCAACCTCCTAGCTCCCACCAAAATTCAGAGATGTCCTTCCTCCATTGTTCGCTTAAGGACCAGCTGCACATTAGGTGAGGCTCCATTGAATACACAATTGTATCACTATATACACAATAAAAGGACAAGCAGTTATTCATCAGGGCCAACAAATTGTATTTTTCATATAAACACTAATTGTAGATAGATTAAGGCTAGATGCTAGAAAGCATAGAAGTCACCAAGTTCTTGAGCAAGACCAAAAAGGAAACATGTGGGAAATAACACATATGACAGAGAAAATTGGATGGTGAATACTTGAAAAGTTCGAATGTCTGATTAGGTTTTCTTGATACTGGATTGAAGGTAGTTAACAGGTACACATACCCCTCCCATGATTAACCAGCGATAGTTACTTATGAAGATATCTAGTGGAGAGACAAGACAAAAAGGGTACATCCCAATTCAAAATTACTAAAAATTACACAGTGGTAACCCATATGACTCGAAAACCATGCCTATAAGCTGAATTGGATACTCCAAATCTATAGCGAAATTCGATTGCGATTTGTTTTGTCCAAAAATATAGCGGAATAAGACTCCCACAAACATATCCATGGCAGAGTAGCATTATAATCCACAAATATCTGAAGCAAGGGTCAACAGAATTCTGAATAGCTCGTAATATTTTCACAAAATAATTAGGAGTCAATTATCTCATCGATTTTCATCAGGTCCGTATAACAATAAGTTCATGATCATACTAATACCAGATGTGCAACGGTAATATTGTGACAAGCAGCAGTGCACGGAAATAAACTGCGTTCAAATTAACACGGACTTACACGGTCAGTGAACATGCTATCCTCCTGCTGCCTTAAACAGCTCCAACTGAAACTCCTCCTGAACAATTCCAATAGACCAGAACCACATCAGCCGCAGAATGATTTGCAATACCTAAATATAATACTCAGGTACAATCTACAATGGCTACATACGAAATTTAGCTGTGAACCAAACACTCTTCAGTAATCACCTACCTTAATAATCAGCTTGTCATCCCTTATGGCACTGATTATCTTGTTAAACAGCTTGTACAACGCCTTGAGGCCCTTGATATTCCTCTAGTTGTGCCACGCACACAAATCCAACCCAGTTCAGTTCAATTTCCCCTACGAATTAAGCAACAACAACAACAACAACGAGCAGCAACCAAAGTGAAGAGGAACGCAAAACTGACCGAGCGCTGGAGGCACTAGACGTCCCCGTCCAGCGCACTGCCGCAGCACGTCCTCGTCAGCTTCCGCGCTGCCTGCTTAGGCCACTCGCGTCGCCACCGTCGACCATTACCTCACCATGGACAGAGAGAGAGATGGGTCAGGTGGCGTGGTAGTGGATTAGTGGCGGTGCAGAGGAGGTTAAGGAAAAATCCTTCCCCGACACCGAACCAAGGCGAACAAGCAGCGTGCAGAACGGATCCCCGACACCAACACCGACCCGCAGAGGCGGGGCTCAACAATCGGCACAATGGCGCAGGGGGGCGGGGGCAGGGAGGAGCGAAGGTGGACGGGGAGCTGGGGTGCTACACGGGGTCACAGAGGAGGCGGGCGCGATGCCGGTGACGGCGACACGGCGGAAGGCGGAGGCAGGGCTACGGCGCATGGAGGGTTCGGGGGCGCTCGTGATGGTGGACGCTCGCAGCGGCGGGCACACAGGAGGGGATCGGGATTCAGGGAAGCGGCGTATAGGTTGAGCAGGCTCGAGAGGGCAGGGAACAGACGTGCGTGGTCAAACCGACTCAAAAGTCAAAACCAATATCCATCCCCTTACAGGTGGGGCCACGGGCACCGCATAAAACCTCGATGAACCACATCGCTGTAAATCGTGGGAGCTTAGTAACTTGAAGGACTAGACAATTGCCCGTGGGTTGCAACGGGAGTAAACATTCTAGTAGATTAGCCTGTGGCTACACGTCCATTATTATATTAATGCGCTAAAATCTTAGCAAGTTTTTACATGCAACCGTCATGATTTACCTGTTATTTTATTGTTATTAAGCACTTAGTATTTGCTAAGAATTTAATGACTTATCAAACAAAATATGTTTTTATTTTGGTAAGTTAATAAAATATGAGACAATTGATTCTATTTTAGGGAGAATGGATGGGATAAAAAAATCAGAGATGGAAGGAAAAAAATCAAAGAGGAGAAGGAAAGTGGAATGTATATAAAAAAAGTTGGACGAGATAGAGGTGAAATGGGAATCTTACTTTTTTTTAAAAAGTAGTAGAGAAAGAGACATTGATTACTGTTCAATTATCATGGATGTATTTGTTGGCATTATATTCCATGTCTTACATCAAGAGCATGTCTCTTGAACACATGTGCCGCCACTATTAGCTTTTCTAGAACAAAAGAAGAGGAAAAGCCCTAAAAACTAGAGACTGGTAGAACATTGCAGACACGTTTCAATTCAACCACTCAACACACACAAATACGGTCTCTTATTGCTTCACAAGACACAAAGCTGGCTTCCGTGGCTGCTTCTTATTCCCATGCCTCATCATAACCGAGCCTGAACATCGCGTCCCATAAGAAGCGGAATTCCCGTCTAATACGAGCGGTCACTTTGGCGACGCCATGCATCCACCAGGCCGCCATGATCACGCAGACAAGGGCTGCGTGGGGGCTCCTATGGCGGAGGTAGAGCGCCGCGAGCACGAACGCGGTAGCCAGCACCATGAACAGTGTGAAGTATTTGCCGAGAGCCTCGAATTCCTTGTCTCTCTTCTTGTACCTGGCCACCTCCCTCCGATGCTTCGAGCTCTGCTGCCTTCTCTTGTGCTCGGCCGCCGCGCCCGCCGCTGACCACGTCCAGGCCATAGAGCACACTTCTTCCCCTGCAGCTGCCGGTTTCGCCGCCATGGCGGTGCTCGAGCGAGGTTTCGTTCTTGGTATCCTTTGGCAGGGGTCTGTCCTGTGATGGTTCATGGCGGCTATGGCCTATGGGACGCTTATATTGGGGCGATCGTGTTGGGAGCTCCTAGTCGGCGCTGCGAGCGCCGGTTAGCGCTAACAGCGCTCGTAGAGGGAGCTAGCGGGCCGGCCCAATCGAGGAGTATAACGATGCAAAAACTAGGATTTGAACCCATCACCTAACGTATAGCAACGTGATGCCCTAACCACCAGACCGAGATGCTAAACTTGTCAACTACCAGAAACGAGGTACATTTAACCCTTCCTCTACAGATATATTATAGACCTAGAGTTAATTATTTAAAAAGTAAATTCACAAAAAAAACCACAAAATCTGAAAGTAGGTTCATGAAAAATGGAAAAAGATCATCAATTTCGGAGGAAACCTTCAACCATTTTGAAAAAAGTTCACAAATTTGAAAAATAGTTCACTGTTTTCAAAGAGAAGTTCCTCGAATTAGAAAAAAGTTCATCAAATTTCAAAAAAAGTTCATCGATTTTCAAAAGTTCATCAAATTTTTAAAAAGTTCATGGGTTTCAAAAAAAGTTCATAGATTCCGAAAAAAGTTCATCAAATTTGGAAAAAGTTCATATAACTTTACAAAAATGTTCATTGAATTTCAAAGAAAGTTCATCAAATTTGAAAAAAGTTCATCGAATTTCAAAAAAGTTCATCGAAATTGAAAAAGTTCACTAAATTTGAAAAAAGCTCGTCAAATTTCAAAAAATCGTTGGTTTAAAAAAAACGATTCGGAAAAAGTACATTGATTTGCAAAAAAGTTCACGAATTTAAAGAAAAAGTTCACTGATTTTAAAAAAGCGCACAATAAAAAAACAAAAAAGTTGAGAAAAACAAAGAAAAAGGAATAAACCGAAGTGAAGAACGAATAAAAAGAAGAAAACAAACTAACCATACACCAGTGAGTGGATGGCATGGTGGCTAGAATTGAGCGCTCCCAACGAATGGGTTGCGTGTTCGAACCCCCGTGCCAGCACTTTTCTTAACGTTTTCGAAACACAAGAAGGAGAAAGATAGAATGGGCCGGCCCATCTTGGACTGCTGTAGGCGTGCGTTAGCAAATTGCACTGTAACGGGCGCCTGGGCAATCCTTATTTGATGCGCGCGTGCGTCAAACTGGTGTGCTTTCGCTGAAGAGCCTAAGCCACCACCGCGAAACGGGCCGGCCCACTAGTGTTCCCTCAACCAGTCTTCTTTCTGTTTTTTTTTTCTTTTAGCGAGTTTCCGGCTTTCCCTATTTTCTTTTTTACTTGTTTTCCTTTCCATTTTGTTTTCTATTTCTATTTCTATTGTTTTGTAATTTTCTTTCGTTATATCCTTTTTCGTTTTTATTTGTGTACTTTGTTTTCAAGAAAATGTTTTTGAAACGCCAAGTTTTGTTCATGATTTTGAAAATTGTTCACGGTTTTCAAATTCTATTCATGTTTTAAAAAACTGTTCACATTTCAAAATTGTTCAGCTTATATCATAAAAATATTCAACGTGTATTGAAATATTGTTCAATGTTTATCACAAAAATGTTCAATGTGTAGTTAAAAGTTGTTCAGTGTACATTACAAAAATGTTCAATGTATATTTAAAATTTGTTCTGCGTATATCACATAAAATGTTCAATGTGTATTTAATATTGTTCAGCATATTTCACAAAAAAATTAATGTGTATTTAAAATTTGTTCACTATACATTACAAATATGTTCAAATTACATTTAAAAATGTTCAATGGTCGAAATTTCGATTTTTTTATCTAGCCCTACATTACTTCTTAAATGTTCACGCGGCCAAGTAATCACTTAAACTCAGTGGCGTGAGTGGCAAAGAACAGTTGCTTACGAGAGTGGGGTCTCGAGTTCGATTCCTCGATGGATCTTTTTGTGGGATTTTTAGTAGCGACTGTGCGTAACGCGATCAGTGGGCTGGCCCATTAAGAAAGTCCCCTGCGCGAAAGCTCGTCTGTTTGACGCACGCAGGCGTCGAACGGGAGCTCTCGAACGCCTGCAGCGCCAAATAGAAAATGCCAATCGTGTTCCTGTTGAACTCGAACAGAGCTGGAAGTTTCCATATATCCAGCCCAGCCCGTTCAACGCCTGGGCAGGTGAGGCCCACGCAAGTATCACCATCCGCCTCGGCCCCCGGATGGGCCGGCCCGTTCAGACCGGACAGCGCAGATCCGGTCCGTTTTCAGTCAGATCTCCATTACCACCAACCACGGAAACTGCAGCGGCAACGTGCGCCGGCCGGAGGTAGGTGGCCTCCCGTCCCGTCCCCGCGTGCATGCAGACTTGCAGAGTACCGGCCCGCCCGATGCGGCGCGCGACATCCTCGAGGTCGAGGGACGCAGTGGCGCAGAGAGCACGCTGCCGTGTCGCACCGTGCGTGCGTGCGTGCGAGCTGTGCCACGGGCTGTCGGGCACGGCCACCGCCCAGCGAGCCGCGTCCGCTCCTTCCTCTCTGGTCCGGGACGCGGGCCCGGGGAGAGCTGCTGCGGGGCCACGTCGACCCCACGAGACGGCGCGTCGGGGCAGGGGCCACGCCACGCGCCGGGTTATTCTGCACGTCGATTATTGCATGCATGCGTCCTTTCCTCGCTCCCGTCCCGGCCATGTGACGCGAGCGGACAGGGACCCGGCGATCTACGCGCTCCGCGGATCCGGCCACCGCCGCGCCGCCACCCGTCTGGCTGGCTGGCTGTCTCTCTCGGTCTCTCCCCATCACCGCCGTGATGTCACGACGTGAAAAGATCCCGCGATTAATTCTGTAGCAAAGACGGGAGCGACGCAAGAAAATTCGAAAGTAGCTTCCACGCTAAAACTAGAGTAAATTGCACAAAAGTATCACAATTGGGGCATTGGAAACAGATTGGTACCAAGATTGATAATTTTTACATGTCAGTATCAAGATTGGGGCGAGCCGTTGCAAAAAAGACTAAAAGTGTGTTTTATACGTATTGACAGAAAAACTGACCGGTTGGGCCCGCCCGTCAGGCGACACGCTGGCCAGTGCGCGCGTGCCCGCGCGCTGACTGGGCGCTGACTGGGACGAGGCCGACTCGCACCGTTTAGGTCTCGCTGGTGCGACCGAGCCAGACCCCGACCCCCGCTCTGCCCTCTTCCTTCTCCTCCTCGCCGGCGGCTGCCTCCCCGCCCGTCCCGCCGCCCGCCACACCACGCCACCGTAGTCATGGATCGAACTGCTTAGGCGCTGTCACCTCCCCCGCGGCTGCTCGTCCCTCGCGCCCTCCTCTCCCCCGCGGCTGCTGTGCCCTAGGCGACGATGGCCTCGGCTACTCCGGCAGGCGCCGATGGCCGGGGCGATGCGAGCGGTGGCGACCTCCCCCGCTTAGGCCTCGATGGGAGTGGCTGCTACTCCAGTTCGGAGTATAGTAGCGAGGACGAAGATTTTGCGGAGTCGGCGTTGTCGATGGAGCAGAGGCTGAAGAGGGCGCGAATTTGGGTGGCCAACGCTAGCACCGCCCATCAGTGGACTCATGGCATCGGTGGTGTTCTGTAAGTGTTCCATTGTTCCATCTTTGCAAACTGAAATTGGGGATTAGGGTTAGGGTTTACTGCCTGGTTTACTGTCTGCATGTTTAGCACTCTAATTGCTAGTTCCTAAGTAGAGCAGAGAAGTATAGTGGATTACATGAGTCCTAACTAGAGCAGAGCAGAGCAGCATTAGTGGATTACATTGTTATTTCTTAGTCCAAATTGTCAGAGCAGCATTAGGTGTTACCTAGTTAGAGCAGAGCAGAGCAGAGAAGCATAGTGGATTAAATCATTCCTAACTAGAGCAGAGCACCATTAGTTAACTTAAACAAAGTTTTGTTTATATGTTAACTTAAACAAAGCTTTGTTTATATGTTAACTTAAAAAATTCCTAACTAGAGCAGAGTCCAAATTATATGTTAACTTAAACAAAGCTTTGTTTATATGTTAGCCTATCTGTTAAGTAAAATTGTTTATTAACCATTTTTTCTATTATTTCATTTTGCAGTTTGTATGATGACATTTTGGATGTTAGGTTCTATTTTGATGCTTCAGAAATGTTTGAGCTGAAGCTCTGCAGTTCAGATGTAACATACCTGAATATGATTGCAGTGATGGAAACCCAAGGATTTAGTGAATATGATCTGCTGTTTCACATTGAGAATCCACAATTAGGGGAGAAAGGATTGGAGATGGTAGAGTGTAATGCTAGTTGCAATTAGTAAAGAAGCAGGTTGAGGAGTCTAAGGTCTTAAATTTGCTAGTGAGGGCATGTCCACCTCCTTGCAGCCAGTTTGAGAGGCAAGAATTATCCACTATTGTGTATGAAGAGCCTGTGTTATATGATCTCAGTGAGCCACCCATCTATGCTGTTAATGAAGAAGGAGTTGCATTTGAAAGTCAGAGTAGCAGCTGCAGTGTAGCTCATGGTACTGGTGTTTGCACACAAGAGAGCAAGAATGTAAAAGGAAAACTGAAAGCTGTTATGGAAATAGAAGAAGAAGAGGGATATGTTGGCAGTGGTGGTTCTGATTGTGAAGGTGAAGAGGACATTGATGTACCACCTTTTTATATGGGTGATGCTGATGACATAGAGATGGCTGAGGAAAAGAAACAGAAAGAGTATGATGAAATGGAAGAGGAAGAAACAGATGATGAAGAATCTGAGGAGGAAGAAGTTGTGCATTATGAGGGTGACACAGAGGTTGAGGAACCTTTTCAAATGGATGAAGATGACAGTTGTTTCATAGGATGAAGAAACTGTAATTGTACATGAAGAGAAGAAGAAGAAGAAACATAAGCTTCCAGTTAGGAGAGGGCCTACAACAAGGTCACATTCAAGTGTAGTACCAGAGGAGGAACCTGATTTCAAACCTTCATCTGATGAAGAAGAGAAAGGATTGTTGAAGGAGGCTGATGATGATGGTTTTGAGCCATTGTCATTTGTGCTGCCAAAGAAAAGGAAAAGCAGGGCAAAGCAGAGGCCTCCTAGAAAATGGTACAATGAGAAAATGGATGCACCACATGAGCAATTATGTCTACACATGTGTTTCTTGGATCAACATCAATTCGGAGAGGCTTTGTTGAACCTACACATCACTCAAGAAAGAAACTTCAGATATCATAGGAACTCAGATCAAAGAATAATTGTAGAATGCAACCAAAAATATTGCAACTTCTTTATGGTGGCAGCAGTTATAAAAGGTGAAACTACTTTTGTAATTAAGAAGATGAGAATTAAGCATACTTGCCCTACTAGTACAGAGACAACAAGGGTAAGTGCCAAGTGGCTTGCACAGAAGTATGAGTCAATGTTCAGATCTGATCTAACAACTGGCATTCAGACTTTGATTGATGCTTGCATGGAGAAGTATGGTGTGGATGTGCCCAAGTCAATGTCATATAGAGCAAAGAACATAGCTATTGATGCTGTGCTAGGAGACCACAAGAAGCAATACCCTAGGTTGAAATACCATGCTCAGACAGTGATGGATACAAACCCTGGGAGTAGAGTAGTAGTCACTACTGTACCTCCAACACCCACTGAAAAAATCCCCCATCTAGGTCCAAGATTCCATGCTATGTTCTATTGCATCAATGGAGCAAGGGAGGGGTTTCTCAAGGGGTGCATACCATTTATTGGTTAGTTTGTTCACCTTGTGCATTAGTTACATATTGTTTCATCTTGAAATGCATTTGAATGTTTTAAATATTGAATTTGCTTGCTCATTCAGGTGTTGATGGGTGCTTCATTAAGTTAACTACTGGTGCTCAACTACTTGCTGCCACTGGTAGAGATGGCAACAACAATATATACCCACTAGCATTTGGTATTGTTGGGCAAGAGGACACACCTAACTGGTGTTGGTTCCTGCACCAACTTAAAATCTGCCTAGGAGGAGAAGAGGGACAGTTTGGTCCATATACAATAATGTCAGATAGATAAAAGGTATGTGCTTGCATCTTATGTCCTTGTTCCTATATGGTTGTTTTGTGCTAGATAATAGCTTAGCTAGTTTAATTGTGTGTCCCAGGGCCTACTAAATGCAGTGAATGTTGTCTTTCCTAAGTGCAACCAAAGGTTCTGCCTTAGGCATATCTATGCAAACTTCCAAAATGCTGGGTTTAGGGGGGAAGATCTGAAGAAGTGTATGGATAATGCTGCCTATGCATATAGTGAACACAAATTTAACATTGCAATGAATGACCTTAGAGCTGAATGTCAAGAAGCTTGGGAGTGGCTTTGTCAAATACCCAAGAAAACATGGGCAAGGCATGCATTTGACACAAACTGCAAGACTGACCTTGTAGTTAACAATTTGTCTGAGGTGTTCAACAAGTATGTCCTAGATGTTAGGAAGAAACCAATTAGGACAATGTGTGATGGAATAAAGGATAAACAGATGATGAGGTGGCATAGGAATAGGGAGAGTGCAAAAACAGCTAGATGGGACATAACACCCCATTATAGTGAGAAGCTAGAGGTTGAGAAGGAGAGGGCCAAATATTGCAAACCAATTCAAGCTGGTGTGAACTTGTGGCAGTTACAAGTGGGCAGCAAACCCATGCTATTGACTTGCAAGTGCACACATGTGGGTGCAGAAAATGGGAACTCAGTGGCATCCCATGTAACCATGCCATCTCAGCAATCAACAATGGCAAAAGAAAACCAGAGGATTATGTCAGCAAGTTCTTCAAGAAAGAATTTTATGTGGCAGCTTATGAACCAATGATCTATCCAGTTCCTGGTGAGCATGACTGGACAAAGACCCCTGGTCCAGACATTGACCCACCTGCATTTAAAGTGAAGAGAGGAAGAAAGAAAGAGAAGAGGATCAAGGGGAAATTTGAAGTTCCAAAGCCTAAGGACACATCAAGAATGGGGACTATAACATGTGGCAATTATGGACTGCAAGGACATAGGTACACAAGCTGCCTCAAGCAGTTGAAGCCTGAGCTGGCTTTGAGGAAGAACAAACATGTGGTAATCCTCTTATAAGTGGTTTTCCTTCTTGTACATTCCATTTTTTAAGTACTAACTCATTTTCCTTCTTGTTTATGCAAGCCTCTTGCAAGGAATTCCAATGGTGGTGGTGCTGCTACTACACCAGCAACAACAACCTCTCATGCAGCTCCTACAACAACACCAACAGCTGGGAGAGGAGCTGGGAGAGGAGCTGGGAGAGGTGCTGGTAGAGGTGCTGCAGCTGCAGCTGCTGGGAAAGGTGCTGCAGCAGCTCAAGCTGCTGGGAGAGGAGCTGGGAGAGGTGCTGGTAGAGGTGCTGCAGCAGCTCAAGCTGCTAGAAGAGGTGCTGGGAGAGGTGCTGCACCAGGTGCTGCAAGAGGTGTTGGGAGAGGGAGAGGTGCATTCTCTGCCCCAAGACAATCTGGTCCCTCCACATCTACTGCTCCCTCCACATCTGCTGCTGGGAGAGGTGCTGGTGGTAGACATACTGGATGGGGGAGGTACTTCTATGCAAGTGGTAACTAGATACTTCATGTGGTGGTGTACAATGTCATCTTTGCTTTGGTGGTGTACTTTAAGAATCAATGCCATATATGGCTTTTGTTGATGTGGATGCAACTTATGAGTGAATGCCTGGAATGGACTATCTTGATATGCTGGAGTTATTGATTATGCAAGCTTGGATGGTTCTTTTTATGATTGATATGTTGTCTATGATAAAAATGGTTCTTTTTATTATTGATACGTTGTCTATGCTCAAAATGGTCCTTTTTATGTTGTCTATGTTTTGGTGGCTCAGGGTCGACGGAACCACCTAAAGCCATCATTTTGAGTTTTGGTGGCTCGAGGTCGACGGAACCACCTAAAGCCATCAACTAGGGTCTAGGGTGTCTCGGGGTCGAC
>NC_041393.1:566362651-566410906 GCF_002162155.2 Triticum dicoccoides | reverse complement strand
GGGATCGACGGAACCACCTAAAGCCATCAACTAGGGTCTAGGGTGTCTCGGGGTCGACGGAACCACCTAAAGCCATCATTTTGGGTTTTGGTGGCTCGGGGTCGACGGAACCACCTAAAGCCATCAACTAGGGTCTAGGGTGTCTCGGGGTCGATGGAACCAGCTAAAACTATTCCTTTTGCAAATGCATTTAAGCATTTAAGCATCACTCTAACATATGTAACTATTCCTCAAATGCATTTAACCATCATTTTCAGTCTAACATAAGCAAATGATACTAACTGGAGTTCAACACATTATAGGAATACACAACCATTGTTCACATTACATAGTGGAGTTCAAATGCACAATCCATCCTTTTCTCACAAAAGGATGAATAGCATATTAGTAGGTACATAAACAGCCAGAGTTCACAATTAATTCTAGAACCATACATTACACTATCATAATTCTAAGTTACTAGGCCATTGCACAGCCATCCTTCCCAAAAGGTCTGCAATGCCCACTAATCTTAATTCATCTTGTTCAGTTCTCCAAGATGGCCTGAATCCCCTTGATCTTCTCCTTCAGCTTCTCCTCTGCCTTCATGAGCTCAGTAATCTTAAACTCTTGCATCTGCTTCTCTTCATTATGGTTTTCCTTGAGCTTCAGCAGATCAGCAACGTGGAACTTCAACTCTAGCTTCTCTTGGGTGAGCTTCTCCTCAAACTTTGTGAACTCTGCATTCTTCAGCTCCAAATTCTCTTGAGCCTCAATCCTCAATTGCTTCTCTTTCATATTCTTCAACTTGAGGTTTTGGATGGCAGTTGCTTGAGCACTTGTCAGGTTGCACAGGATTTCAAACTTCTGTTGAAGCTTCTCTAGAGCTGCATCTTTCTTTGCCATTTCTGCATTCATACCAGCCACCAATTCAGCTCTGCATTGGTGCTGATATGTGACAGCTGACTGCAGATAACTGAAATCCACAACCCTATCCTGCTGAAAGTCCACAAGTTGATGCACATCTTTCACTAACTTGTCATCTTGTGCATCCAGCTTCTTATTTTCTTCTGTCAAATGGTGAATAGTTAAAGAACTTTGAAGATTATCATCCACCCTAGCAGACTTACTCTCCTCAACCATTGACCAAAGCTTCAACAATGCATTCTCCATTGTTGGGGGCCACTGCTCATCAACCCACTGAACAAACCCACAATTCTGACCTTCCTGGAAAAATAACAAGGCAAAATTTAGTACAATACAACTACTAATAGTAGTAAGCAACAGTTAGTTCATGCCAGTAGCTAATGTTGGTACTGACCAACACTGAATTTGCACATCCATGTGCTAAGCAAGAGGGTGATCAGTATATAATTAGCAGAGTAACACTACATTCAACTTTGCATAATAACCAACTTACAATTGTCCATTAATATAATGGAATCCTACATTAGCCTAGCTAAATACACTACATTAGCCTGCAGGAACAAACTAGCTAATGACAGTACCTACTGTCAGCAGTAAGCAACAGTTACTTATTAAGAGTCACACATCAGCTAATGGCTAATGTGAGTACTAAGCAACGTTGCATACAACAGAGCATTCATGTGCACACAACAGAGCATGCTTGAGCCTATATTTAGCCTAAATGCACTCCACTGACCATAATATTCACCATTCCTACAATGAGCACTACAATATGGCATATATGACTAACAAAATTACCAATCACATAACTGAATAACAATTGGCAAACAAGACTATGTGACTTCCAATGAACATATCCTGTGCATAATCAATAAGGCAAGAAAATTACCGGCTCTGCACATGCTAAGAACCTTCTCCCAGTCATTGTTCCTTCAAATGCAACAAGCCTCTCTGATGGCTTCCCATGCTTCTCTCACAACACTATCAGATCTAGCTCAAGACCATTGTAATCCGGGTCCTGAAGAGAGAAAGGCACCTGCCCAAGCAAAATCCAAGTTAGCATCATGTGCAGAGGACGAGGACAAAGCAAATCAAATGAAATCCTCACAGCAAAGACCACCTAGACAGAAAAATCCCCAAATTTTCCTAAACCTAGCCCTAACCCTAGCTCCAATGGAGTAACTGACCTGATTGAGCCCATCGGTGGAGGTTTCGGAGTGCATGTACGGGAGGCTTGAGTTCTCGTCGCTGCTCTCGTCTTCAAAAACCATGGCTGCGGCAGCGTCGTGTGGCGGCCAGCGGGGGCGGGCGCAGCCGGCGGCGAGGCAGAGAGAAGGAAGAAGAACGCAGAGCAGAGCGGGGGGAGTGAGCGGGGTGTGGCTCGACCGCACCAGCCGCGCCCTAAAAGGGAGCCGGCCTCGTCCCAGTCAGCGCCCAGTCAGCACGCGGGCACGCGCGCACTGGCCAGCGTGTCGCCTGACGGGCGGGCCCAACCGGTCAGCTTTTCTGTCAATACGTATAAAACACACTTTTAGTCTTTTTTGCAACTGCTCGCCCCAATCTTGGTACTGACATGTAAAAATTACCAATCTTGGTACCGATCTACTTCCAATGCCCCAATTGTGGTACTTCTGTGCAATTTACTCCTAAAACTACGTACACTTGTGACTTGTGTTGTACTGTAGAGAAGCAATCATGAGTTGAATGGCTAGGTGGGTAGGACATTTTTTTAAAAGGCGCTTTATTACTTAAAAGGTTTAAGTATTACACCTGGTCTCTGCCTAACTAAGATGCACACAGGGAGCAAAATCCTCACGACAACCAAAATAAAAAAGGCTAATTCAGATGAATAGAGTTAAGCACCATCGGACTAATTCAGGTATGTGCTCTATTTGTTGTGTGGAAAACGAAAGCACCTATCATGCCCTAGTGAGGTGCTCTAAAGCTTGTGCTTTGCGGTTGGCGCTGAGAGATTCCTGGGATATTTCGAACGAAGAGTTGCTCAAATGCTCGGGACCGGACTGACTTTTTAGTTTGACGGATCAGTTGAGCTTGCAGCAGCGGGAGCAAATCTTATACCTCTTCTGGCGATCTTGGCATATGAGAAACGACTTAATTTTTAGAAAGGATGAGGAATTCATTTCTAACTCAGAAATTTTGTGGTCAATTATTGGTCTTCTTACACGGCCAATCACGACACTATTTAGTTGGACTCTAGCAATAAAGGTAAGAAAAAGGTGGGAGGTGTTATTGCGGATTATGTACCACAGAGAGAGCACATTGTGTGGAAATCTCCTCCTGATGGCTATATCAAGATCAATGTCGACACCAATTTTGTTGAGAGCATTAATGTAGCCACTATGGGGTTGTTGCTAGAAATTCGACTGGCAAAATCATCATTTTCTCGTGGGATTTTATTGGTCGGTGTACTAGTGTCAATCAAGCTGAGCTCCGCGCCTGCCTAGCAGGCCTTTATATTGGTATTACCCTTCATCAATCTATTATTTTATAGACTGATTGTGCTTTCGTTCATTCTTTCCTTGCAAGTGAGAAGCTTGATAGATCCCCTCGTTGACCTGAAGAGAGAGGCTTTGTGCATTGCCAAGTTGTTCCAAAATTTGAGCTTTTCAAAAATAAAGCGGCATGCCAATGAGGTGGCACATGAGATTGCTAAGTTCGGTTTTATTAGTAGGTCCGACGGGTTGCTTGTTAACTCTGTCCCGCCCTGCGTGGCGTATGCTGTAATGAATGATTGTAATAAGCTTTTGTTTAATTAATTAATATAAGGGGTGTTTTTCTAAAAAAAGGCGATATACAAAGAAAAATGTATATATGTATAACACCTAAACCATCGGCGACCCCAGTGGTGGATCCAGGACCAAGGCCCCGGGGGGTGGGGGGGGGGGCTGGAGCGTGAGGATGAATTACTTCGTTGACTGTAGCATATTGCGCACTGTAGCAAACAATGTAGCAGCCTGGGGCCCTGGGCTTAGCCCAATCTCGGGTCCGCCGCTGGGTGGGCCAATCCTAAGATCATGTTTCCATCCATCTTGGATAAAAATATCCCTCGCCGTAGCCTTCAATCGTGTACACACCCTGTAAACAGGTCACGATTCTCCATTCGTTGTAAAGAGGACCATAAACGAAGCATCCCAGTACATCTGTAGATAACCTGCATAAGCGAAGTAATTTTATCACTAAAAACTTTATTCTATCTATATAGTCAAAGCGACCAAATCACGGCAAGCGCTCTTACCTTGAGAAGAATTCTAAGCCTGTGATCAATCTCATGTAACCAATTGGCAACACTATAAGTAGAATACAAGCTAGAAGCTATTTGGATGACTAACCATATAGAACGAGCCAATTTACATCGAAAGGACAAATGTTTTATTGTCTTATCATGCGGACAAAATACACATTGCATACTCCCATGCCAATTCCTCTTAATAAGATTATCTTTAGTTAGGACATGGAGCTTCTACGTTTTTTTTGCGAATATGGAGCTTCTACGCTTGACCTCAAATTACACTAGAAGAAAAAAATCATAATAAAACTAGAAGAAAAAAATCATGCGTGTAAATTTCATGATGAAATTACATGCGTGGAGGTCTGGGCAAAATAACAAAATCAACGCTTCAGAAAAAACATTTTTAAAGCATTTTGGAGTGTTCATTTAGTTATTTTTGCCCACACGTCCACGGATGTTATTTCATCACGAAAATTGGCAATAATTGGCGCATAAATAGTAATTGTAGATGAAACTGACAAATATTTTGTTGGGTTCACCTGGAGTATTGGGTTTTTAGTAGATTTCAACCAGTATTGTTCTTCTATCATAACGCTTGTGTATGATTTGTCTTTCATGCTATTATCTTTTTTTTTACCTTGAATGTGTATGATGCCCACATTTACAAACACATGGTGTGAATGTGGACGCACACCCGACGGAGCTGGATATTGATGACTTAGTCTTTTTAAGCAATATATAACTGGACTTCTAATTCGTTAGTGACTATCGAGGACTTAGTCTGACACCATATATTTATCGTACATGAAATAATATATCTATTGGCCAAAAGGTCGATCACACTAACGTGTGCAATTTAAACACATGTTCAATGCGTGGGGCGGCATGACTTGATGTCACCGTCATCAACAACTATGGGCTGATGAACAAGCAGCCGATGATTAAATCAGGCCGTACATGCGTATGAGTGAAACAACACAGGACGCTGGATTTAAATATTGTGCACACGTCGGGCACCAGTATCGTCCATGGAGCAGTTTTGGATGAACAATGGAGGACGAGGAGAAGGGGGGACCCAGCTGCCCATCAGAGCACGGGCTCATGCAACGGGGGAGAAAAGTGTGAGACGGTGGTAATGGGGGAAGAGGCAATTAAAGGAAGATCAGATGTCGGATTGGCGCGGACAGTACTCCATTTGTAAAAAAAATGGAATACAAGTATAAGACTTTTTAGATCACTAACAGAGGGAGTACAAGGTGAAATCTTAGCGTGCCAACTTTTTGCATCGAACCAAATGTGAGGCACATTTGGTTGGCATGCAAAAAAATATTGGTAACTCAGTCATCAAACCAAACATGCACACTCTACTCCTCTAATATGATTAAGCTTGAAATTTCGGTGTTATACATGACTCTCAATCCTGAAAACGTTTGTTGCAATCATTTTGCTGATTCTAGATCGGTTTAGGTTTTCTCAATCTTATTAATGAATTTTCAGAAAAGTACAGCTTGCACTTCCTTTAGAAAAAGTACAGTTGGATAAAAACCTGTATGTTGCATTTTTCACCGACAGAAATTACAATTTTTTCGAACACTTAATCAAATTGCAATCTGACTTACACATAGATACTCCCTCCATCCCATAATATAAGAACGTTTTTCAAGCTAACATAGTTTCGAAAACGTTTTTATACTATGGGACAGAGGGAGTAGATCCCAACAGTAGATAGGCGATGATCTTGGGCCGCCTTGTGTGCAGTGCATACTGCTCACGCCGATGGAGCTCCCTGCCAAGGTGTGAAAAAAGATTGACAGCCTGCGACGTGCTTATCTTTGGGCTGGCTGTGACAAGGTGTCTGGTGGAAAGTGTAAGGTTAATTGGGAGCATATTTGCAAGCCCAAGATCTTCGGTGGCCTGGGTGTGCTCAATCTTGAGAAATTTGCGACCGCCCTTCATCTTCGTTGGCTTTGGTTTGAATGGGCTGACCCTCCCAAAACTTGGATGGGGATGGAAACGCTCTGTTCTGATACTGACATAGATCTTTTTTCAGCATCCATGATTGTGACCGTTGGTGATGGCAAAAAAACAAAATTCTGGGAGTCATCTTGGCTCAATGGCCTCCGACCTAAAGATATCGCTCCTAAAATCTTCGAAATATCCAAAAAGAAGGCATGTTTGGTTTGTAAGGCTCTTGACAATAATTTCTGGGTCCGGCAAATTAACATTTCACAGGGGCTCACTTTGGCACATATCCAGGAGTTTGCGGTCTTATGGGAATTGGTTACTGAAGTTGCTCTCAATCCGGATAGGAAGGACACCATTTCCTGGAAATTCACTTCCAGTGGTGAATATTCGACGCCTACAGCATACATGGCACAATTTGAGGGCCTAGTTCTCAACCCAACTGCTCCCACAATCTGGAAGAGTTGGGCTCCCCCAAAATGCAAGGTCTTCACTTGGCTTATCATTCAAAATCGTGTGTGGACGGCGGATCGATTACAACGGCGAGGATGGCCAAACTGTGAACTTTGTCCCCTATGCAAACAAGTCCAAGAGTCCGCCTCCCATCTCCTCTTCCAGTGTAGGTTCACTACCCGTGTCTGGCATGCGGTGGTCGCCTGGCTCGGCATGCAGGACCACTCGCCACTGATTTGGCGCCATGAGGACACGGTTCAAGATTGGTGGCTCAAGACGATAAACTCTGGAGGGCACATCAAGAAAGCCGCTGCCTCTGTTCTGATGCTTGTCATGTGGGAAATGTGGAAGGAGCGGAACGCAAGAGTCTTTCGCAACACGGCTTCACCGACCACCATTATTATTGCCAAGATCAAAGAGGAGGCCCATCTTTGGGCGTTGGCGGGAGCCAACCACCTGAGTGAGCTTATGTCGCGAGAGTAATCTTTCTTTATTGCCGCTCCGCGGCTCTTGTCTAAACCTTCTCTTTAATTAATGAAAATGACAAGTCTTTTGCTTTGTTTCAAAAAAAAAAAACAAACACCAACACTCATTGACATCCCTCTGAACAGCCGTACAGGTCTGTACTACTTTCTTTCTTTCTTTTGTTTAGAGCTGCGATCCGGGCCGGAGCTCATCGACCAGCAATTGATTAATCTACTCCAGCCAATGCATACACGTCAACATGTCAGAAAACAAAACGAAAATACTCGAACCAGGTTGTCGCCGTGTACTCAAGCCGATCATGTGCAGCGTTTGACCGTGCGCATGGACCGCTTCTCGATCGAGTGGTTGGGCAAATGGTACAAGTCACGAGTATCTACTTATTTATCTATCCATCTAGAAAAGAAAAGAAATATATGACTTGGTACGGTTCTCAAATCAAAGTAAAGGAGAAATTTAGCATTGGTACGTGATGGTCCCTCCGACGTGACTAATTCCTTGATGCAACTGACGACGTGACACAAACCAATCTATGAATGGATGGTTAGCATTTGATGCATTATTGATATCATCAGAGAGGGTTCAAGTCCTGAAGCTCGCATTTATTCTAAATTTATTTTAGGATTGACTCAGTCTTTCGAAGATGCTCATAGGGGTAGGGTGTGTATGTGTGTTTATAGAAATGAGTGCATGCGTGTATATATGAGCGCATATGTTTATATTATGTTAAAAAACTGATGACATTTTTTTAGAAAAGGAGAATATACCCCCGGCCTCTGCATATTATGTTAAAAAACTGATGATGTTTTTTTAGAAAAGGAGAATATACCCCCGGCCTCTGCATCTGGGTGATGCATGCAGTAATTTTATTAATTATTCACAAAGACCTTACAAAACAATACATCAGTAAGTCTGAAGCCACCATCTTGGCAACACCTGTCCACCGTCTTGGCAACACATGTCACTACTCCTATCCCTTCATGAAGGAGTGCCGAATGTCCGAGCCTAATATCAAACAGACATCGCACCAAAGCCTAACATCTAAAGCCGGATGCCCTAACCCAGCCACATACCGGGACTAGGTCACACATCGGTCCGGCGCACTCTGAGAGGCCACCGCCGCCGTCTTCCATCGATCCATCTTCAGAGCAGGTACCGACGCATCGACCTTGCCAGGCCTGCTGTCGACGCCGACATGATGCCAGACAGTGCCACCTTCCTACGCGCGTCCATCGTCATGCATCTGACGCCGAGACCCCGCTGCGCCACGCCGCCGAGATAGCCGATGATGATACGATAGAAACCACGCCGCTCCACCTGCCAGCGTCCACCCACCGTCGTCGCTCAAGCCCTTGTCACCTGAAGCCCACCGCCTACATCAACCCTTTCCCGCAAACCCAAGCCTCCCAAGACGGCGCCACCAAGGAGGGTACGACACGCAAGGCGCCGCCGCCGCCCAATCCAAGGCGGATTTTGGACTTTCGTTCGGGAGGGGGGTCAGGTGTGGATAGGAGGGACCTCGATTGTGCCTCCAAGAAGGAAAACGACACCAAGAGACGTCGCCACTGCCGGGCCAACCGACCAAAGTTTCCTCCGGTCCCAATCCTACACTACCAACCTCTGCCTGCTCCGGATCCAGCAACCTCAAGCCGCCATCAACCAGAACCTACAGGGAAGAGAGTGCCATAGGGGAAGTACAACCCTCCAGATCGGTAGATGAGGAAGGTCTGCTCCGCGTGCACCACCCCGCACTGCATCCGCGTCGGGGAGCAGAGTCCCGAGCCAGAGCAGCCGCCCCGCGGAGTCAGCCGGCCGGACTGGCCGGATCAGGCGACAAAGGGGGCTGCCACCTCGCCAAGGCCTGCCGGAGGGGAGCCGACGACACAGACGCCGCACACCGTGCAGAGGCCGACGCCTCGCACACCGCGTAAGATCCCTCCTGGCCGCGCCCGCCCAGATCCGCGACGAAGAAACCGCTGCCGCATGACGTGACGGGCCCCTAAAAAGAGATAACTAAACTTAGTGGAGCATGTTGTAAGGTGCCACAATTATGTAAGTGAAACAAACACTAGCCATGTAGAGCTACTAGTGGCAAAATAGCAAAGTGTAACGAGAAATTCGCTGAGGTGCGGGGGCTCTTCCTCGGTTGGCCATACGATTGCTGCATACATATCTGCATATATTTACATTTCTGCATATACATATTAGTCCATAATATCTGTTCATGGGGTCCATGCATTAGTTTTTTGTAGTTTTTTACAACTCTACCTGTCCCACCCTCATGTTTTTTTTCTTTTCACTCTCAAATTTGAATCTATTCTATCTTTTGAACCGAAATTCCAAGTTTTAATAGTTAAAACTTTGTGATTTTTTTCAAACTTGTCGTAACTTAATCAAAACCGGTCTTATTTCAAAACCCTCGTCGCAAGGAACACGAAATGCTAACGAAAGACCAACTGGACTTTTGATTCGAAAGATATAATAGGCTCATATTTAAAAGTCAAAAGAAAAAAGACATGGGAGATGGGATGGGTGGAGCCGCCAAAAACCACGAAAAGTTATGTGCATGGAGCCCATATAACAAGATAATTAAGGGTTAAACAACATGCAAAGACCAACCCAATTTTCGAATGAGGTAATATTAGTGCAAGTCATAGAATTTGTGTTGGATGTGCAGTTTGGTTTAAAACTTGCAAAATACAGAATTGTGGTCACTTAACTTGTCTTAACGTGCAAATACGGTGCTTTCTACCGCAATAGGATGTACGGCCTGCACACGTGGCGTGCCAGCACGGCGTAGGCCCACCTGTCGATGACTGCAAGCATATTTTTCAGATAACTCCCTTTCATTTTATTTATTTACACGCAAAATTCCTCAAAAAAAAAAATAGAAACTGCAACAATAGGCATTTGATCCCAGAATCTGCAGCCTAGTTACTCGCATAGAGTACCACCAGACCAAGCAGGCTAGACACTCAACATTCACAAATATAACTATATATCATATAAATATGGACTGTAGAAATTATATTAAATTTTAAATCTAGACTGAAAACGCGAGAACCGTGGTTGGAACCTGTTACCTTCTGGACGAAGGTTGCATGTGAGTGGGCTAACCTATCACACTTCATGTTTTAAATGGATACATAACATTTTTGCTGCCAGACCTCACAAATTTTATTTTTATGTTATCAGTTCTTATGTCATGTCTATCCAAAACTAAATTTATGTTTTTTCCAAATTTTCTGTGGGAATAGTGAAACTTTTCATCGTGATGTAGCTTAAGATTGCTTACTATATTTAGGTTGAACTGGCATTATCCCTAGTAGATAATAAAAGGGTGGCTAAGACTACAAATTTGCACACACTACCTAACTTTTAAATATAGCTTTTCCACAAATGAAAATTTATATATAGCTGGCTAGACTTGGGATTCATAAACTTGAAACTATACAACACAGAACACTTTTATCTATATTTATCTCTAAGAAACTAAAATCAAGTCTGTCTTCAGCCTAATTGATAATGCGTATACTTAGATTGCAATGCCTAAAAGGATATCTGAACAACGTAAAATGCAAAGGCAACATGAAGAAAACACAAGATAGAATATAATTTGTTATTTTTAAAAAAGAATATAAGTTGTTTCTTACATAAATAAAACAGAAAAAAATACTCCCTCAGTTCCTAAATGTAAGTCTTTGTAGAGATTTCATTATAAACTGCATACGGATGTATATAGATGCATTTTAAGTTTAGATTCATTTATTTTGCTTCGTATATAGTCCATCTAGTGCAGTCTCTACAAAGACTTATTTAGGAACGGAGGGAGTATTAGACAACAAAGATTTGGGTCCCTTTATAGTAACAAGTGTCATCATGGTCGGATGGTTAGCCCATGCACATGCAGCCAGCCACCAGCACGACAAAGGTTTGAACCGTGGGGCTTACAGTCTTCCGTTCAAATTTAGATTTTATTTTGTATGGTCTTCAAAGGAAATATCATGTATAGTTGTGAAAGTTTAACATGAGTCATTATTGGTCTGGTAGTAGTTGTTTTGTAGGGCATCGTTTGTTCGGTCCACACTGCGGTGTCTTTTTTTTGACTGATTTTGTACGTGAGTAATTAAAATGCAAGGGAGTTAACTGAAAAAAAAATGCTTCCAGCCGCCACTGATAGGTGGGCCTACACCACGTGTGCATGCCATACATCCAGATATGAGAGGAGCACGGTATTTGAACGCGGAAACAAGTTATATGATCACAATTTTGTATTTCGTAAGTTTTAGAACCAAACTGCACGTCAAACGCAAGTTGTATGACTCCCAGTAACACTGACTCTTTTCAAATCACAAGGCAATCGTATGGCCAGAGCGCTTGCGTATCACAAATTCTCTACCAAACTGTAACTATGAACCAAGCAAATACCCTTATCATTTCTTTTTTGTACTCCACGATATTGTACATAGCGGGTTGGCTTCTCTTTTAAGAAGCCTCCTCTTTTGTGTTTTGCTAGTCTTAGGCTCTTAGCGGTCGGTGTAAACGTCTTTTCTCAATATGAAACTTGCTTTAGCAACAGTGACGACTAGCCAACGTCTTCTCTTGTGGATCTTGTGTTTATGACCATATATCATGAGGTCGGTGTGCATCTATCATCTATCTCCTTTTACGGTCCGGGCCTCTTTCCCGGAAAAGTTAATAATTTGCATCAATGAGATGTCAAAGTGTTAAATATAGATTTGATCCCTCGTGGATTGGGGATATAACCACCCACCCTTCTAACATCCAGCCAATGGTAGATCCTCAGCTTTGGCTTCTTTGCACCATAGAATTTGCAAAGGCCAATATAAGAAAACACAGTCACATATTTTTGATTTCAAGGAAAAACAAGGCTATTGCACAAGTTGATTGATAGTGTGAAACAACATTTTTTTTTACAAAGAGCGCTTTAGTACTTAAAAGATTTAAGCATTACACCCGATCTCTTCATAACTGAGATGCACACAACCCCACAACCATAACCAAATCCACATTCCAGAAAAATATAAACAAGGCGGAATACAAATAATCATGCGGGAACTGTATAATGCCTAAGATGGAGGAGGGCCAATGGGAAGATCATGCTGCCATTCATGTCGAGTAAAACTCAGTGGCGTACCCAGGGGGTGTGCCAGGTGTGCCATGGCACACCCAGATTTTTGAAAAACATTTTTTTTCACCATGTAAAAAATGGCTGATTTTTAAGGCCCATGCAAGCAAATTGAAATATACCTTAATTTTTTTAAAGTGTGCACACCCTTCATTTTATTTCTAGTTTCGCCACTAGGTAAAAGTATCCCTCACCGTCGCCTCCAATCGTGTACACACCTTCGTAAACAAGTCTCAATTTTTCACACGTTGTAGAGACGACCATAAATGTAGCGTTCCAGGATAATCTACAGAAGAGGGATTTAAAGCGATCGTGAATGAGAGAGATAGGAAGAGGGACGGTGAACACTATATGGGACGGAGTGTGTGTGTTAAAAAGAGCGCATATTGAATTCACTTCTCTCTTTTTACCGAAAAGGCCCATTGAAGTCTTAAAAAGAATAATAGTAACATGAATGGGATTTCTATGTATTTAAGGGCACGCCAATGCACTCTTATGATTTTTGTTTTGCGGACATCCTACATAATTTTTGCTAATCTCAAACATGTTATCCAAATAACTCTTACAATCTTTTTTCTTTTGTCAACATAACAATTTTAGTTTTAAACTTGATGAAAACCCTGTGATCTAAAAATGCCCGATCAGAGTAGTGCATGGTGTGACCTAACAAATACGGTACACTTTTAGTTCCTCCACGCCATTTCTCCATAGCCAACAGAGTCGCTAGACAAGTCTGGATATATAAGAGCATCTTCAGCCGTTCGGCCCCCCAGGACGCCGAAAAACTGCGGCTTGAGGGTGAGCCGGCGCTAGTTCGGCCCCTGGGGGCGGCCTAGCTCCCAGCCACGCCCCCCGGCGCCGCCCCCCAGCCACGGCAAATTCAAACGTAATCATTCCCGTGTCCAAAATAGACGCCACAATCCGGCGATCAAGCGGCCAGTAGATCGACGATCGGATGAAAAGTTCGGCGTACAAAAAAGCAGAAAGGACGGAGGGTACTGCACGCTGGTGAAGGCGGACGAGGGCGTGCACTGGGCCGGGTGTCCATGGGGGAAAGTGACGTTTGGGTTGAACCCACCATGCGCGTCCCCGTCGGCGTAGCCCGGCGACCCCCATGGCTGCGGCGTCGGAGACCCGATGCCTTGCTGGCCCCAGGGCGCGTACTGCACGTGGTTGCCGGGGGGATTCAACATCCCCGCGCGAGTCGCCTCGGCCTCGGCCTGGTCCGCGGCAGCGGCACCCGCAGCCGCGCGTGCCGCGTTGTCACGGGCCTTCTTGGCGAGGGCCCTGTTCCGCCGGTCGGCGGTGACGGCCTCCCGTCGCTGTACTTCCTGAAGGAAATATGCCCTAGAGGCAATAATAAAGTTATTATGTATTTCCTTATATCATGATAAATGTTTATTATTCATGCTAGAATTGTATTAACCGGAAACATAATACATGTGTGAATACATAGACAAATAGAGTGTCACTAGTATGCCTCTACTTGACTAGCTCATTAATCAAAGATGGTTATGTTTTCTAGCCATGGACAAAGAGTTATCATTTGATTAACGGGATCACATCATTAGGAGAATGATGTGATTGACTTGACCCATTCCGTTAGCTTAGCACTTGATCGTTTAGTATGTTGCTATTGCTTTCTTCATGACTTATACATGTTCCTATGACTATGAGATTATGCAACTCCCGTTTACCGGAGGAACACTTTGTGTGCTACCAAACATCACAACGTAACTAGGTGATTATAAATGTGCTCTACAGGTGTCTCCGAAGGTACTTGTTGGGTTGACGTATTTCGAGATTAGGATTTTGTCACTCCGATTGTCGGAGAGGTATCTCCGGGCCCTCTCGGTAATACACATCACTTAAGACTTGCAAGCATTGCAACTAATGAGTTAGTTGCGAGATGATGTATTACGGAACGAGTAAAGAGACTTGCCGGTAACGATATTGAACTAGGTATTGAGATACCGACGATCGAATCTCGGGCAAGTAACATACCGATGACAAAGGGAACAACGTATGTTGTTATGCGGTCTGACCGATAAAGATCTTCGTAGAATATGTGGGAACCAATATGAGCATCCAGGTTCCGCTGTTGGTTATTGACCGGAGACGTGTCTCGGTCATGTCTACATTGTTCTCGAACCCGTAGGGTCCGCACGCTTAAGGTTTCGATGCCAGTTATATTATGAGTTTATGTGTTTTGATGTACCGAAGGAGTTCGGAGTCTCGAATGAGATCGGGGACATGACGAGGAGTCTTGAAATGGTCGAGACGTAAAGATCGATATATTGGACGACTATATTCGGACTTCGGAAAGGTTCCGAGTGATTTGGGTATTTTTCGGAGTACCGGAGAGTTACGGGAATTCGTCGGGGAGTATATGGGCCTTATTGGGCCATACGGGAATAGATGAGAGAGGCCGAAAGGAAGGAGACGCGCAGCCCCCCTCTGGTCCGAATTGGACAAGGGGTGCAGCCCCCTTTTCCTTCCTCCTCTCCCCCTCTTTCCCCCCTTCTCCTACTCCAACATGGAAGGAGGGAGTCCTACTCCCGGTGGGAGTAGGACTCCCCTTGGCGCACCCCCTCCTAGGCCGGCCGCCCCTCCCCCCTTGCTCCTTTATATACGGGGCAGGGGGGCACCTCTAGACACAACAACAATTGATCGTTTGATCTTTTAGCCGTGTGCGGTGCCCCCCTCCACTATAGTCCACCTCGATAATACTGTAGCGGTGCTTAGATGAAGCCCTGCGTCGGTAGAACATCATCATTGTCATCATGCCGTCGTGCTGACGGAACTCTCCCTCGACACTCGGCTGGATCAGAGTACGAGGGACACCATCGAGCTGAACGTGTGCTAGAACTAGGAGGTGCCGTAGTTTTGGTGCTTGATCGGTCGGGCCGTGAAGACGTACGACTACATCAACCGCGTTGTTCTAACGCTTCTGCTTTCGGTCTACGAGGGTACGTGGACACACTCTCCCCTCTCGTTGCTATGCATCACCATGATCTTGCGTGTGCGTAGGATTTTTTTTGAAATTACTACGTTTCCCAACAGTGGCATCCGAGCCTAGGTTTTATGCGTTGATGTTATATGCACGAGTAGAATACAAGTGAGTTGTGGGCGATACAAGTCATACTGCTTACCAGCATGTCATACTTTGGTTCGGCGGTATTGTTGGATGAAGCGGCCCGGACCGACATTACGCGTACGCTTAAGCGAGACTGGTTCTACCGACGTGCTTTGCACACAGGCGGCTGGCAGGTGTCAGTTTCTCCAACTTTAGTTGAATCGAGTGTGGCTACGCCCATCCTTGAGAAGGTTAAAACAACACTAACTTGACGAACTATCGTTGTGGTTTTGATGCGTAGGTAAGAACGGTTCTTGCTCAGCCCGTAGCAGCCACGTAAAACTTGCAATAACAAAGTAGAGGACGTCTAACTTGTTTTTGCAGGGCATGTGGTGATGTGATATGGTCAAGACGTGATGAGATATAAGTTGTTGTATGGGATGATCATGTTTTGTTGAAGTTATCGGCAACTGGCAGAAGCCCTATGATTGTCTCTTTGTTGCATAAGATGCAAGTTCCAAATAATTGCTTTACTTTATCGCTATGCGATAGCAATAGTTGCAAGAGCAATAGTTGGCGATACGACCATGTGACGACACATTGATATAGATCAAGATGATGAAGATCATGGTGTCGTTCCGGTGACGATAGAGATCATGACAGTACTTTGAAGATGGAGATCAAAGGCGCAAGATGATCATGGCCATATCATGTCACATATTTTGATTGCATATGATGTTTATCTTTTATACATCTTATTTTGCTTAGTTCAACGGTAGCTTTTTAAGTTGATCTCTCACTAATTACCAAGATGTGTTCTCCTTGAGTATGCACCATTGTGAAAGTTCTTCGTGCTGAGACACCACGTGATGATCGGGTGTGATAGACTCTACGTTCAAATACAACGGGTGCAAAACAGTTGCACACGCAGAATACTCAGGTTAAACTTGGCGAGCCTAGCATATACAGATATGGACTTGGAACATGGAGACCGAAAGGTCGAACGTGAATCATATAGTAGATATGATCAACATAGTGATGTTCACCATTGAAAACTACTCCATCTCACGTGATTATCGGACATGGTTTAGTTGATTTGGATCATGTGATCACTTAGATTACTAGAGAGATGTCTGTCTAAGTGGGAGTTCTTAAGTAATATGATTAATTAAACTTTAATTTATCATGAACTTAGTCCTGGTAGTATTTTGCAAATTATGTTGTAGATCAATAGCTCACGTTGTTGCTTCCCTATATTTTTGCTTCCCTATGTTTTTATATGTGTTCCTAGAGAAAACTAAGTTGGAAAATGTTAGTAGCAATGATGCAGACTTGGTCCATGATCTGAGGTTTATCCTCATTGCTGCACAGAAGAATTATGTCCTTGATGCACCGCTAGGTGATAGACCTATTGCAGGAGCAGATGCAGACATTATGAACGTTTGGCTAGCTCAATATGATGACTACTTGATAGTTTTGTGCATCATGCTTTATGGCTTAGAACCGGGACTACAAAAACGTTTTTGAAACGTCATGGAACATATAAGATGTTTCAAGAGATGAAATTGGTATTTCAGACTCATGCCCGTGTCAAGAGGTATGAGACCTCTGACAAATACTTCGCCTAAAAGATGGAGGAGAATTGCTCAACTAGTGAGCAAGTACTTAGATTGTCTGAGTACTACTATCACTTGAATCAAGTGGGAGTTAATCTTCCAGATAAGATAGTGATTGGCAGAGTTCTCTAGTCACCATCACCAAGTTACTGGAACTTCGTGATGAACTATAATGCAAGGGATGACGAAAACGATTCCCGAGCTCTTCGTGATGCTGAAATCGATGAAGGTAGAAATCAAGAAAAGAGCATCAAGTGTTGATGATTGACAAGACCACTAGTTTCAAGAAAAGGGCAAAGGAAAAGAAAGGGAACTTCAAGTAGAATGGCAAGCAAGTTGTCACTCCCGCGAAGAAGCCCAAAGCTGGACCAAAGCCTGAAACTGAGTGATTATACTGCAAAGGAAATGGTCACTAGAAGTGGAAATGCCCTGAATATTTGGTGGATAAGAAGGATGGCAAAGTGAACAAGGGTATATTTGATATACATGTTATTGATGTGTACTTTACTAGTGTTTATAGTAGCCCCTGAGTATTTGATACTTGTTTGGTTGCTAAATATTAGTAACTCGAAACAGGAGTTACAGAATAAATAGAGACTAGTTGAGGGTGAAGTGACGATGTGTGTTGGAAGTAGTTCCAAGATTGATATGATCATCATCACACTCTCCCTATACTTTCGGGATTAGTGTTAAACCTAAATAAATGTTATTTGGCGTTTGCGTTGAGCATGAATATGATTTGATCATGTTTATTGCAATACGGTTATTCATTTAAGGTCAGAAAATAATTGTTGTTCTGTTTACATGAATAAAGCCTTCAATGGTCATACACCCAATGAAAATAGTTTGTTGGATCTCGATCGTAGTGATACACATATTCATAATATTGATGCCAAAAGATACAAAGTTAATAATGATAGTGCAACTTATTTGTGGCACTGCTGTTTGGGTCATGTCGGTGTAAAGTGCATGAAGAAACTCCATAAAGATGGATTTTTTGAATCCTTTGATTATGAATCATTTGATGCTTGCAAACCGTGCCTTATGGGCAAGATGATTAAAATTCCGTTCTCCGGAACAATGGAACGAGCTAGTGACTTATTGGAAATAATACATACTAATGTATGCGGTCCAATGAGTATTGATGCTCGTGGCGGGTATCGTTATTTTCTGACCTTCAGAAGATGATTTGAGCAGATATGAGTATATCTACTTAATGAAACATAAGTCTGAAACATTTGAAAAGTTCAAAGAATTTCAGAGTGAAGTGGAGAATCATCGTAACAAGAAAATAAAGTTTCTATGATCTGATTGTGGAGGAGAATATTTGAGTTACGAGTTTGGCCTTCATATAAAACAATGTGGAATAATTTCACAAACTCATGCCACCTGGAACACCACAACTTAATGGTGTGTCTGAATGTCATAACCATACTTTATTGGATATAGTGCAATCTATGATGTCTCTTATCGGTTTACCACTATTGTTTTTGGGGTTATGCATTAGAGACAGTTGCATTCACTTTAAAAAGGGCACCATCGAAATCCATTGAGATGACGCCTTATGAACTGTGGTTTGGCTAGAAACCAAAGTTGTCGTTTCTTAAAAGTTTGGGGCTACGCTGCTTATATGAAAAAGTTTTCAACCTGATAAGCTCGAACCCAAATCGGAGAAGTGCGTCTTCATAGGATACCTAAGAGGAAACTATTGGGTACACCTTCTATCACAGATCCGAAGGCAAGATATTCGTTGCTAAGATGGATCCTTTCTAGAGAAGAAGTTTTTGTCGAAAGAAGTGAGTGGGAGGAAAGTAGAGCTTGATAAGGTAATTGTACCTTCTCCCGAATCGGAAAGTAGTTAATCACATAAATCGGTTTCAGTGATTCCTACACCAATTAGTGAGGAAGCTAATGATGATGATCATGAAACTTCAGATCAAGATACTACCGAACCTCGTAGGTCTTCCAGAGTAAGATCCGCACCAGAGTGGTACGGTAATCCTGTTCTAGAAGTCATGTTACTAGACCATGATGAACCTACGAACTATGAGGAAGCGATGATGAGCCCAGATTTCGCGAAATGGCTTGAGGCCATAAAATCTGAGATAGGATCCATGTATGAGAACAAAGTATGGACTTTGGTTGACTTGCTCGATGATCAGCAAGCCATGTTAAATAAATGGATCTTTGTCGGTGTCAAAACCGGCGGATCTCGGGTAGGGGGTCCCGAACTGTGCGTCTAGGCGGATGGTAACAAGAGACAAGGGACACGATGTTTTTACCCAGGTTCGGGCCCTCTTGATGGAGGTAAAACCCTACTCCTGCTTGATTAATATTGATGATATGGGTAGTACAAGAGTAGATCTACCACGAGATCAGAGAGGCTAAACCCTAGAAGCTAGCCTATGGTATGATTGTTGTTTTTCCTACGGACTAAAACCCTCCGGTTTATATAGACACCGGAGAGGGCTAGGGTTACACAAAGTCGGTTACAATGGGAGGAGATCTACATATCCGTATCGCCAAGCTTGCCTTCCACGCCAAGGAAAGTCCCATCTGGACACTGGACGAAGTCTTCAACCTTGTATCTTCATAGTCTAGGAGTCCGGCCAAAGGTTATAGTCCGGTCATCCGGACACCCCCTAATCCAGGACTCCCTCAGTAGCCCCTGAACCAGGCTTCAATGACGACGAGTCTGGCGCGCAGATTGTCTTCGGCATTGCAAGGCGGGTTCCTCCTCTGAATACTTCATAGAAGATTTTGAACACAAGGATAGTGTCCGGCTCTGCAAAATAAGTTCCACATATCACCGTAGAGAGAATAATATTTGTACAAATCCAATCTGCTGACGTATTCCGCAGCGTGACATCACGCCACAGCCAAGCCTTTATTCGAATCGTTTTACTGTCCCACCTCAGCGCGTTTAGCGAGGTGGTTTCCTTGGCACGTCTTGTCAAAGCAGAGATCGTGTCCCCTTATTCCGGGATTCTCATCAATACAGGCGTGGGTAACCCAACCGTGCCTGTTGGTATGTCTCCTCAATCGAAGGCGAGTCCCAAACGGTCACGGGGAGGGCTCTTGGTATTCAACCTCTTTATAAAGAGACCAAGGCTCGACTCCCTTCTTTCAATCTCAATCAAATCCGCCTCTCACCTTGAGTTCCAACACTCAAAGCTCCAGATTCAGACGCTTCGAACCTTCGATGATGTCCGGCTCCAACCTTCAAGGCCGGTGGATGCCTTCCTCCATTATGGAAGAAGATGTGCTAAAGCTAAGAGATGCTAGGTATCTAACCGGCGAAATCTCGCATAGGCTGCCTGCTCAAGGGCAGGTTATTCCCACTCCCAAGCCTGGCGAGAGCATGGTGTTCGCGTCTCACTTCCTTTGGGGGCTAGGCTTCCGACGGACCCCTTCGTGAGGGGGCTCATGTTTTATTACGGGCTGAAATTTCACGACTTAGCTCCGGAGTCCATCCTCCATATCTCATCGTTCATTGTCGTGTGCGAGGCCTTCCTCCGTATTACTCCTCACTTCGGATTGTGGCTTAAGACCTTCAAAGTAGAGCCGAAGATGATCGAGGGGCAGCATGCAGAGTGCAGAGGTGCTGTTATAAGCAAGAATGCCGACGCTCCATGGCCCGAGGGCTCTTTTCAAGAGGAGTTTAGTTTATGGCAACGAGAGTGGTTTTATATCACAGCTCCCAGGGGCACCAGATGGGTGGCGCCACCTGCCTTTCGCTCGGGTCCCCCACCACAACTCGCGTCATGGGTCAATAAAGGGCTCAACTGGGGGCTGTCCAAGGACGTGCCCTTGTTGCAGGGCCGCGTTCGAGATCTCCTAGAAAGAGATATCAATCTGACCATAGTGGCGCAAGTTATGTTGATTCGCCGCATCCTGCCCTGCAAACGTTGCCCCCTCTGCCTGTGGGAGTTTAATCCGGAAGGATCGCGATCCCTCCAACATTTTGTGGGTGCGACGCCCATGGAGATGTACAAATTGTTCTTTGGATCACAAGCAATGTGTCCGGACTCGTCCGAGGACGCAGGTCTGAGCTGCAATCGCCAGATACTCAAGTAAGTAGCCCTGAACCCGGACACGCTATCCGTGTATTTATCATAAAATTGCCCTTAAAAGAGTTGTCCCTTAAACAGGAGTGGATAGCGAAAGCAAAGCTAATCAGGTGTCCGGCCCCCTCCCTGAGACTACGCCGGATCCCGTGTTAACCAGGATGCTCGAGGTTGCGCCTTTGGAAGAAGGCGAAGAGGGGATCAAGGAAGCTACCGCCTCCCCGAAGGAGGCTGTCGGGAAAGGAGGAATCGAGAATTCCTCTAACCAGGGGAAGAAGAGGACCGCCTCTGAAGACCCGGAGGCCATGGTCTCAAAGCGAGGGAAGAAATCTTTGTCAGAGGGTCCGGCGCCGGGGGGTGCCTCGGTCGCATTGCACCCCCAAGGGGATCAGCTCTCCACCGAGCCGTAAGTAAAGAGTGAGGTTTTAAAATGAGAGACATCCCTGTTCTATTTCTGAGGAAGATAACCGAAATTTTACCTTGTAGTTCGGATCACAGCCCTTCTCAACAGAGCTCATCTTCAAGGGATCTTCGTCCAGAGATGATGGAGAGCGGAACGCCTCCCCCTGCCGTACCGCCTTGCAAGGCGGGCGACCCGGAGGTGTCGTCACGGAGGGTTTCTCCGAATCCGGCAGGGCCGAAAGGCAGTCGTATGGCTCCCCAAGGCCCTCCGTGTCCGGCCTTCGAAAAAGGCCATCGGACAAGTCCGGCACCGTCCGGTGCACTGTCGGAGGAGCTGAAGGATCTGCTCAAGCGAGCGTCTATCTTAGAAGAACACCGTGCGTTGATGGATACGGTGATTGGAAGGATTTCATCCGCGGAGAGTGGGTTGTACGAGGCCGTCAGGAGTTTACTGACAGGTTTTGAGGTACGCGAAATGATGTACCTTTTGACAGATCCGCATATATAAGATGCGCCCTGTATAGATAGTAGCCCCTGAGACTATGTGCGTTGTCAAGACATGACGGCGCGCCGAGGATCATAATCCCAGGTATAATATGTCGCCTTTCCTATGTAGGTGGCGAAGTGTCCGGTGGCTAGATGGACTGATGAATTTGCCGAGCTAAAGCGGCAACTTGACGTGGCAGATGCCGACATCGCGCTTGTCAACAAGCGGCTGGACGAGGCACAAGGTATGTAATTTCTCTAAAGACACCTGTAAGAGGAGCTTGATGCCCGTACCTTACAACATGTGTGCTTGATGAAGATGGTGCCGCCGCCATGGAGAACCTTCGGGCGGAACTTGCCCGAGCCAAGGAGCAGGCCAGGCAAAGCGATGCGGCTGCCTTAAAGGCGACTGAAGAGCTGAAAGCCGAACAGGCTGCTCACTGCCAAAGCAAGAAGGAAATGGCCGAGATGGCTGTAAAGTTGAAGAATGCTGCCGACCGCTGCAAGCTTCTTGAAAAAGAAGATCGGGTGGCACAGAAGGACCTAGAGAAGGTCACTACCGAGGCCAAGGATACTCGCTCTGCGATGAGAGCTATGAAGGAGGAGCTACGCCAGGCCAGAGATATCACGGCTGGAAAGCCCTTTATGCTGCAAATGAAGTTCAGGGATCCTAAATATGCTCCGTTGGACCGGCAGTGGAGTGCGGCGAACACTTATCTGGACTTGGCGGCGAGTGTCGTGGACGCGCCCGAACACTTCCGTGATCAAAATGACCATGAAGTGGAAAAGCTTTTTTGGTCACAGTTCCACAATCCAGAGCGCCCACTTCCATTAACCGATCGTTTGGCCGCATGGGCGAAGCTGAATAGGTTATCCGTACTCGCCATGAAGTATGTCGTGAGTCATCTATGACCGAAAAGGCCCGAGCCGAAGAGTTATTTTAGCTTGGTGCAGCAGCTCCTTGGTGCGGTGCCGCATATTAATGCAATGAAGAGGTCAGTGTGGAT
Organism: Triticum dicoccoides; assembly: GCF_002162155.2. Taxonomy (NCBI): domain Eukaryota; kingdom Viridiplantae; phylum Streptophyta; class Magnoliopsida; order Poales; family Poaceae; genus Triticum; species Triticum dicoccoides. The sequence goes on along the minus strand of NC_041393.1, from coordinate 566,388,049 downwards.
AGAGGGTGCGCAGATGGCTCTTTCCCGTGTCAAGACATACTGGGCGGAGATGAAGTCCATTACTGTTACATCCCAAGATTCGGACGAGAGCCGAGTATCTGCCGAGCACTATTTTCAGGAAGTTCTGCAGGGCACTCGTTTAATAGAGACGCAGTGCTCGAAGGATGTCATGTTCGAATAACATGTATTATTGTAAAATAATATTTTGATGGAATATAAAAGCTTTTTATACTTGTGCCTTCAAGAATCAGAATTCCTCTTGTGCGGCCGTTAATGTATATGTGTATATAACCTGAAAGATGGTAGTCTTCGGCTTCAGCCCCCACGCATATAATGCGGGGGTGTTCGTAGAAGGCGCATTTTCACACTTGATCCAATGTCTTGGTCCTATTAAGGAGGTGATAGCGCAGCGAACTAGGTAACCGGACTATAATGCTTTATCACTTTCACTTAGCCATAGGAGTTTGACAGTGGGGCTACTATATAGCCCCTAGGGGCACCGCGCTCACCCGAATTCGGGGCGCGTGTGTGCCTGGTCGGGAAACGACCCTTCGTTAATGCGGAGGAATCCTAAAGATTCCGGCGGGTCATCAAGTGGTTGACCAGTCTCACGCTATATCATGACAGTCAGTTTTCGGCTTTCTCTACTAAGGTGCTCGCCTGGCCGAACCGGGGCACAATCGCAGTAGTTCTCCTGGTGCCGCCTTAGCCGATAGAGCAGAACGTAAGGCAGCAAAACACAGGAGCCGGGCAAACCCAACGTTTGACCAAAGACATGATTCAGAGCTGATGCATATAAGGCCAAACTCGCAATGCCGAACACTCCCTAAGGTATTCGGTCTTTATGAAAACGAGCTGAACAAAGCCCTTGGTAAGAAGCCCCTGGTGTCCAGGTACGTGCAAAATTCTGACATGGCCACATGCCAAGACGCCAGTCTCCTCCTCGGTTATAACAAGAAACCGGGGGATGTGTATCAACAAGAGACAGTGAAAAAGGTTTACGTAGGGTCTTAATCTGAAAAGAATCCTTGGAACGGGTCCCTACTGCACGTCTGCGCCTGTGTCTCCGTTGTGCCGTATCCTGGACGGGTGTAGCATGGTGTTCATCTGTAAAAGAGAGGAACTTAGTTGAAAAGATCGTGCGAAAATCTATGTTATATTAAATAAACAAAGTATAATTCAGAAAATGGGTAGAATTGAGCTTTATTGTCTCTTATTGTACACGCACGGAGCCCCTTGTACGGGGGTATGCGGCTAGTAAGCCCTTGTATGTTTACGCCGGACTCGTCTAGCCATGTCCGAGGTCTGAACGACCTGTTTAGGTGCTTTGATTAGTGAAGCTGGTTTAGTGTGTGGCTATCAAGGCAGCCGCACAGTCTTCCGCGCTCGAGGAACACTCGATATTTCCCTTTAATGAGATGATGCCTCGCGGACCGGGCATTTTAAGCGTAAGGGATGCATAATGCGGTATTGCGTTAAAGCGGGTGAAAGCTTCGCGTCCCAGCAGTGCTTGATAGCTACTTGTAAATGGGGCGATGTGGAAGGTTAGCTTTTCGTGGCGGAAGTTGTCGGGGGAGCCGAACATAACTTCTAACAGGAGAGAACGCGTACAATGGGTATCTGGGCCTGGTGTTACCCCTTGAAAGGAAGTGTTGCCATGGCGAATTATTGTTGGGTTTATCCCATTTTGCGGATTGTGTCCTGATATAGCAGGTTTAGACCACTGCCGCCGTCCATTAGGACTTGTGTAAAGTGGAGTCCGTCAATTATCGGATCTAATATCAAGGTAGTCCAGCCTGCGTTCCGGATACTTCTAGAGTAATCCTGATGGTCGAAGGTGATTGGTTTTAACAACCAGTGGCGGGACTCCTCTGGGACAGGCCGTATGGCGCGTATCTCTGTAGGTGCCACTTTGTTTTTCCCTTTTGTCACGTGAAGTGAGTTTACTATTTTGACTTCTTGTGGGAACTTCTTTTGTTCTCCGGTGCTCTGCTTGTGGGGTTCGTCATCGTCCTCGCTTGGTATGTCGAGCCCCTTGTGTTCGGCGTTGAGTTTGCCAGATTGCTTGAAGACCCAACAATCTCTGTGGGTATGGTTTGCAGGCTTCCCAGGAGTACTGTGGATTTGGCATATTTTGTCCAAGGTTTTGTTTAGGTTAGATAGCTCGTCCCTGTTATCCTTGAGGGGCAGATTTTTCTGATTCTGCCCAGAGCTTTTGAATTCGGTGTTGACTGCCATGCTCTTCGGGCTGTTTCCCTTGGTCCGGCGCTGGTCCTTGCTACGTCACGGTTTCCCATTTCCATCCCTAACTGCGGATGTACTTGGGTCGCTGGTACTGCTTCTTGCCAACCAACTATCCTCTCTTGTGCAAAAGCGGGTCATGAGGCTTGTTAATGCGGCCATTGTTTTTGGCTTTTCTTGGCCGAGGTGTCTGGCGAGCCATTCGTCTCGAACGCTGTGTTTGAAAGCTGCTAAGGCTTCGGCGTCTAGACAGTCGACTATCTGGTTCTTTTTAGTAAGAAACCTATTCTAGAGTTTCCGGGCTGACTCTCCGGGTTGTTGAGTTATATGACTTAGATCGTCTGCATCCGGAGGTCGGACATAGGTCCCTTGAAAATTTGCCCGAAAAGCATCCTCGAGCTCTTCCCAACTTCCGATGGTGTTTTCGGGTAGGCTTTTAAGCCAATGCCGGGCTGGCCCTTTGAGCTTGAGGTGTAAGTATTTTATGGCGTGGAGGTCATCTCCTCTAGCCATGTGTATGTGGAGGATATAATCCTCAATCCAGACTCCAGGGTCTGTTGTTCCGTCGTATTCCTCTATGTTTACGGGCTTGAATCCCGCTGGGAATCGTGGTCCAGGACCTCATCGGTGAAACATAGGGGGTGTGCGGCACCCCTATATTTGGGTGTGCCGTGATGTTCAGATACTTGTTGCGTTGCATTGCTTACTAGAGCTTGCTTTCTTGGCCCGTAGATAGATCTGGCTGGGCCGTCTTTTTGATGCGAATCCTTGTGTGGATCGCGTGCCGTCTTGTGTGCGGTGCCATTTGCCACTCTATGTTGGCCATGGGGTTGTTTATCCGACCTGGTGGCTTCCTTATTTTTTGATTGCGGGGGCTCTAAGGCCTCCTCATCAAATTCCGCCAGTAATTTTCGCTTCGGATAGCTCTTTGTGTGGCGACTGTCGCCATATTTGTCTGCGGTGTTGAGTACTTTGCCCCATCTAATTCTGAGTGCATCTTCTGCTGTTTTGAGCTTCTGCTTCTGCTTTTTTAGGCTACGCGCAGTGGCAACGAGCCTTTTGTGGAGGTTCTTTTGCTCCAGCAACTTGTCCGTGTTGGAAATATGCCCTAGAGGCAATAATAAAAGGATTATTATTATATTTCCTTGTTCATGATAATTGTCTTTTATTCATGCTATAATTGTGTTATCCGAAAATCGTAATACATGTGTGAATACATAGACCACAATATGTCCCTAGTGAGCCTCTAGTTGACTAGCCCGTTGATCAACAGATAGTCAAGGTTTCCTGACTATGGACATTGGATGTCATTGATAACGGGATCACATCATTAGGAGAATGATGTGATGGACAAGACCCAATCCTAAGCATAGCACAAGATCGTGTAGTTCGTTTGCTAGAGCTTTTCCAATGTCAAGTATCTTTTCCTTAGACCATGAGATCGTGTAACTTCCGGATACCGTAGGAGTGCTTTGGGTGCACCAAATGTCACAACGTAACTGGGTGACTATAAAGGTATACTACGGGTATCTCCGAAAGTGTTTGTTGGGTTGACACGGATCGAGACTGGGATTTGTCACTTCGTTTGACGGAGAGGTATCTCTGGGCCCCTCGGTAATGCATCATCACAATGAGCTCAAAGTGACCAAGTGTATGGTCATGGGATCATGCATTGCAGTACGAGTAAAGTGACTTGCCGGTAACGAGATTGAACGAGGTATTGGGATACCGACGATCGAATCTCGGGCAAGTAACATACCGATTGACAAAGGGAATTGTATACGGGATCGCTTGAATCCTCGACATCGTGGTTCATCCGATGAGATCATCGAGGAGCATGTGGGAGACAACATGGGTATCCAGATCCCGCAGTTGGTTATTGACCGGAGAGCCGTCTCGGTCATGTCTACGTGTCTCCCGAACCCGTAGGGTCTACACACTTAAGGTTCGGTGACGCTAGGGTTGTAGAGATATTTGTATGCAGCAAACCGAAAGTTGTTCGGAGTCCTGGATGAGATCCCGGACGTCACGAGGAGTTCCGGAATGGTCCGAAGGTAAAGAATTATATATGGGAAGTCGAGTTTCGGCCATCGGGAAAGTTTCGGGGGTCACCGGTATTGTACCGGGACCACCGGAAGGGTCCCGGGGGTCCACTGGGTGGGGCCACCCATCCCGGAGGGCCCCATGGGCTGAAGTGGGAGGGGAACCAGCCCCTGGTGGGCTGGTGCGCCCCCCCTTGCCCTCCCCTGCGCCTAGGGTTGGGAACCCTAGGGGAGGGGGCGCCTCCACTTGCCTTGGGGGGCAAGGGACCCCCCTTGGTCGCCGCCCCCCCTTGGAGATTCAATCTCCTAGGCCAGCGCCCCCCTGGGGTCCCTATATAAAGAGGGGGGAGGGAGGGCAGCCGCACCCTTGCACTTGGCGCCTCCCTTCCCCCTTGCTACACCTCTCCCTCCCGCAGACGCTTGGCGAAGCCCTACCAGGAACCCTGCTGCATCCACCACCACGCCGTCGTGCTGCTGGATCTTCATCAACCTCTCCTTCCCCCTTGCTGGATCAAGAAGGAGGAGACGTCACGCTGACCGTATGTGTTTTGAACACGGAGGTGCCGTCCGTTCGGCGCTAGGATCTCTGGTGATTTGGATCACGACGAGTACGACTCCCTCAACCCCGTTCTCTTGAACGCTTCCGCTCGATCTACAAGGGTATGTAGATGCACTCCTCTCTCTCGTTGCTAGATGAACTCATAGATTGATCTTGGTGAAACTGTAGGAAATTTTTATTTTCTGCAACGTTCCCCAACAGTCCGGCGTGAGGTCGTCCGGACTATTATCTTCACCGGAGACGGGTTGTTCGGTTTGTTTACTCAAGTTGCCCTATTCGGACGGTTGCTTGCTGGCATGTTCGTCGTCCGCCGGTTCGCCCTGCTCTGTGGCTGGGTCCCTGTCGAGGTGGGGTTTGGAGCGGCGCTTACGCCACCGCTTTGACTGCTTTTCGAGGGAAGGATCCCTCGTTACGTCCCTTTGTTCCTCGCCGTCGTTTCTTTTAGGTGTGTCCACCATGTATACATTGTGAGATGAGGTGGTTGTCTAGTGCCCTATAGGCGCTGGTTCCTGTTCGTCTCCTACATCGTCGTCTATACCGTCGATGTCTTCGGAGTCGAAGTCGAGCATGTCGGTTAAGTCATCGACAATGTCTACGAAGTGGGTGGTGGGTGGGCTTTGAATTTCTTCGTCGTCCGCATCCCAACCTTGCTGACCATAGTCCGGCCAGGGCTCTCCTGATAAAGAGAGAGAATTTAGTAAATTCAGAATGTCGCTGAAGGGCGAGTGCTGAAAGATGTCCACGGAGGCGGACTCCATGATCGGCGCCCAATCGTATTCGATTGGCAGGGGCGCGGAAGGTTCGGAGTCCGCGGAGGAGTCCGACACCGTGGGGTCACGGGCTTCGCAAAGGACAAGGCTGGTGTTCAGCTCGATCGCCATAGATATTGCAGCCCCCGAGGCGGTGTCCAGCCACCCGTCCTCGATTGGCGCAGTCGGCTCCGAGCTAAGGGCCGGAGCGGACACTGGGGCAGCCTCCTGGGCACTGTTCGGCGGCAGAGCTAGATCATGCCCATCATGACAGTGCAGCGCGCTCGGCTGTGGCTCGAACCCATCGAAGATCAAGTCTCCGCGGATGTCGGCCGTGTAGTTCAAACTTCCAAATCTGACCTGATGGCCAGGGGCGTAGCTTTCGATCTGCTCCAGATGGCCAAACGAATTGGCCCGCAGTGCAAAGCCGCCGAATATGAAGATCTGTCCGGGGAGAAAAGTCTCACCCTAGACCACATCGTTGTTGATGATCGGAGGAGCCATCGGGCCTAAAGATGACGACACAGAGGAACTCTCAATGAAAGCACCAATGTCGGTGTCAAAACCGGTGGATCTCGGGTAGGGGGTCCCGAACTGTGCATCTAGGCGGATGGTAATAGGAGATTGGGGACACGATGTTTTTACCCAGGTTCGGGCCCTCTCGATGGAGGTAAAACCCTACTCCTGCTTGATTAATATTGATGATATGGGTAGTACAAGAGTAGATCTACCACGAGATCAGAGAGACTAAACCCTAGAAGCTAGCCTATGGTATGATTGTTGTTTTTCCTACGGACTAAAACCCTCCGGTTTATATAGACACCAGAGAGGGGGCTAGGGTTACACAAAGTCGGTTACAATGGGAGGAGATCTACATATCCGTATCGCCAAGCTTGCCTTCCACGCCAAGGAAAGTCCCATCCGGACACGGGACGAAGTCTTCAATCTTGTATCTTCATAGTCCAGGAGTCCGGCCAAAGGTTATAGTCCGGTCATTCGGACACCCCCTAATCCAGGACTCCCTCAATCTTTAAGAGGAAGACGGACACTGATAGTAGTGTTACTATGTACAAAGCTCGACTTGTTGCGAAAGGTTTTCGACAAGTTCAAGGTGTTGAATATGATGAGATTTTCTCAGTCGTAACGATGCTTAAGTCTGTCTGAATCATGTTAGCAATTGCCACATTTTATGAAATTTGGCAAATGGATATCAAAACTGTGTTCCTGAATGGATTTCTGAAAGAAGAGTTGTATATGATGCAACCAGAAGGTTTTGTCGATCCGAAAGGTGCTAACAAAATGTGCAAGCTCCAGCGATCCATCAATGGACCGGTGCAAGCATCTCGGAGTTGGAATATACGCTTTGATGAGTTGATCAAAGCATATGGTTTTATACAGACTTTTGGAAAGGCCTGTATTTACAAGAAAGTGAGTGGGAGCACTACAACCTTCCTGATAAGTATATGTGAATGACATATTGTTGATCGGAAATGATGTAGAATTTTCTGGAAAGCATAAAGAAGTGTTTGAAAGGAGTTTTTCAAAGCAAGACCTCGGTGAAGATGCTTACACATTGAGCATCAAGATCTATAGAGATAGATCAAGACGCTTGATAAGATTTTTCAATGAGTACATACCTTGACAAGATTTTGAAGTAGTTCAAAATGGAACAGACAAAGAAAGAGTTCTTGCCTGTGATGCAAAGGTGTGAAGTTGAGTAAGACTCAGAAACCCGACCATGGCAAAAAATAGAAAGAGAATGAAAAGTCATTCCCTATGCCTCAGTCATAGGTTCTATAAAGCATTCTATGCTGTGTACCAGACCTATTGTATACCTTGCTCTGAGTTTGGCAAAGGAATACAATTTTGATCTAAGAGTAGATCACTGGACAACGGTCAAGAATATCCTTAGTGAGGACTAAGGAGATGTTTCTCGATTATGGAGGTGATAAAAAGAGCCGGTCGTAAAGAGTTACATCCGTGCAAGTTTTTACACCGATCCAGATGACTCTAAGTCTCAATCTGGATACATATTGAAAGTGAGAGCAATTAGCTAGAGTGATGTGATTTGATTAACGGGATCACATCATTAGGAGAATGATGTGATTGACTTGACCCATTCCATTAGCTTAGCACTTGATCGTTTAGTATGTTTCTATTGCTTTCTTCATGACTTATACATGTTCCTATGACTATGAGATTATGCAACTCCCGTTTACCGGAGGAACACTTTGTGTGCTACCAAACGTCACAACGTAACTGGGTGATTATAAAGGTGCTCTACAGGTGTCTCCGAAGGTACTTGTTGGGTTGGCGTATTTCGAGATTAGGATTTTGTCACTCCGATTGTCGGAGAGGTATCTCTGGGCCCTCTCGGCAATATACATCACTTAAGACTTACAAGCATTGCAACTAATGAGTTAGTTGCGGGATGATGTATTACGGAACGAGTAAAGAGACTTGCCGGTAACGAGATTGAACTAGGTATTGAGATACCGACGATCGAATCTCGGGCAAGTAACATACCGATGACAAAGGGAACAACGTATGTTGTTATGCGGTCTGACCGATAAAGATCTTCGTAGAATATGTGGGAACCAATATGAGCATCCAGGTTCCGCTATTGGTTATTGACCGGAGACGTGTCTCAGTCATGTCTACATTGTTCTCGAACCCGTAGGGTCCGCACGCTTAAGGTTTCGATGACAGTTATATTATGAGTTTATGTGTTTTGATGTACCGAAGGTGTTCGGAGTCCCGAATGAGATCGGAGACATGACGAGGAGTCTCGAAATGGTCGAGACGTAAAGATCGATATATTGGACGGCTATATTCGGACTTCGGAAAGGTTCCGAGTGATTCGGGTATTTTTCGGAGTACGGGAGAGTTACGGGAATTCGTCGGGGAGTATATGGGCCTTATTGGGCCATACGGGAATAGAGGAGGGAGGCCGAAAGGAAGGAGGCGCGCAGCTCCCCTCTGGTCCGAATTGGACAAGGGGTGCAGCCCCCTTTTCCTTCCTCCTCTCCTCCTCTTTCCCACCTTCTCCTACTCCAACAAGGAAGGAGGGAGTCCTACTCCCGGTGGGAGTAGGACTCCCCTTGGCGCACCCCCTCCTAGGCCGCCCCCCCCCCTTGCTCCTTTATATACGGGGGCAGGGGGGCACCTCTAGACACAACAATAATTGATCGTTTGACCGTTTAGCCGTTTGCGATGCCCCCCTCCACTATAGTCCACCTCGATAATACTGTAGCGGTGCTTAGATGAAGCCCTGCGTCGGTAGAACATCATCATCGTCACCACGCCGTCGTGCTGACGGAACTCTCCCTCGACACTCGGTTGGATCAGAGTACGAGGGACGTCATCGAGATGGACGTGTGCTAGAACTAGGAGGTGCCGTAGTTTCGGTGCTTGATCGGTCGGGCCGTGAAGACGTACGACTACATCAACCGCGTTGTTCTAACGCTTCCGCTTTCGGTCTACAAGGGTACGTGGACACACTCCCCCCTCTTGTTGCTATGCATCACCATGATCTTGCGTGTGCTTAGGAATTTTTTTGAAATTACTACGTTCCCCAACACTTCCACCCTCCAATCGGCGTTTGTCATGCCCGGCGGCTTGGACGGCGGCGCCCTCGGCTTCCTCTGCTTCGGCTGGGCGACGGAGGCGGTCGCGGTTGCCGCGGCGCGGGGGACGATGTACTTCTTCGGTGCCATGACGGCCGGCTGGGAGGCGAGCGGGAGGGAGAATGGCGGGAGGAAAGGAGAAAATGGGAGGGAAGTGGGGAAAAGCGGGAAGAAACGGCGGGAATAGGCGCTCGACTCGCCGACAGGGCGGACCCACGCGCCCTTTTCGCTTGTGCCGACGCCCCAGGCGCCCCCCAGGGCGCCGGGTTCTGCTGGGTCCGCCGGCACCAATTTCGGCCCGAGCCGGCGAAAAACGGGCTTCTGGGGGGGGGGGGGGGGGGCGACTGGGCCGTTTTTTCGGCGCCGGCGTGGAAAAAACGCCTGGGGAGGGCCTGTTGGGGGCGCGGCTGGAGATGCTCTAACTCGCCTATGTCATGGGCCCTCAGACCTGACTTATAATCTTTTTGATCCGTTTGATTAGCCGTTGTTTGTGCTCTGACGTGACAGGCGAAGTAGATGACTGAATCGACTTCACTTGGCAGTCGCACATGTTTGGTTTTAAGATGTATACTTTTTCTCTTTGGGGATGGTTCTAGATGTAGGAGTACTTCACAGGACATGTGAGCGGGGAGAAACTGTTCAACACAAATACGTGAAGTTTGGTAAGCACGGCGTGCTGCCAAGAAAGTGTGATCTGTGATGTACAACAATAGTGTAAGTGAAACAAACACTAGCCTGTCTAGCCATATAAATCTACCGCACTAGTGCCCAAGTTTGGCAAAAGAAAACATGGAACTGATGAGTCACGGTATAATAATATGAAAAACACAATGCTATTTAATATAGTGAATGTGATAGTGCACTGAAAATTAATACTTGGAAACTTTGAGAAATTAAAAAAAGAGAGCGAGTGAGAGAGACAAAGAGAGGGACATGAACGGATAAGGGAGAGACTGAGATAGAGAGTGGATTGAATTTCTCAAAAGGACAATAATGTGAATGAGTTGTGGGCTATAATCTTGGTGACACGGTGAATCTGCAAGCATCCCAACACGCTCATCCTCGACAACGCACGCCTCATCTTAGTTCGCCCGCTCCATATGGTCGAAGTCGAGGGCAGGTAACAGGTGATGGCGGGTGGGAGGGGACCAACGCCCTCGATTCTTGCGGTGATTTGCGCCTAGCAACCAAAGGTGTCGGGTTGTAATCGTCAGATGTTGTTCGTCTCAAGGCTTGTGTGTTTTGCTCACACAGTAGTCGCCTTGTGGTTAGTACTATAATCGCAGGTGTTATCCGTCTTAGGGGTCACATGTTCTTTCCGTAAAATTGTCCTAGGTCTTCGTGAGCAAGCGAGTTGGATGCACACCACGGCCTTTGCGTTTTATCGAAGAGAAAAACCGGAATGAAATTCCTACACAACCGTGGGCACATCTGTGCACCCTATTTGAACTCGTTAATTCCTATCATGTTACCCACATCACTCCTATAAATCGTAAACATAAAAATTCAAATCTTAAACTTGATGAGAACTTTTTTTTCCAAATTAACTTGGTAAAAACCCTGCGTCCCAAATATGCCCGAGCCGAGTAGTGCTCGTCGGCGGCCGAACAAAGAGGGTACATTTCAGGCTCCCCCATGCCATGGTTTCTTCTATCCCGATCATACTCATGGTTTGGTACAAACCCTGCGGAAGGTTTCTTCTATCCCGATCATGCTCATGGTTTGGTAAATCTTGAAGGAGTGGATCACCGCAATCTTCGATAGGCGTCACCCTAGGTGTTACTCGTTCTGTGCATTCCGTGAAGTCTAAGGCACATGACTGGGCTAGGGCTTCGCGACTACACTTTTTTGGTCCTCGTGGCCTCTTGTAACCTTATGGAAGGCCTTTCGGTCTTGTACATATTCTTCTGTCCATAAAATACACCAAGACAACACTCCTATGTTTTCTCGACAAAATGATTGCAGTTAATATGTTTTTCAATTGGGTTTCGTTTTGCAAGGAGCATTTGGAGAAAGCAAGACACCCTACACCATTGGACACGAGTAGGGGGTGTTATTCTAGGTTGTTGTTTTTGGGGCCATTCATGCCTTTGTGTGTGTTGTATCTAATGCATTGCTCCATGTATTTAGGTCCGCTGAAAGTTGGGCTTTGTTCTCTCTCCAATTTCTCTCAATTATGCACAAAAAACCTAGACAAGAAACATCAAGTCTCCCTACATCTCTTTTGTCTCTAGATTGGAGTTGCGAAACCTTAAGATTGAAGAAGTCACCACTGCCATCTCACTATGGATGAAGTCTGTTACTAGTAGAATAATCCAAATAATCAGACACCAAGACATCAAATATATTGTTTAATTGTTGATGGGGCGGGGATACAACAACATCTCATAAGGGCATCTTCAACGCCGACTCTCAAACCTCCTGCATCCGTCCAGACCGTGCTGTCCGGACCACGGAAGCCATCCAACGCGGGCATGTATTGGTCCACGATGCGGTCCAGGCATACTTTCTCCCGCAAAGCAGAGACAAATGTGGGGGGCTTTGTGGGAGTCGGGACCGCTCCCAAGCCCGCTTCTGACCACACTGGTCCACAAAAAACCCCTCCTCCCTTTCGCGTGTGCTTCCCACCAGAAATGGACAACACCACTCCAGAGCGCCAGTGTACGCATTCATGTCCGGCGAGAGCTGACGCGACCGCTCACTGGTGCCGGAATTGAAGCAGTGCACCAGGCAAGAGAGCGCCGCCCGTGCCGCTTCCTGGTGCAGGCGACTACTGCGCGTTCAAACGTCACGACGACCGGCCGCCCATCTGTCTGACGCCCACATTGATGGCATGTGGTTGCTAAGGCGTCTCCTCTGGCGCCACCCGTTCGTTCCTCTGTGGCCTGCGATTGCTATATAAACCGCTGCCCCGGCCATAGCCGCAATCATCTGCCTCCGATCGCTCTCTGCACCACTCCCACCATGGATTCCTTCCCCGCCAAAGCTCCTTGGGATGGGCTGACACTGGACCAGCAGAAGGAGAAGGCCGCCATTGCTGCCGGCTGGTTGGCCGGCAAGCAGCTGGAGCACAATGATGTCCCAATGGAGGACGCTGCCCATGACAAGCCGACGCCATCCTCCTCCTCCGTGCCACCCTCGCTGGTGCATTGCACCATGACCATCGGCGAGACCCATGCCCATTACATGGACATGGTGTGGGAGGAGCGGGAGCAATTCCAGGAGGCCCATGCCGATGCTGCCTACAACCACCACCTCCTCCAGGAGCACCCGCAGGTAGAGGAGGAGCTCGCCGCCGGTAGGGTGGTCGCGTGATACATCTCCAACGTATCTAATTTTTTTGATTGTTTCATGCTATTATATTATCCATCTTGGATGTTTTATATGCATTTATATGCTATTTTATATGATTTTTGGGACCAACCTATTAATCTAGAGCCCAGTGCCAGTTGAGGGAGTCCTGGATTAGGGGGTCCTCGGGTGTCTGGCCTATTCGATATGGCCCGGACTAACGGGACGTGAAGATAAAGCAGAAGACCACCCCGCATGTCTGGGTAGGACTCCTATATGCGTGGATGGCAAGATTGGTGTCCAGATGTACTATGTCCTTCCCTTGTAAACCGACTCTGTACAACCCTAGGCCCCTCCGATGTATATATAAACCGGAGGGTTTTAGTCCATGGAGACTATCAGAATAATCATAGGCCAGACAACTAGGGTTTAGCCATTACGATCTTAAGGTAGATCAACTCTTGTAACCCCTATACTCATCGAATACAACCAAGCAGGATGTAGGGTTTTACCTCCTTTAAGAGGGCCCGAACCTGGGTAAACATCGTGCCCCATTGTCCCTTGTTACCATTGATGCTTAGACTCACAGCTTGGGCCCCCTACCCGAGATCTGCTAGTTTTGACACCACCATTGGTGCTTTCATTGAGAGCTCCGCTGTGTTGTCAACGGAAGAATCGATGGCTCGCCTCGTCATCAACGACGATGCTTTTTCCATGGAGACATTTCTTCCTGGTCAGCTCTTTGTGTTTGGCGGCTTCGTGCTATGTGCCAACTCGAGTGGTCACTTGAGCAGGTCGACATCTACACCCCTGGTCACCAGATCATGTTTGGAAGTTTGAACTACATTGTCGATATCCGAGGAGACATGATCTTCGAGGGGGTCGCAGCCTCGGTCGCCGGTCCCCACCCATATGAAGGAGGCTCTCTGGATCCACTATCAGATCCTGTCGAGGGGTCGACACTCGTATCTACCTCGGCCTTAGATCCAGGGCGAACCACATCATCCAAAGACGGGAGGATGAACCCCGCCGGACTCTCTCCTATCACGGAGCTTCCAGCCAGAAACCTAGACGCGACCACGTCGTCTGTGAACCCGAAGTCAAATGGGACTCTCCCCGTCATTGGGAAGCCGAACTCGCCTCTGGACGTCAACTCTGAAATATCGAGGTCTGCGTCCATCAGGCTCGATCAAGTGGTTATCATCGAGCTTGGCTCCGCAGATCCACAGACTCCTATCCAGCTTTCGCTCTTAAACAAAGCGCTGGACTTAATACAATCTCTCAACATCACGGAAGTGTCACCTCTGAACTACATCCAGCTCGGGCTGGGGGCTGAGAGCAGGGAATTTTATGTCCCACCCACCACCCACTTAATAGCCACCGTCGAGGATTTAACCGACATGCTAGACTACGCCTCCGAAGACATCGAAGGCATGGACAATGATGTCGATGCCGAACCAGGTCAAAACCCTCCTATCACTGGGCGTTGGACGGACAGTTCTACATACGACGTATACATGGTGGATACACCTGAGAAGAAGGACGATGATGGCACTCATGACCTAGATAAGGACAAGCCCGTCGATGAACCACCAAAGCACCGACGTCAGCGGCGCTGCTCACGATCGCGTCGGGTAAGGGAAAGCAATACCGACACTGGAGATAATGACACCCCGGACAACGCCGAAGACCCCGACCACCCCGTCGAACCTGTGTTCGACCAGGACGAAAGGGAAGAGGGTCAATACAGCCCCGAACACGTCGATCACGAGGATTCGGAAGATAGTAACTACTTACCTGTCTCCGAAGAGGACGTTAGCCTTGGTGACGATGATTTTATCTTCCCAGAGGAACCCCTCGAACATGAACGCTTCAAGCAACAGCTCATCGCTACCGCACAGAGCCTAAAAAAGAAACAGTAGCAACATCAAGCCGAACAGGATACGCTCAACGATAGATGGACCAAGGTCCTAGCCGCCGAAGAACACGGCTTAGAGCGACCAACAAAGAGTTACCCCAAACACAGGTTGGTGCCACAATTCGACGACGAGGCCTTTGAACCAAGACCATCAAAATACAATTATGCTGATCAACCGGACCGATCACTGATGTCTACTACGCAACCTTCTTCTTGTAGACTCGTGTTGGGCCTCCAAGCGCAGAGTTTGTAGGATAGTAGAAAATTTCCCTCAAGTGCATGACCTAAGGTTTATCGATCCGTGGGAGGCTTAAGATGAAGATGGCCACCGGTGATGATTCCCCCTCCGGCAGGGTGCCAGAACAGCGATTTACATTCTGTTCTGGAAGCTTGGGGATATATAAGAGGTGTTGGCATCGGGAACAAGTTAGGGGGTCCACGAGGCAGCCACAAGGTAGGGGGTGCACCCAGGGGGCTAGGGCGCGCCCTCCACCCTCGTGGTGGCCTTGGGACTCTTCTGGTCCATCTCCAATGCTTCGTGGGTTTCTTCTGGTCCAAAAATAATCTTCGTAAATTTTTAGGTCATTTGGACTCCGTTTGGTATTCTTTTCCTGTAAAACTCAAGAAGAAGGAAAAAATAGAAACTGGCACTGGGCTCTAGGTTAATATGTCAGTCCCAAAAATCATATAAAATAGCATATAAATGCATATAAAACATCCCAGGTGGATAATATAATAGCAGGGAACAATAAAAAAAATTATAGATACGTTGGAGGCGTATCAAGCATCCCCAAGCTTAATTCCTACTCGTCCTCGAGTAGGTAAGTGATAAAAAACGAAATTTTTGATGTGGAATGCTACCTAACATATTTATCAATGTAATTTTTCTTTATTGTGGCAAGAATATTCAGATCCTTAAGATTCAAAACAAAAGTTTAATATTTACATAAAAACAATAATACTTCAAGCATACTAATACAACAGTCATGTCTTCTCAAAATAACATGGCCAAAGCAAGCTATCCCTACAAAATCATATAGTCTGGCTATGCTCCATCTTTATCACACAAAATATTCAAATCATGCACAACCCCGATGACAAGCAAAGCAATTGTTTCATACTTTTGATGTTCTCAAACCTTTTCAACTTTTACGCAATACATGAGCGTGAGCCATGGACATAACACTATAGGTGGTTGTGGAGAAGATAAAAAGAAGGAGATAGTCTCACATCAACCTGGCGTATCAACGGGCTATGGAGATGCCCATCAATAGACATCAATGTGAGTGAGTAGGGATTGCCATGCAACAGATGCACTAGAGCTATAAGTTTATGAAAGCTCAAAAGAAAACTAAGTAGGTGTGCATCCAACTCGCTTGCTCACGAAGACCTAGGGCAATTTGAGGAAGCCCAGCATTGGAATATACAAGCCAAGTTTTATAATGAAAAATTTCCACTAGTATATGAAAGTGACAACATAGGAGACTCTCTATCATGATGATTATGGTGCTAAGCACAAGTGTGGTAAAAGGATAGTAGCATTGCTCGTTCTCTCGTTTTCTCTCATTTTTTTCTTTTTCTTTTTTTGGGGCTCCCTTTTCCTTTTTAGCCTCTTTTTTATTTTTTTATTTTTTGTCTGGGGTCTCGTCCCGACTTGTGGGGGAATCATAGTCTCCATCATCCTTGCCTCACTGGGACAATGCTCTAATAATTAAGATCATTACACTTTTATTTACTTACAACTCAAGAATTACAACTGGATACTTAGAACAAAATATGACTCTATATGAATGCCTTCGGTGGTGTACCAGGATGTGCAATGAATCAAGAGTGACACATATGAAAGAATTATGAATGGTGGCTTTGCCACAAATACATGTCAACTACATGATCATGCATAGCAATATGACAATGGTGAAGCGTGTCATAATAAACGGAATGGTGAAAAGTTGCATGGCAAAATATTTCGGGATGGCTTTGGAAATGCCATAATAGGTAGGTATGGTGGGTGTTTTGAGGAAGGTATATGGTGGGTGAATGGTACCGGTGAAAGTTGTGCAGTACTAGAGAGGCTAGCAATGGTGGAAGGGTGAGAGTGCATATAATCCATGGACTCAACATTAGTCATAAAGAACTCACATACTTATTGCAAAAATCTATTAGTTATCAAACCAAAGTACTACGTGCATGCTCCTAGGGGGATATATTGGTAGGAAAATATCATCGCTCGTCCCCGACTGCCACTCATAAGGAAGACAATCAATAAATAAATCATGCTCCGACTTCGTCACATAACGGTTCACCATACGTGCATGCTACGGGAATCACAAACTTCAACACAAGTATTTCTACATTCCACAATTACTCACTAGGGGCGTGTTTGGTTGCCGTAGTGAATAGTAGGTGTGTTGCATACACATCTCAACCCAGCCTGGTTCTGAAAAAACTGCCTCATATGCGACATCTGCGAGTTGTTTGGTTGCCTGCATCTAGGGTCCCTGCATTAGGTAGTACGCAAGCGCACTTTGTTTGGTTGCCTGCATTGGCCCAAGCGGCACATGAACTCGGTGTTTGGTTGCACGCATGAGGTATGATTAAGAGCTAGCACTTCACTTAGCAGACATGGTTAAGAGCTAGTAGAGGGAGGGGAGAAAAAGTGCAGTGTGCGCTGGACAATGGCGACTACGGTGGATAGTGGCCATGGCGCCGTGTCCAACATGACAAGCATGGAGTCGTGGACGAGCGACCCTGTCAGCGGCACGGCAAGCGACACCGTCAGCGAACTAGTTGCGGTGCTCGCGCAAAGATAATGGACAGAGGAGGAGAATGCAGTGCTCGTGCCATGCTATCGCCAGTGCAGTGGACGAGAGAGGAGGCCGAGATGATCGACGATGGAAATGACTCCAGTGTAGTTGGGCGAGAGAGAGGAGGCGAAGATGATCAACCTCGTCAGCGGCACGGCGAACTGCAGTGTGCATGGAGGCAGAGGACACAAGAAAGCAGTGTGTGCGCGATTGCAGCATCAATGTAGTAGGAGGACGATAGAGAGTAGGCCGAGATGAGAGACGCCAGAAACGACTCTAGTGTAGTAGCACGCGGGCAAGGAGATCAAGGGGGAGGTCTTTAGCGTCGAGAGGGACGAATAGGAGGGCTCTAAGCAGAGGATAGAGGAGCTCGACATGGCGGCGTCAGTGCAGTAGACTGTTGTTCAAAGAGAGATGAAGCTACGATCGTCGAAACCAAAAACTTACAACACGAATGTTGTGAGGAACTGCGAGATTAGGCTGCTGGTCAAAGGAAATTTCAAATGATCGATCGTGCATGACGAATCTGACAAAATTCGTCCAGAATAGCTCCAAATGGGAACACAAGATTAAGAACTTACGACCGACGAAACTACGAACCGATCGCCTGAATGGAACCATAGCATCAATGTGCATCTTTTTTGTGTAGAGCGTACCACGAATCGAAGCATCGTTGTGTAGATTAGAGGGGCATGGAAGAGATGAGATTAGAAAGGAGCTTACTGGAGGTTGAAGAATACACCGCGTAAACACCTTGCATCCCTCCTGTTTCTTGTCGTGCAGGGGCCGGCTCGCTACACTTCCTCTTGGCCTGGCTCCAGAGAAACTGTCGATTCTTGCGTTTCCAGCCAGCCAGGCCCAGAGGTGTTTTAAGAAGCGTGCGGTGCATGCCCAATAGTGTATGCGGGCTACCAAACAGGCCTCCTACTTCCCACGCGGGCCTGGTTGGGCTCTATGCGGGCAACCAAATACGCCCTAGCATGACTCTAATATCACCATCCTCATATCTCAAACAATCATAAGGAATCAAACTTCTCATAGTATTCAATGCACTTTATATGAAAGTTTTTATTATATCCCTCTTTGATGCCCATCATATTAGGACTAAATTCATAACCAAAGCAAATTACCATGCTGTTTAAAGACTCTCAAAATAATATAAGTGAAGCATGAGAGTTCATCAATTTCTTCAAAATAGAACCACCGCCGTGCTCTAAAAAGATACAAGTGAAGCACTAGAGCAAATGACAAACTACTCCAGAAGATATAAGTGAAGATCAATGAGTAGTTGAATAAGTATGTAACTATGTGAAGACTCTCTAACATTTAAGAATTTCAGATCTTGGTATATTATTCAAACATCAAGCAAAACAAAATAAAATGAAATTGCAAGGATAGCACATATCATGTGAAGAAGCAAAAACTTAGGCTCAACCAAAACCGACCGATGGTTGTTGAAGAAGGAAGGTGGGATGCCAACCGGGGCATCCCCAAGCTTAGATGCTTGAGACTTCTTGAAATATTAATTAGGGATGCCTTAGACATTCCCAAGCTTGAGCTTTTGTGTCTCCTTAATTCCTTTTATTTCACGGTTTCCCTAAGTCTTAAAAACTTCACACACAAAAAACTCAACAAGAACTCGTGAGATAAGTTAGTATAAATCAATGCAATAACCTTATCATTCTCTACTATAGAAAATCACTAAAATTATTATTTGATATTTCCTACTAAATGCATCTGCATATTTAATACTCCTATCCTCAAATAGAATCATTAAATAGGCAAACATATGCAAACAATGCAAACATAACAACAATCTGCATAAACAGAACAGTCTGTAAAGAATGCAAGAGGAATCATACTTCCCTAACTCCAAAAATTCTAAAAAATTTACCACACTGTAAAAAATTTGTTTTCTCATTGTGTCAAAATTTCAAGATTTTATCATGTTCTGACTATTCACCAATATTCAAAACATAACAGCAAACTTTCTATTTTCAAAACAACAATGTGTGGACTTCTAAAATAAGCATGGTAAAGGCTATACTTGACTTTTTATTGAACTAAAAGATATAAAAAAATGTCTCTAAATACCAGCAAGCAAATCCTAATAAAATAAAATGACGCTCCAAGCAAAACACATATTATACGGTGAATAAAAATATAGCTCCAAGTAAGGTTACCGATGAACGAAGATGAAAGAGGGGATGCCATCCGGGGCATCCCCAAGCTTAGTTGCTTGGTTGTCCTTGAATATTACCTTGGGGTGCCTTGGGAATCCCCAATCTTAGGCTCTTGTCACTCCTTATTCCGTACTCCATCGAAACTTCACCCAAAACTTGAAAACTTCACAACACAAGACTCAACAGAAAATCTTATGAGATCCGTTAGTATAAGAAAGCAAATCAACACTTTATGGTACTGTTGTGAACTCATTCTTTATTCATATTGGTGTTATATCTACTGTATTCCAACTTCTCCATGGTTCATACCCTCCGATACTACTCATATATTTATCAAAATAAGCAAAGAACACATAGAAAACAGAATCTGTCAAAAATAGAACAATCTGTAGTAATC
This sequence comes from Triticum dicoccoides, assembly GCF_002162155.2. NCBI lineage: Eukaryota > Viridiplantae > Streptophyta > Magnoliopsida > Poales > Poaceae > Triticum > Triticum dicoccoides. Next base: position 566,368,239 of record NC_041393.1, on the reverse strand, counting down.
TGGAAACTTTCCATACTTATGTAACTCCAAAAATTGTGAAAAATTGGGACAATCTAGGAAATTTGTATATCAATCTTGTGTAAAAAATTCAGATAAAAAGAAAGTTCTAGTGAATTTTCAAATTTCCTGGACTGAGCACAAAAGTTTCTGTTTTTGCGCAGAATCAAGTCAACTATCATCCACACTATCCCAAAGGCTTTACTTGGCACTTTATTGAAACAAAAGCTATAAAACATGATTACGATAATATCATAATCATGTGAACACACAAAAACAGTAGGCATAAATATTGAGTTGTCTCCCAACAAGCGCTTTTCTTTAATGCCTTTTAGCTAGGCATGATGATTTCAATGATGCTCGTATAAAAGATAAGAATTGAAACATAAAGAGAGCATCATGAAGCATATGACTACACTACTAGGGAAAACCTTATACACAAAATCTTAGCAGCAGCATGGCACAAAAAGAAGCGCTACTGCTAATTAGCAGTAGCGCGGGTACAAAAAACTCTCTACTGATACAAATTTAGCAGTAGCGCGTGCGGGCTAAACCGCGCTGCTACAAAAATCGACCGACAGTACCCACCTACCTAAGTTTAGCAGCAGCGCGGTGCCATGACACGCGCTACTACTAATGCAATAGTAGTAGCGCGCTTTTTACTCCGATCGCTGCTGCTAATTTTGAAATTGGCCACATGGTTGGCCCCGCTTAGCAGTAGCGCGTGTGTGAAAAGCGCGATGATGCTACGCTCTTATCAGTAGCGCGTTTTTCCTCTCGCGCTACTGCTAAGACACAGCACACCACCACCTGTTTCCACCCGCCCTCCCCTCCCCCATCTCCTTTCTTTCCTTTCCCCTACCTCCCACATCCTCCCTCTCTCACTCTTCTTCTTCCTCAGTACTTATCCCCCCATTACTCTCCCTCTTCTACCTACCTTTCTCTCTATTCATTACTCCTAGCTAACTACACCACCTCCATTAATGCATCTCCTTTCTCTTTTTCCTCCCCCCTCCACTAGTTGAAGTTGTCTCCTCCCAAATTAGCTAGCTAGGTAGATGTAGCATTTAGTTAAGTGACCTATTTGCCCCCTAACTAGATCTATCTTTGTCAAGAAGAGCTTTGTGCACTTTTGATCTCCCTACATCATCATTTGCACCGTGTGCTCGATCTCGAGATAGAGGTGATTAAAATCTCATGCTTTTACAAAATGGAAATATGTGTATGTGTGTGATATGATAATTGGGCGATATGATGGAAATTGTGTGTGTGGCATGAGTTGACGCCAAATTGTGGTTTTGAGTTGCCTATGTTTTGCCGAAACATTGATTTATTTCCATTTCGGCAAATTCCGGGCAAACTCTAGATCTATATGTCCTATTTTTAGGGAAGGTCATGCCGAATTTTTGTATGACTTTGATGCATGCACTCATTTTTATAATAAATTTGTTTATTATTATCATGCAGACATTCATGATGGTCAGTAGAACGATGGTGGACACGTGGTTGCGGTTGGTGGTGCAGGACATCAAAGAAAATAACCTGACAGAGGTTTTATGTCCGTGTCGAAAATGCAAGGGAATAGTTTGGCTCGACCCATATGATGATGGTCGTGTCGAAGCGCACCTGCTCATGACTGGTTTCATGGATGGCTATACTCGGTGGATAATTGAAGATGAGGATGACGATGTTGAGGATGCCGACCGGGCAGTCAATGCCGACACGGGGCAAGATTAAGAGATGATCGATAATGGCGGCGGGGAAGGGGCTGGACATGGTGGCGGAGAAGGGGCCGGACATGGCGGAGGAGAATGGGCCGGACGTGGCGGTGGAGAGAATGTGGATTCCACGCAGTAGAGTTCGTCGGTACTAAGTTCAATCGTGCGGGACCATCATGTTCAAGCACTGCTTCGCAAGGAGACGAGTACTGAGAGAGCTGCTTCTAGAGAGGAGGCTAAGCTGGAGCAACCGGTGGTAGACTCAAACACTTCATTGTATGATGGTTGCAATCCTGAGGTGACTCGCTTGAGTTTCACGCTCCAACTCCTGAAGATGAAGGCTAAAAATAAATGGACCGACACTAGCCTCGATGAGCATCTCAAGTACCTAAAGGATGTTCTTCCCGCGGGGAATCTATGTCCTACTAGTGTTGATGAGGCCAAGAAGATCGTGTGCCCTCTTGATCCGCCGCACGTTAGATACCATGCATGCATCAACGATCGCATAATTTATCAGAAGGAGCACACAGAAAAAACAAGCTATCTGCTGTGCAATGCTTCTCGATACAAGAAGGCCGAGAAGAAATGTCCCCAGAAAGTTGTATGGTACTTACCGATCACTCTCTGTCTCAAGTTGTATTTTGTAGATCCCAAGGAAGCAAAGCTAATGCGCTAGCACGTGGAGAGGAAGAAGCCCGACGATGGAGATGATCTGAAGCTGAGACACGTCAAGGATGGAAGCCAGTGGAGAGCGTTAAACAACTTCTATCGTTATTTTGAATGTGATGCAAGGAACATCATGCTCAGCGCGTGTACCGATGGCATGAATCCGTTTGGCAACCAGAACACCAACCATAGCATGTGGCCCGTGTTTTTATGGATGTACAACCTCCCCCTGGTTGTGCATGAAGTCGAAGTACATTCAAATGAGCATGCTGATTCAAGGGCCAAAACAACCAGGAAATAATATTAATTTGTATCTGCGGCTACTTCAAGAGGAGTTAGGCACGTTATGGAAAACACCGGCCAAGACATGGGACGCCAGCAAAGGCGAGCATTTCTACATGAGAGCCGTGCTGATCACGACGGTGCACGACTATCTCGGTTATGGATATGTGCGGGCCAGGTGTGCCATGGATATTGCGGATGCACACGGTGCATGGATGATATGACGTCTCAGCAGCTAACGTCAAGGAAAGATGGCAGGTCTGGGAAAATCGTGTACATGGGGCATCGAAGATGGCTCGAACCAGACGACCTGTGGAGAAACTGTGGAGATCTATTCAATGGTCACGCTGAGCATCGAGGACCTCCACGTAAGCAGAGCGGCGCCAAAATCGATGAGCTATTGAAAAACTGAAAGGAGTGCCCCATGCGGGGAAAGATTGTGAAAAAGGCACCGGAGCTGCTGCTGAAGGTATGGAAGACGAGGTCTGTGTTCTGGGACTTGGAGTACTCACAAACTCGATACACCTCATTGCCTTGATCAAATGCATATCTATAAGAATGTCCTTGGGAGCTTGCTCGTGACACTGATGAACATGCTGGATAAGACCAAGGGTGGGACGAAGGCAAGAAAAGACTTGCAAGATTTGAATATCAGGGAAGATCTGCACATGCCGCCCCGTAAAAAGGCAGACGAGACAGAGACAGAGACAGAGGCACAGGAGAAGAAGGGCAAGAAAATAAATAAAGAGGATTATTGCCCCCCTTCTTGCTTCACCTTAAGTCAGGCTGAGATCGATCAATTCTTTAAGTGCCTTACCGGAGTCAAAGTTAGTTCCGGTTACTGTGGCAAGATAAGCAGATATCTAGACACAGACAAGAAAAGGTTCAGCGGGATGAAGTCGCATGACTGTCATGTGATGATGACGCAGATACTACCTGTTTCCCTTAGAGGGATAATGGACAAGCACATCCGTGACACACTTATTGGTCTCTGCAACTTTTTTGACGTCATCTCTCGAAAGTCGATCAGCGTGAAGCAGCTCCGAAGGCTATATGAAGAGATCATTGTGATACTAAATGAGCTTGAGATGTACTTCCCACCCGCGTTCTTTGACGTGATGGTGCATCTGTGTGTCCATATTGTGGATGACATAATTGATCTGGGCCCGTCATTCTGCACAACATGATGTTGTTTGAGAGGATGAATGGGATCATCAAAGGATTCGTTCGTAACATGTCCCGTCCAGATGGAAGCATCGTCCAGGTCTATCTGACACAAGAGTGCATCTCTTTCTGCGAGAATTTTCTATATGGCGCAGACCAGCTGGGTGTTAGTGTTGGTTTGCCCGTTAACAAGCATGATGGGAGGCTCTAAGGAGAAAGTCACTCCAACGGTCGCAGGGAACTACACGTGGCATACTCAGGTCGATGCAGCGACTTTGACAGAGCAAACTTGGTAGTGCTACAACACCTAGACGAGGTAGATCCTTTCGTGGCACTGCACAAAGAAATTATCGCAAAGAAGTATCGTGAGCAGGGGGTATGCAGGATGGACGCCGAAGTTACTAGAGAGCACAACTCCACTTTCCTGCATTAGTTCAAAGAGCATATTTTTCTAATCACCCGGAGGGCTCTAAGGACGGATTGCTCATATACGCCTTAGCACATGGCCCCTCGCCCAACCTCGTAACCTATCAGGAATACGATATCAACAGATACACGTTCTACACGGAGGCCAAAGATATGGACAGTGATGATCAGAACTCAGGGGTGACAATGGAATGCATGACCGGCGGCGATAACAGCGCAACTGAAAGATTTTACGGAAGGGTCGAGGAGATCTGGGAGCTTCACTACTCTGGAATGCACAACACGACGATGTTCCATGTCAGATGGGCTAAGAATGTCGAAAGAGAAAACCGGAATTTCACTACCATGACTATACCTGACGCCAAAAGCGCTACCGTGAACGCTATCACAAAAAACGAGCCATGGGTACACGCTAAGCACGTGACACAATGCTTCTTCATAACTGACCCGCGCAATTCCATACGTGTTGTCATGAGGAGAGGCAAAAGGAACATCATTGGAATGGATGGAGTCACCAACGAGGAAGACTATGATCAGTACGGCAGCCCAATGAGGGAAGATGACGACGATGATGAAGTATACGTCAAAATAAGAATCAATACTACATTATCTAAGAGAAATCATACTCCATGGAAAAGGCAAAGTCACAATGAGGGATCAATTATTATTCAACGAACAAGAAGGGAAAGAAGCTGACTCAAAAACGAAAACATCAACGCCGAGGAACCGTATGTTATCAGTCAAATGATGTAATATATATGTTCCTATTTTGTATACACACTTAGCCATTATTATGCATGGGTCCAATGATGTAATATATATGTTCCTATTTTGTATATATATTTAACCCTCAAATGATGCAATATATATCGCATTCCCTTCGTTCACTGCTCTCGGAAAAAAAGAAAAGAAAAGTGAGAGAAAATAAAGGAAAAGAAAATAGTAGGAAACAAACAGGAAAACTGCTATATAGGTACTGGTTATAGCAGTAGTGCTTTTGTCAGAAAAGAGCTACAGCTAGTCAAAATAGCAGTAGCGGTTTCTACATAAAACCACTATAGCTACCTGGAGTAGCTATAACACGTTTTGTCTAAACGCGCTACTGCTATGCCCACTTAACCCCCAAAATCCCCACTCCTCTCTTCATCCTGCCTCTTTTCCCCCAAATCCCCACCCCTCTCTTCATCCCGCCTCTTTCCCCCCAAATCCCCACACTCTCTCTTCCCCCATCGTGCCGCCGGAGCCCTGCCCTCGCCGCGCCCCTGCGCTCGCCCCCGACCCCGACCCCGACCCAGGCGCCGGCTCCGGCCCTGGCCCCGACCCCGGCTCCGGCCC
>NC_041393.1:566304028-566362237 GCF_002162155.2 Triticum dicoccoides | reverse complement strand
GGCTCCGGCCCTGGCGCTCGACCCCGACCCCGACCCCTCCCAACCCCGGCCATCGTCGGGCCCACACCCTCTGTAAGCCCCCCACCGCTCCTCCTCTCTCTGGTAGCTAGGTTCTTCAGTTAATTTACTTAGGTTTTAGTTAGGGCAGATGGTTAATTAGGTTATATATTTAGTTATGAATTTAGCTAGGTTTTTTCTTCAAGTTCTATACTTTTCTTCCTTTTATATGCAAATTTGAAGTGGACATGTGATGTTTTGGACATGTCATATTTGGAATTTGGACATGTCATTTGGACATGATGATTATGTGCAGGGTAAATGATCAGAGTGGCCTATGTTATGCCAGAATGTTAATTCATTTCCGTTCCGGTAAATTTCAGGCGCTCGATATGTCCATTTTTAGCAAAGGTCATGCCGAAATTTTCCGTGAATTTTGGCATTTGTGCTAGATAGTAGGCATATCGAGTGCTGGGAGTTGCTGGGAGTTGCTGGGAAACGACATTCCGGCAAACACATATTTCTTTTTTATGTCATTTCTCATTTTAATCATAGGAAACATGTCGAACAACGAAGAAACTGGGCCTTCTGACCAAGATGCAGACGAGATGGATTATGAGGGTGAACAAGAGTACCTTGACTATTTGACTGCTAAGCAATTGCAAAGTCAAGGTTTGCAGGTCGGCCTCGATGATGGTACTGACGCCGACATCGACACCGACGGTGCCGGCACCAATGGCGGTGCCGAGACCGATGGCGGGGCCAAGACCGGCGGGGAAGGTACAAGCGGGGAAGATACCGGCGGGGAAGGTACCAACACCGATGCCGCTACCGAAAAGAAGAAGCAGAGGATATGAAAACCTAACGAACTAGGGATTGGACGACTCGTGATCACAAAGATGGCACCCGGCAAGTTTGAGCCATCAGAGCCGGAAGAACCTCGCAAGTGCTATGGGAACCAAGTAGGAAGCATCCTACGGGAATGCGCGAGCATCAACGACAATGACTTAAGGAGTAAATAACATTTGACGCAGTTGCTCCTGAAGAAGTTGCACAATAGATTCAAGTTCCCCGACCAGGATGATAACATAGAACAACCGTGGGATGGTCCAAAGATGAAAAATATTAACAATCACGCCATGGGCATGTTCAACAATGATTTGGCCTCCTAGAAAGGGAGGGTGAAATGAGCTATTGAGGCTGAGGAACCCCTGTCCAAGATTTTGGAGGAAAATCCAACACTTATAGAAGAGGAGTTCGAAAAGTTCAAGGACACTTGAGCTATCGAGGCAGCCAAGGCTAAGGCTGCGAAATTCAAGAGCCTTCAGCAAAGGAACATGGGGAAGCATCACCTCGGAAGCCGTGGCTACCTCGTTAGAAGGCCCATATGGGATAAGGAGGACGCGGAACATGAAGCCGCGGGTATCCCACACCCCTTCGCGAAGTTCACCAACCCCTTGGAGCGTGACTTCATCAGGGCTCGCTACAAGTGGGACAAGGAAAAGAAGGTTTTTTGCATGGACTAGATCACGAGGAGATTGATTAGACTACTAGTAATTATTCTTTTACCACCTTACATTTAGCTCCAGATCTAGTCGACTACACATTCCTAAACGGTTCACGTTCCTTCTGCAGGAGAAGCAACACTAGCTTGCAGCCGAAAGCCCTACTTCTCCGATGAGGCCCAAGTGGGACACCCCTCTCAACCGGGCCTTGAATGAACTTAAGGGACTCCCTTTGGGCCAGCGGCCGCAATATGGTCATGTGCACGGCGCTGGAGATGACACCACGTGGAAGGTGTTTTACAACGAGGGCCCGGAGGCCAAGAAGCAAAAAAAGAAATTTAGTCAGGCGGACATCGACGAGAAGGTGAAGCTTGTGGTCGAAAAAAGCAGCTGAGGACGCGAAAAAAACAGCCGAGGAGAAAAATGAGTTGCTACAGCAGGCAGTGAATGCAGCTGTAACTGTCTGCAGAAATGATTTCGCTACTAACTTGGTTCCAACTATCATCAACTGGACAAAGGAAAATCTATACAAGACGGTACATGATTTCCCGTTGCCCAGTTTCGTCGGGAGCAACTCCGTGAACAACAACACCACCGCACCATCACTTGCTCATGCAACCGGGCCTCCTCAGTCTCTGGCACGCTAGGTGGGCCTTCGTCTTTGGCTGAGCTCAACGCCCTCACAGTAATTACATGTTGCACCAACACACACACACACACACACACACATATATATATATATAGAATATTCCATTTTCATTGCCTTTCGGATGTTTTACACCACAGACATGTGTTTGCAGGCCGACGAAACCCCGTGTACCATACTCTACTTGATCAAAGGCCAGAAGGTGGACGTGGGAAAGGGGGTGATAATGAACCCCTTGCACCCCACGTTCCACAACCAGCCAATCCCCACTGGGCTCTTCAGGGTTAACTTGTCCAGTGTGAAATCGTTGCACGAGGATTTGCCTCCTCCAGTATAGCATGTGGGAGAGGACGACGAGACCCCACCGTGGATTGGAAGCTGCAAGGGTTGGGTGCTGCTATGGATGAAGAATCTTCTTTGTCTGGAGCCGGCCGAGAGCACACCAATAACCACACATCAACAAGCATGTGCGGAGACCATCACCCCGCCTATGCAATTACCAGCTCCTGTAGTGCCGGGTGAGAGCAGCGGACGACGTGATGAAGGGGGTGCAATAGTACTGGCTGATGTAATTGGTCCTGTAGAACAGAGAATGGATGAATAGACGCAGGTCGACCCGATGGCTTTCCTCAATATAAACGCGTATGAGTGTGACTTAGATATGATGATTCAACCATATGACGAATCAGGCTATCAGCATGCTAATGAGGATATGGATGATCTGCCTGGGCAGGAAGGTCGTAGCAGGGATCGCAAGAAGTCTCTCTTCATCAAATCCTCACAGGACACGCCTAAAGATGCCGCCTCAACATAGGCTCAACTAGCCAGGGGTTGTACAGTGCTTATCCCGGCAACACTGGGGCAGGGGTTAAGGAAGGGTCTGGAAGGTGTGCCCAAGAAAAAGGAGAGGAAGAGATTGGGGAAGATAGCTGCCTCCAAACAAGCCAGAGCACATAGCAGCCAGACGATGGATTCTGAAGAGCATGTACCCGTGAAAGGTGCGGCCATGTTCCATTTCACGGGCGAGCCGATGCTACCACCGAAACCGCTGGAGGCACTATCAGGGGATCTCAGGAGACTGCACGACCATGTGTTGTCGATTGATGAAAGCCTACTAGCCTCGAAGGATCCAGGATATCTGACATATGCGGCTCGTGTGCCTGAGGGGAAGTTCTACGTCGACAAACGGCCCGTGGAGGTGTTCTTCCTGCGGTTTGACCATATCTTTGAGATGTTTCTGACAAGGCGGCTCGATTTTACAATTGTCCGCCATTTTGCGCTACATATGAACTCCGTCATGAAGAGAGAAGAAGTCTTGCAAATCCGTGTGGCGGATCCGTACTACATGCACGAGTCTTTCTTGAGTCTCTGCGACTTTGAGCGTGAAACTGCTAGGGAGTACCTCCAAAACTTCATGGTACAGAATAAGGACCAGGAAATTGTCCTCCTGCCTTATCATCCAAAGTAAGTCAGTTTCGGACAACCCTTTCCTACATTTAAATCATTCCTTCTCGCTCATATGGAGAATAATTTGAGGTGCCTTTTCTCCGCAGCAACGGGCGCGCCGTCCTTATCATTCTGTACCCGCGAGTCTCCCACACCGTGTATTTCGACCCTTCCAGAGACTACGAGAAGAAGGACTACACAAACATAATGAATATTCTAGATTATGCTCTCCAAGGATTCAACATTAGAGGTGGCCACGTGCAGATCATGAAACAAAGGAACAAGAAGATGGGTTTCATGCATAAAACTAACTTCTGCTGCATCCATGTCCCAAAACCAAGCAAGAAAGATGGATTCTACATCCTCCATCTCATGATTGAGTTCAGCATGGATCACCAAAAGCTTCGCATCACAAACAGAAATGATGATCATATCCACAAGTGGGTAGAATCTCATGGAGAAGCGGATTATAAACTTAGAGATGACTTCTTTCGCATCCAAAGGGACATTGTGTCAGGACCCCGACTCGATGTCACATCGATCTAGCCTGTAGCACCTCATATCACTTTGCGGCCTCACGCACGGTATCCCCACGGGTGTCGCCTTACCTTTGCCCGGGACCGTTTGCGCCTTTTGGCTCACGTATATGATAGTGTCGCTAGCATCCATATGATAAGGAGCCCGGGCTGACATGACTAGTCGTAAACCCAAAGTGGCACAGACTTACAGGGACAGGCATCCATGACCCAGCATCGAACGTGTCGGTCATCAGCGAGTGAATCCAGGCTGTAGCACTGGGCTAGCAGGACTCCGGTGAACCAGGCTGTAGCGGGCTAACAGGACTCCGGTATTCATCGCGTGACATTTCCCCGAAGGGACAGACACAGGAACGAAGAAGGACACATGCCGGCCAGCCTAAGTGTTCCGGAGCAGTAGCAAGCTACCATGGCTCAGTGGAAACACTAGGAGACATTTCCCGGTAAGAGAGGCTACTAAAGATAAACAACTAGATGGTCAGATCCCACACATACCAAGCATTTCAATAACATACACACAATATGCTCGATATGTGCAAATACAACATGGCATCACAACATGACTCTACAAATCAAGTATTTATTCATTAGGCTCCGAGGAGCGAGATATTACAAACATAGGTCTCATGACCCAACATTCAGAGTATACAAGTCAAAGCACAAGCGGAAACTATCATGTCTGAGTACAGACCACTATAAATGAAAAAGGCTGAGAAGCCTGACTATCTGCCAGATACTGCCGAGGGCACAAGATCGTAGCTGAGGTATCAAGCTAAACGTCGAAGTCCACGCGAAACTACTAGTGAGACCGAAGTCTCTCTGCAAAACATAAAATAGGCAAACGTGAGTACAAATGTACCCAGCAAGACTTACATCAGATCTATCTACACATGCATCATTATCAACAAAGGGATGGTGGGGTTTAACTGCAGCAAGCCAGCTTTGACTCGGTGGCTATCATAAACTACGACTGCAAGCGACTCTTTTGAGGTGGCGCACACGAGTCCACATATTCACCATATCAATACACCACTATGGATCCGCTCCCGTCTCCCTACGAGAACGCCATCCATAGCACTCACGCTTATCTTACGCATTTTAAAGTATCCACTTTCATTTGTCTATGAACTGATATAAGCAACCCAGAGGTCCTTTTCCGTGGACACGGCTATTCGAATAGATTAGGTTAACCCTGCAGGGGTGTACTTCTTCACACACGCTCTCACCACTTACCGCCGTTTACACGACATGTACTCGGCAACCTTCAAGCGGAAGCCCAACGTGGGTGTCGGCCACGGCCTGCCTAAACACTCAAGTCTCTAGTCCAGGTTTATCGCCTATTCGGGTTCCATCCATGAGGAGATCCGGCCGGAGTTTCGCTCACAGCCCCAAACGATGTGTACAGGGTTCTGTGACACCAAACGGGTGCCCGGTTTACCCGGCCACGTGCCTACCGCATCACAGCCCACCCCTACGGTCAGCGCTGTCCACGGCCTCCAGCATACTACAAACACCAGAAACTACTTGCAACTCCTGGACAGAGGACAAGGGTGATTAAGAAGCCGAGAGGGTCCATTGGTTTCGGGCCCAATGCGTGGTAGTAGCTGAATCATGGATCACAAACACAGAACTCAGTTCCTGAGGACGGCTGCAATGAGACAACCCACCATGTACTCCTACATGGCCTCTCACCGCTACCTTTACCAAATCGTGTTCACACACTTAGCTCACACATAGTAGGACATGTTCACACGCCTCTGATTCATCCCCGATGAATCAGTCCTGACTCAACTCTAAGCAGTAGCAGGCATGACAAACAAACATGAATGAGTAGGCACATCAGGGCTCAAACAACTCCTACTCATGCTAGTGGGTTTCATCTAATTACTGTGGAATGACAGGTCATGCAAAGGATAAAGGGGTTCAGCTACCGCAGCAAGTAACAAATATGTCGTTGTTGTCCTAATGCAGTAAAAGAGAGCAGGAGCGAGAGAGTGGGATTTTATCGGAATGAACAAGGGGGTTTTGCTTGCCTGGCACTTCTGAAGATAACATTGAGTCTTCATCAGTGTCAACGATCACATCATCGGTATCACGTCTATCGAGAGGGGACAAATACCGGCAACACAGAAGGGAACACAATCAATGCAATGCACAATATGATGCATGATCATGACATGGCAAAATGAATGTGTTTTGAGCTAATGCAACTAAAACCAGATTAAATGAAGTTGGTTTGAATCCAAGATTCAAATTCAAACTCCATATGTGATTATTCAAATGCCATTTAATTGATTTGTGCTAAACAGCAGCTATAAGTTGTTCTAACATGCATGAAAATGGTACAGATGGATTCCTTGAATTTTTCTGATAATTTTTCATATATAAATTATTTAATTTGGAGTTACGGTTAATTTTCTATGATTTTTAGAAGTTTTGGTTATTATCTGAAATTTATAAATCATTTTTGATTTATTTTAATTCCAGAAACAAATACTGCGTCAGCATGACGTATTAGTGACGTCAGCAGGTCAACGTGGCTGGCCCAGGTCAAACCTGGCCAGTGGGTCCCATCCGTCAGTGACTAACCTAACTAATCTAATTTAGTTAGTGGCCTGGGGCCCATTGTCAGTGTCTATTAAACTAACTAATATTTAGTTAACACTAATCCTAGCCTAATTAGCCGGGCGGGCCCGCAGGTCAGTGAGAGAGAGGGGGGAGGGGGGTCAAACCTGGCAGTGGGGTCAACCCACGCCGGTCATCGGGTCAGCGGTCGCCGGCGTTTAGCCGCCGGCGAGTCCAGACGCGGCGGAGGGCTCGGAAACGAGCCACATGGCATCGTTTCGGCCGTGGTTTGTTGCATTCGAACGCGCGCAGTGGCGCGCATCTAGTGGTGGCGGTGACAGGTGCTGGGGTGGCCGGAAAAGTGGTCGGCGACGAGGTTTGGCGGCGGCAGCAGCTCGGGCAATCCTGGGGTGGCGCTATAGAGCACTAGAAGAGAGACCGAAGGGCGCTGCGGGCTCCTGGGAGGGCGGCGAACATGGTGACGCGCTCAGGCGCACGCTGGGATGGCCCTGGCCACGGCAACGACATGGCACGGCGGCGAGAAGCTCTCGGTCGCGGTGGGAGATGGGGCTAGGGGGCGAGAACGGAGGGGGCGAGCACAGGAGAAACAGCGGAGGCTCACAGTGGATCCATTCGAGGCGGGGACGAGGCCGGGGACGGTCCGGAGCCGGCGAATCGGGCGTCGGCGACCGGCGGGTCCGAGGAGGGGGAAAACGTCGGGGCGGCGCTTCGGGGGCTCCTGGAGGGCGTGGCATCGGTGAGGTGGGTCGAGTACGGAGTGGCGGAGCTTGTGGGCTAGTCGGGGAAGCGAGGGAGGCCCGGTGGCCGTGGTTATGGCGAGCGGCGGCGAGGGGCTCCGCTCGGTGAGGAGAACAGAGGAGGGGGAGAGTGTTCTGGGGAGAGAATGAGGACGCGGGAGAGAGGGAGAAGGGGGAGGGGGTCGGGGGCTGCGTGGCTCCCTCGGGTGCCTCCAGCGGCGAGCAGGTAAGCAGGAGGTGGCCGGAGCGTGCGCGCGCGCGTCGGGCACACGCCCTCCTGCCTACTGGCAGGAGGTTGAAGACGGTGGCGACTGCGGTGGGCTGGGCCGCACAGTGCTGGACCAGCACAGGAGCTGGGCCGGCTCTAGTGGGCTGCACAGGTAAGCTTTGCTCTTTTTATTATTTACTGTTCTGTTTTTCTTTTAATTAATTCTTTTGCCACTGTTTGAATTAAAAATAATAATTCAAACAATGCCCAAGCTCCTCTGAATATTTTTATATTGCTAGATGGACTTTTCCAAAAGCTTATAAAATATTTCAGGGGGTATTTGAAATTATATTCTAATTATATGAATATAATTCAAATTCAAATAGCTAATGATTTAAATTCAAAGTCCCAAAAATAAATCCTTAAAAATGTTCAATATTTTGGTTGGGACCAGAACCCTTACCAAAAATTATCAAACATTTAAGAAGAGCCTTTTGGAGCAATGGATGAGATTTCTAGGGTTTTTGCCCCTCTTTTATTTAGGGTTTTGAGGCTTCCAATATTCCTCAATTCAAGTTTCAAAAATATAGACATGGTGCACACATGAAGCTAGCCTAGAGCAATGCCAGAAACTAGGGATGTGACACATTGCGACGATCATCATGAAAGAAGTCATCGATGAGAAGGGGATGTTCCACCACGGCCCTATATCGCGAGCTGACGTCCGAACTCGCATAAGCATGCAACGTCATGACCTCACGCTGTTCAAGAAGCTAGGGTCCATCCTCGATGATATGGAAGGATGGAACTTCTAGTGATTTACGATGCCGATGATGATGATATGTGTCGGTTGAACTTGTATACTTTCTGTAGCGATGAAACTTTGTGATGTCCATGGTCCCTGCCGAACTTGCGTAACGCTACTTTGTTAGTTTGGTACCTCTAGTTAATTAGTTTGCGTACTGTATGTTTCATCCAGTTGCTAACCCTTTCTTTTTCGTGTTGCTCTAGTATATTTTGTTGCATATGATTGTACATCCTCTTGATGAAGGTGCATCTCTAACAGGTACCTAGCTTCTTGATGGCGAGATGGCAGTACTATGTCGTGTACAAAGGGAAGGTTCCGGGGGTGTACAATGAGTGGCCTGAGTGTCAGGCACAAGTGAATGGGGTCTCGGGCGCCATCCATAAAGGCTTCAAAAGCAGACAAGAAGGAGAAGCTAGTTACTTGACGTTCACGCTAGCGCGAGAGAGGACTCGTAACTGCCACCTCATGTACTGCATAGTTCCGCTCTCACTCATAGTGATAGCTCTTCTCGCGTATATCATTGTTTAGATGGATGATGTTGTAGTTGCAAGTATTCAAGACTTGCATGTATCGCTATTTTCGAGATGATGACGAGATGCCACTTTGTGTTGGATGATGATTATGATGAGACTATTTGTATGTATATGCTATGATTACATTTGTGGTCTCGCAACCATTTGTATGTGTATCATGATGACATTTGTATGTGCTAAAGATTCTTGTATAAAGCCTGTTCAAATACAAAACAAATATGCAGAAAAAAATTCAAAAACTACTAAAATTAGCAGTAGCGAGTGGAGAAAAGTTAGCAGCAGTGTGACAGTAGCAGTAGTGCGTCCAGGCAAAGCACGCTAGAGCTATTAGAAGTAGCGAGCTTCCATGCAGCACACTGCTGCTACACTTGTATAGCAGTAGCGCGGGGGTGCACGCGCTGCTGCTACGGGTTAGCTGTAGCGCCAGCCCCCGCACTATTGATATACCTAGAACCTGCGCTGCTGCTAGGATTTTCCCTAGTAGTGCTAGCACATTTAATTATAACCCACTTCCTATGCATAGGGATTTTGTGAGCAAACAACTTATAGGAAAAAGAATCAACTAGCATAGGAAGGTAAAACAAGCAAAACTTCAAGATTTTAAGCACATAGAGAGGAAACTTGATATTATTGCAATTTGTACAAGCATATATTTGTCCCTCGTAATAATTGTCAGTAACATCATGAATGAATTCAACAATATAACCATCACATAAAGCACTATTTTCATGATGCACAAGCATAGAATTTTTATTACTCTCCACATAAGCAAATTTCTTCTCATGAATAGTAGTGGGAGCAAGCTCAACAAAATAACTATAATGTGAGGCATAATCCAATTGAAAATTAAAATCAAGATGACAATGTCGGCGTCCTGGACTTGGGGGTATCTAGTCCTGCCTACCTACGGCCCACCACGTGGCTCCATCGACGGCCTGGTATGGCTCAGCTTCAGCACCAACACCGCAAGACCCTCGCGAGGGGCCAAGCCTCACGAGGGGGACGACACCAAGACCCCCGAAGGAGTTGGCCTCCTCAGGAGGGCTCCTGAGGGGCGGAGAGTTCTATGCAGCTACCTCATGAGGCTCAGCTAACATGAGCCATGACGACCAAGGCCAGGCGGGCGCCATGTGGGTGCAGAGCGCAGGTTTTCCCCTTCGGTGCAAGGGAGGCAAGCCGCAGGCGCAGGTTCTTGAGGAATCACCCAAAGGTTTCCATTCTGGTGCAACAAGACCAAGACCGCCAAGACGGCAGGACGAGGGTCATCACCGAGCCCACCGCAGCGTCACTACCAGAGGCTTTTCGCAGGCGAGGACTACTTTTGTTGGGATAGACTGTACTACTTGTCCCCTTTCAAATCCCGCTGTTGTGGAATCCCTTCCCGCTCATATTTGGGAAGAGGACAAAGGCCACTATATATAGGACTTAGCCACCACCATAGTGGGAGAGAGATCCATTCCAACTCGAGCACCACACGAGCTCAAGAACACCTCACCTCCTGAGGCTTGTTCATCCTTGTACTAGTTCATCCATAGCCCCTCGAGGCAATCCACCACACCACACTGGATTAGGGTATTACACCACAATGGTGGCCCGAACTAGTATAACTCTCTATGTCTTTGTGTCTCTATGAGCTTGACGTGCTAGGCTAGGGAGGATCGCGAGTAGGCACGCTGGGCAGGTTGAGATCTCTGCACGCACCCCAGAGTTCGAACCTATCAAGGGTTGCCGGATCCCAAAATCCGACATTTGGTGCGCTGGATAGGGGTGCGTCGGATTCTCTCTTCCATTGTTAGATCCTCCACTACTCCGACACCTCCATGGCCGATGCCCCGAGAGCCCACGTCGAGCACTGGGTCGTCCAGACCTCTTCGGCACCACCCACCGGCGAGGAAGACCTCCACTCAGCCATGCTTGCAGCCCGCATTCCGTCGGGGGCGACTGGCCATGGGGGCGTGTGGTGCAGTCTTCTCCTCTGGTGCCGCGCCGCAGCCATCCAGCTGCGCGATCTGCAAACTACGCTGCAGCAACTACTCCGCACTCGCGCAGGGAACAAGCGAACATGAGGGCAACGGTCATCGTGGCCCATGAGCTCCTGCAGTGCAGGCTGCTTGAGAGCGGCCGTGACGCCTTGCTGGAATGGGTCGCTGAGCTGCTGGATGCAGCATGCAGGGGGGTGACACCATTCTGCACTCTTCCCATGTCGCAGGCGATGGTGGGGGCACGCGCTCATCCCTGACACAACCGTGCACCCTCTCCCAGGGGCCATGGAGAGCCTCTCGATGCCAACCAGCCTCGTGGAGCAGCCCGTGCCGCCCCGAACATGCCCCCTCGGCACGGGGCTGCTTCAGACGACACCACCAGGGGCAGCGCTGGGGTGCTGCCCCCTGGCCAACAGGACCAAAGGATGGCAGAAGGGAGTGGGAGCGTTAGGCGGCCAGGTGGCGCCCCAGGTGCGAACAACCCGGAAGCCTACGTCCCTGTCGCGATGGATCCAAGTCATGCGCTAGGAGAGCCCCCCAGCCGAACCCCACGCCAGGCTGGGCGCTGGACATACACGAGGCCGAGCTCTCCTCCGAACCACCACCGAGCCCTGTCGACGTCCCCAACAACGGCAACCTCTGGGTACAGTTAACGCCGCAGGGGCATGCTTACACTGACCATGGATCGCAGGTAAACCCGGACGCGGCGACCACTAGGACCTCAGGACGGTGAACCTTCCCCAGGAGCGCAAAGGACATTGGGAGCAGCACAGGGGAAGCCCAACGGTGGGTCCCTCCTCGTGCTGCTTGAGCAGGATCCAGCCTGGAGGTAGGTTCCCTGCTGGGGAAGGCGCCGGCGAGCCCTTCCCCTCGATAGGGGGCCTACGGTCGCCAAGGACGCCGCCAGCGTCCCCTTGGCCCCTTGGTCTTGTCCTGGTTTCCGGTCTCCCCAACGGTGGTCAGGGGTGGCGCACGACGGGGTCCTCGTCGGGCAACATGAAGCAAGGCTTCGGCCTGTGAAGGTCTCCGCTCGTGACACTCTCACATAATAATGAGTGGGGTTGTACATGCCCCGGAGTCTCCTGAGTGCCGCCCTGGGGCCTCACGGGGGTTCCCACCCATGTCCTAGTGGAAGCACCATGCTCCGCGCTGGCCGTCGACACTGTCCCCAATGACTATGCCCAGCCAGTGGAGGCACTTAGCTCCGCGCTAGTGAGAAGACTGAAGACTGAAGATTGAAGACCAGTAAGGTGCCGGATGCGGCCGCCTGCTTTTTGCCTCTCCTTTTTGTACTTGCTTGCCGACTTTTTGAAGCAGTTCATTTTCTGTGCATTTATAAAACGGGGGGAGTTTTCTTTTCTCGTTTGTGTCCCTCTCTTGCTTCAGTTCTCGCGTTCCTTTCTTGGAGCTCGTGACCGCTACCCTGCCCTCTAGCACCTCGCGAGCGGGGGCTGGGTATGGTGTACGCGCTGGTGCCGATCGCTCTGCCTAGGGGCTTGAAGGTGCACCGCTCCACGCGGCCACCTTGCCACAATCTAGCAGTTGGCTCCTCGCGAGGCACTCCACGGCAGGCCAGCAGGCCCCTTGAGAGACACATGGCCTCGCAAGCCAGCAGCAGGCTCGCCTTAGGAGAAGGGGCGCTGCCGCGACACCAGGCCTCGCTTAGGACCCACGAAACCCAAGTTAAGTCAAAAACAACTATCCCGCTTAGCGGCCCACATCCCTGCGGGGCCCCGCTCCGGGTGTTACTTCAAAAGCATTTAGCAATCTCATACATCATAAGGGCCCCCCTTTCCAAAATTCTCTCACAAGGATGCACTCGAGTTTTCATCATACAGGTCAAAGCAAAAGAAACACGGGCCTAGTTGGACGCCCCTTCTTCATCACCTCCATCCATGCTGCTTGCGTCGAGGCTATTGTCCTCTTCGTCATCACCATCCGCGCCAATTTCTCCGACCGCGATCAGGACCTTGTCGTCCTCCGGGGTGAATTCTGCTTCCAAGGAGTCCACGTGGTCATCTACCCATCCGACCAGGTTGTCCTGGACAACTGGGGGCACGGGAACCAACACAACGTCGAAGTCAAAGTGGGGATCGCGGTTGAGGAGGTGGCTGAAGACACGCGAGAACACGCGCCCCAGAAGACCACGGCTCCTCTCTACTACAAGCTCGCGAGACCTTGCAGCCCGAGCCTCCAGGCGGGTCACGATGTCAGTGAAGAAGCTCAGGTGGCTAGCGTAGTCATTTTTGTGCGGGTGAGGAGCACTCTCATTGTAGATGGTGCCCAAGGCAGAATTAGCTCTGAGTCTGAGGTCCTGAAGCATCGAGGTGTGCTCGCGCTTCAGCGTAAGGCGGCGATTCGCTTCGTTCGCAGTCCTCTCCGCTAGGGACGCGGTGTCCTTGATCTGCTGCTGAAGAGAAGATAGCTCGACTCGGACAGAGGCCAAGGCAGATTCAGAAGAAATCAGGGCTTCTCGAGCAGCGCCCTCATGCTGCTCCGCAGACTACAGCTCAGTCCTCAAGATGGAGGTCCGGCCCTCAAACTCAGCCTTAAGCAGCTCCAAGTCTAGGCAATGCCTTCCATCCATCTCGGCATGTGCCTTCGCCAACTTCTTCTCCACCTCCACTTGGACCTAAGCTTCTCGGGCGGCGATGGCGTCCTCAACAATAGCAGCCTGACGCTCCCTCACTTCTAGCCTCTCCAGCGCCAAGCTGTGTTCCACGGCCTCCAGCGCCAAGTCCTCATGGTGCCCAGGAGCTCCGCCTTGGCAAAGGGCCACCTCACCTGGAGAGGAGGCCAGCAGGGCATGGCGCTCCTCGACTTCGCGCAGCAGGGCCGCATTTGAAGACAGGAGATCTCGCTCCCGCTCCTCAGCCGCCTCACGAGGATGGTTGGCTGCTAACGGTGTCCTGGACTAGGGGGGTACTTACCATGTCATCTCCCGATCAGTTAGATTGGGTCGAGGACCCCCATGACCTATACTCATGGGCCAGTTCGAACAGCTGCCGCATACAAGGAAGATTCCACAAGACTTGGTATTAAGACAAGGACTCCTCCCACCGGCGTATTCGGCTAGGACTCTTGTTATCCTAGGCCTCTGGTACATTATATAAGCCAAGGCCAGGCTAGTCGATAGATCATTATGACAATCATACAGACTAGACTTCTAGGATTTTAGCCATTATGATCTCGTGGTAGATCAACTCTTGTAATACTCATATTCATCAAGATCAATCAAGCAGGAAGTAGGGTATTACCTCCATAGAGAGGGCCCGAACCTGGGTAAACATTGTGTCCCCCGCCTCCTATTACCATTATCCTTAGACGCACAGTTTGGGACCCCGTACCCGAGATCCACCGGTTTTGACATCGACATTGGTGCTTTCATTGAGAGTTACGCTGTGTGATCGGCGAAGGATCAATGGCTCGACTGCAGATCAACTGTGATGTCGCCTTCTTCGTCACTGGCTCGACTGGTCACCTTGGCTTGACCGAGGACTGTGCCCTACCTCCGATCATCATGTTCGGATGAGGGCCTTCATCAACATCAACTTCGATCTCTATCAAGATCATGGAGGAATCATCCATGGAGCTCGGGGGCTCAACGTCAACATTGCCATCGGGCGATCGTGCTGTTTTTCTGGACAGCGAACTTGTATCCGCCGCCACCGCCTCCTCAAGTGTTGTTTTAACGATTGCTTCTGTGGAATTGTGCGGAATTGAGTATACAACAACCCTGAAAAATTTCGCCGAGTTCCGATGGAGGAATCTCTGGCAAACTACGATATACCGGAGCCTTGTCAAATCTGGACGGGAATCAGGACAAGTTTAGGGCGTGGTCTCCAGAGCCCAGCTCAGAGGTCCTTTGGAAAATTCAACCGTTCACATGCTGCGGAATTCCCACATCTACCACCGCTCAAAATTTCAGCTCGATCCGACCGTCCAAACTCCGGGAACCTTCCGATTAGTGCATCACTTTTCGGTTCTGTTTTCTACGCGAGAACGAATCCGACCCGAATTCATCTTTTTTATGAATGGGATTTTAGACATCCTTTTTGAAGGAAGTTTTGTATGGGGTATTGTGTTTTGTTCCCAAACACATCCTGCAAATTTTGAAGTCTTTTCCAATATGATGTTCACCATCGCGTTGGTGTCAAACCAACCCAACAACGGTGCTCTACGACTGCCGACCTGCGCTAGACACGTTGTCACTTTGTTGAGCCGAGCTCAACTTCTTCGGATTATCATCTCGGCAAGCCGAAAAAGGGTTCGGCATCGCGAAGGATAAATCATCACCAACATCGCCACCCTACGGATTACACGGGGCGGGCACACCGGCATCGCCGCACGGTCACTTCATCAAGCCAACATTGACCACATCACAAGTTACGACCTGTATCGGCATGGCCGAACCGTTGCTTCATCGAGTCGATGTCCATCACACCGAACTACTTCAACACCTCGGCTGACATGGCAGCTGCAACATCTCCTCACCGACCCGCTCCGTCTCCTCGTCTGGACCGAGGACTTCGTCATCCCTTCATCGACCTACTCCGGAGACTTCGGCGTCGTCAACCGACCAACTTCGTCACGTTAGCTGGACCGGGGGCTTTGTCTCGGCAAGCCAACCTTCGCCAGCATCACCATGCCGCCGCTCTATCGCTCACCAGGCAATGGGCGTGCGGATCAAGTCCTAATTTCGGGTGTAACTTTTTTCAGATTGCTACAACAGATAAACCAAGTGCTATTAATCCTAGTAATTTTTTCTTGCATGGGTTTATTTATTCAAAAAATTATTACTCTGGTTTGTTCCATCATCTGTACACAGGTCTATCAAATGATGGCTGCATTAGTGATGGTTGCACGATGGTTCGGTCCGTCTCCCATCTGTAGTTCGGCGAACACCGCATCTGGAGCCCGGGCCGCCCTACAAAATCAGGGTTTGTCACGCCTTCACTGCGTCACACAGACGCCCTGCATCGACATTGGCTTCGGCACCAGGCCACATCTCTTTAAATAAATTATTTTTGCGTCAAGCAATTATGCAAGGATTATACATACACACACACATGTATATATATTATTATTATTATTATTTCCTAGACCGCACTATTTTATGTGTGCAGGTAGTCGATTTTGACTGCGCAGTCACTACTCCGGAGTGCCGAACTCCTTGCTCGGACACCTCGGGCTTGGGGGCTGGGACCTCGGCCATGCCGAGGACTGCGAACCTTGTCGGATTTTTCACATATCAATGGGCGTCTTCGTCCCACCACAAGCCTGAATCGCGTCATCAACACCGAGCACTTTAACCAGCTAAGTCACTTTCATGCTCAAAGACTTCCTGTTTTGAATTTTGTTCGATTCGACCAAGCATTATACTTTTTTGAAAAAAAGTTGTTTGTGACAAAATTCCTTGTCAAAACTCTATTTGTGACACACAAATTCAAATACCCCGTTTACTTGGGGACTTCCTTTATGAAGCATTTCCTCTTGCATATGATTATACTTGTACGGCTTTGTTCCTTGTTCGTGTATTACGCCACAATATGCACCATATCGACTTAAGTGTTCCGCAAGCTAGGTTGTCTTGCTCCTGTGTTTACCCGCACGTTCCCGATTTTTTGGCTAGGGAGTAAAGGGAACACCTCTGCAATTCTCACGACCGGGTCATCCAAGCTCGGACCTCAGACTGGGTGAAGCCGAAAGCTAGCGCTCTTATTGTTTTCAATCATGTTTGGCACACAATGGAACTCATGAGTACAAAAATCTAATGCACAAGTCTCATAGTAACAATGAGCAACCGAAGAAAGGTATCGGTGGGGGTACTATTTTCTTCGAAGATGCTTCTTACACTTCATCAGTAATATAGCATAAGTTCCCTAAGCGCGCTTTGTCTATTACAGACTTATGGCCTGATTGCCTGGTTATCGGAAACACCGTTGATATTCTCGACAGGTGGAGTACATAACACTTTTCGGTCCTTGACCGAAGAGGGAGAAGCCGACGGTCAGTTAAGACGCGTTTAAAGTTCGGGTGAACACAAATATGATATAAGTACTTCGGTACATACAATCATTATACATAAAATTCTTTTACCCAAGTCACTTGGGGGCTCTTAAAATTTATATGAGCTGTTTTATAGTAAATGTGTTTTCTTCTTGGTCGTCACAAAGTCTTTTTCTACTGCTCCTTTTTTGACTCGAGTGTATGGTCAATAGCCGGATAGCATGTCTTCTCTCTAAAAGCTGCTCGAGTTTAGTTTGCTAAACTGACCTCGGAGAAGTACTCCGCGTTTGGGATAAGAAGCTTGAAGCCATAGGCTGACCCGCGTGAAGTCTTGAGACCTAATGTGTCATGTTAAAGCATGACAGAAGCACAATTTTTTCCAATTTTTGGATTGGCACCAAACACTTGATCTTGTTCGGACGTCAAGTTTTTACTAACGTTTTTTGGTTTTCCAAGCTTATGGCACTTTTAAACTATTTGTGTGTTTCCCGCATAAGTCTCGCAGTGCAATATCGGACACCTTAAGAGATTCGGCAAAAGCATTCTCGGATATTGCTATATATGCATCGGTTTGAAATTGTGTCTTCGGTCAATAGTTAGGTTGCCCGGCTCCTGTGTTTGCCTCCTATGTTCTGCTTTGTTTGGCTAGGTGTGTAAAGGGAGAACCACTATGATTGTGCTTCCAGCTCGCATGGTTAAGCCCCTCACTGGAGAAAGCCAAAAACTGACTATCACGATAAGCGTAAACTGGTCAGTGATCCGATGACCATGTTAAATGACGGGTCGTTCATAACATTGGCCGAAGTGTTTACGGCTTGACCTTGGCTGTCGTCGAACACTAACCGGGGGCTCGTAGTTAGCTTCCCTAGTTTAAAGCTCTTATGACTAAGTGAAAGTTATAAAGCCCGCATATCTGATTGCCTCGTTTCCGCTAACACAACCGCCTTCAGGCACCGAGACGTCGGCTAAGGGTTGTCTTGTTATTTGTGGAAACACCCTACGTAGTATCTACAAAGGGGTAGAATCCGACGATGGGCCACTTTCAACTAATAAATGGTCGCAACAGAGTCAAAGCAAACATATCATCGGCATTTGTCTTTAATATACAAGGGCCGCCTTCCGTAATCATCGTTATAAAGCCATAAATATGCATCAATTTGACTTAAGATTTTTGCCAAGCTGGGTTGCATGGCTCCTGTGCTTACCCCTACGTTCCCGATTGTTAGGCTAGGCGGTAAAGGGAGCACCTCTGTGATTTTTACTACCGGGTCATCCGAGTTAGTACCTTAGACTAGGTGAAGCCGAAAGCTAGCAATCTGAAAGGATCACATTGGTCGGCAACGACGGAAGTGAAATTTTTGGTTCATTAATACCATAGAGTTCGGGAACTTTCCCCGAACTAAATCCTCAATATTTTCTTCCCACATTGATCGGAGGTGAGGTTTCATGATCATGATAAGCATGACGACCCAAAGAAAGGAACCGTTAGCGGGACTATTTTCCTTGGAAGATGTTTCTTACATTAAGTAATATAACATATCTCTCCCCGTTCCTTTGTTTATAAAACCATATGGTCAGATTGCCTTGTTTTCCATAAATCTTTGACCTTATAATGACTTTATAAAGTAGGAAAACACTCCTCTACTACTGGCCGAAGAGGTTGAAGTCGATGGTCGGTCAACAAAGTTTTGTACAATACAGATTCGAGCATTAATGATATAGAGTACATGGATACATAGAATGATTACACATAATCTGTGATTTTACTATGGAAATCGATCCTTAATTCGGCCACCCGTGCCCACATTCAGGCTCGGGGGCTACTGGGCCTTGCGCTCATTATTTATAAATATTAAAGGGGCACATCGATCCCCTGATCTGGTGTTGCCACCCGACCAGTGTCTCGGGGGCTACTGCATTGCCTGTTCAATGCAGAAAATTCAAAGTGCTTAGTGTTCGGCTTGACCGAACTATGGGCAAACGCGTCTTCGGACAACAATAGGTACCATCTGGACCTATCTGGCGTCAAGCTAATATATTGCGGCAACTTCTCAGGACCCTCTCTCAAGGGCCCGTCACCGATCACTATTATCTCTAATATATTACACTATGTTTTTATTCCTATGTATGCTGCCGAGCTAGGAGTTGATCCTCAGGCCGATTTCGCGCATCGACCTGAGTCTCAGGGGCTACTAGGAACAACGGTTTCATGTTTTCCTTCAGGTGCATCTCGGGTTTTAGACTAATACACACCTTGAGGGCTACTGAATATACATATACTGGCTATATACCTCGGCAGAGAATAAATTGCACCGGTTAAAAATATTCACAAAAATCAGCCCGCAGTCGGGGTGGTGCACCACCTTGGAAGCAGTCCGGCATAAAGCTCGGGAGCTGATACGTCTCCAACGTATCTATAATTTATGAAGCATTCATGCTATTATATTATCTGTTTAGGATAATTATGGGCTTTATTATACACTTTTATATTATTTTTGGGACTAACCTATTAACCGGAGGCCCAACCCATATTGTTGTTTTCTTGCCTATTTTAGTGTTTCGAAGAAAAGTAATATCAAACGGAGGCCAAACGGAATAAAACCTTCGGGAAAGTTATTTTTGGAACAGAAGGAATCCAGGGGACTTGGAGTGCACGTTAGAGAAGCTTCGAGGAAGCCACGAGGCAGGGAGGCGCGCCCACCTCCCCTGGGCGCGCCCCCACCCTCGTGGGCCCCTCGTGGCTCCCCAGACCGACTTCTTTCGCCTATATATCTCCATATACCCTAAAAACATCAAGGACAACAATAGATCATGAGTTCCACCGCCGCAAGCCTCTGTAGCCACCAAAAACCTCTCTGGACCCTGCTCTGGCACCCTGCCGGAGGGGGGATCCCTCACCGGTGGCCGTCTTCATCATCCCAGCGCTCTCCATGACGAGGAGGGAGTAGTTCATCCTCGGGGCTGAAGGTACGAACCAATAGCTATGTGTTTGATCTCTCTCTCTCTCTCTCGTGTTCTTGAGGTGTTACGATCTTGATGTATCGCGAGCTTTGCTATTATAGTTGGATCTTATATGTTTCTCCCCCTCTACTCTCTTGTAATGGATTGAGTTTTCCCTTTGAAGTTATCTTATCTGATTGAGTCTTTAAGGATTTGAGAACACCTGATGTATGTCTTGCCGTGCTTATCTGTGGTGACAATGGGATATTCATGTGATCTACTTGATTTATGTTTTGGTGATCAACTTGCGGGTTCAATAAACTTATACATAGGGGTTGGCACATGTTTTCGTCTTGACTCTCCGGTAGAAACTTTGGGGCACTCTTTGAAGTACTTTGTGTTGGTTGAATAGATGAATCTGAGATTGTGTGATGCATATCGTATAATCATGCCCACAGATACTTGAGGTGACAATGGAGTATCTAGGTGACATTAGGGTTTTGGTTGATTTGTGTCTTAAGGTGTTATTCTAGTATGAACTCTATGATAGAATGAACGGAAAGAATAGCTTCGTGTTATTTTACTACGGACTCTTGAATAGATAGAACAGAAAGGATAACTTTGAGGTGGTTTCGTACCCTACCATAATCTCTTCGTTTGTTCTCCGCTATTAGTGGCTTTGGAGTGACTCTTTGTTGCATGTTGAGGGATAGTTATATGATCTAGTTATGTTATTATTGTCGAGAGAACTTGCACTAGTGAAAGTATGAACTCTAGGCCTTGTTTCCTACCATTGCAATTCTGCTTACGCTCACTTTTATCATTAGTTACATTGCTGTTTTTATAATTTCAGATTACAAAAACCTATATCTATCATCCATATTGCACTTGTATCACCATCTCTTCGCCGAACTAGTGCACCTATACAATTTACCATTGTATTGGGTGTGTTGGGGACACAAGAGACTCTTTGTTATTTGGTTGAAGGGTTGTTTGAGAGATACCATCTTCATCCTACGCCTACCACGGATTGATAAACCTTAGGTCATCCACTTGAGGGAAATTTGCTACTGTCCTACAAACCTCTGCACTTGGAGGCCCAACAACGTCTACAAGAAGAAGGTTGTGTAGTAGACATCAAGCTCTTTTTTGGTGCCGTTGCCGGGGAGGTGAGTGCTTGAAGGTATATCTTTAGATCTTGCAATCGAATCTTTTTGTTTCTTGTTTTATCACTAGTTTAGTTTATAAAAGAAAACTATAAAAAATGGAATTGAGTTTGTCTCATATGCTTCATATTTTTAATATCTTTCATGAGAATGATGGAAAGGAAAAGTGTGCCCAAGTGCTAGAAGAAGAAGTCTATAAAATGTTTGGTACTAAATCTTTGAATGATGAGCATGATTGCAATGTTGTTAGTATGAATTCCTTGAATATCCATGATGCTAATGATATGCAAAGCCACAAGCTTGGGGAAGCTATGTTGGATGAAGATGATATTTTTTGTCCCCCAAGTTTTGATGAGAATATTTATTATGATGAAAGCATGCCTCCTATTTATGATGATTATATTGATGAAAGTGGATTTGGAGAGGCCATGACTTTATTTAGTGATGAATCCACTATTTCGGAAGAGGTTCCAATTGATTATGAGAACAAAGTTGCTATCTATGATGAATATTGTGATGACTTGTATTCTATTAAGAATAAGGATAACCATGAAACTTGTCATCATGATTTTAGTTTTCAATTGGATTATGCTTCACATGATAGTTATTTTGTTGAGTTTGCTCCCACTACATTGATGAGAATAAATTTGCTTATGTGGAGAGTAGTAAAATTTCTATGCAAGTAGATCATGAAAAGAATGCTTTAGGTGCTGGTTATATTGTTGAATTCATTCATGATGCTACTGAAAATTATTATGAGGGAGGAACATATGCTTGTAGGAATTGCAATAATATCAAGTTTCCTCTCTATGTGTTGAAAATCTTGAAGCTATGCTTATTTTACCTTCCTATGCTAGTTGATTATTGTTACCATAAGTTGTTTGCTCACAAAATCCCTATGCATAGGAAGTGAATTAGACTTAAATATGCTAGTTGGGAGACAACCCAATATTTACCCTTACTTTTTTTTGTGTCCACATGATTACGCTACTGTAGTAATCATGTTCTATAGCTTTTGTTTCACTAAAGTGCCAAGTAGAACCTTTGGGAAGACTTGGGTGAAGTCTTTGTGATCTTGCTGTAAAAAACAGAAACTTTAGCGATCACGAGATTATCTGCCATTTATTACTGGAGAGTGATTTTGGGTTGATTATTTTTGCAGATGATTAATAGACAAATTCTTCAGGTCCAGCAATTTATTTCAGAAGTTTTGGAGTTACAGAAGTATTCGAATGATACAGATTACTACAGACTGTTCTGTTTTTGACAGATTCTGTTTTCTATGTGTTGTTTGCTTATTTTGATGAATCTATGAGTAGTATCGGAGGGTATGAACCATAGAGAAGTTTAAATACAGTAGATATTACACCAATATGAATTTATAATGAGTGCACAACAGTACCTAAGTGGTGGTTTTATTTTCTTATACTAACGGATCTTACGAGTTTTGTGTTGTGAAGTTTTGAAGTTTTGGGTAAAGATTCGATGGATTGTGGAATAACGAGTGGCAAGAGCCTAAGATTGGGGATGCCCAAGGCACCCCAAGGTAATATTCAAGGACAACCAAGAGCCTAAGCTTGGGGATGCCCCGGAAGGCATCCCCTCTTTCGTCTTCGTTCATCGGTAACTTTACTTGGAGCTATATTTTTATTCACCACATGATATGTGTTTTGCTTGGAGCATCATTTTATTTTGTTATTATTTTCTTTATGCTATTTACAATAATGTTTTGCATCTATATTTCCAATAAAAATGTCAAGGATAGCCTTTACCATGCTTATTTTTCAAGTATACATGTTGCTGTTTCAAAACAGAAAGTTTACTGCTGTTGCAATAATTCCCTAGAAAAGTCAGAGAATGATATAGTATTGAAACTTTTTGCGTATTGAGCCCTGATAAATCTTCTACAGCTTATTATTTTTCTCATAATTTTTGGAGTTAGGGAAGTATGATGAATCTTGAATTCTTTACAGACTATACTGTTTTGGCAGATTGTTGTTATGTTTGCATTGTTTGCATATGTTTGCTTGTTTAATGATTCTATTTTAGGATAGGAGTATTAAATATGCAGAGACATTTAATATGAAATGTTGAATAATAATTTTAGTAATTTGTTATAGTAGAAAATGATAAGGTTTTTGCATTGGTTTATACTAACTTATCTCAGGAGTTCTTGTTGAGTTTGGTGTGGATGAAGCTTTCGAGATTTAGGAAACCGAGATATAAAAGGAATTAAGGAGACACAAAAGGTCAAGCTTGGGGATTCCCAAGGCACCCCAAGATAATATTTCAAGAAGTCTCAAGCATACAAGCTTGGGGATGCCCCGGTAGGCATCCCACCTTTCTTCTTCGTCAATCATCGGTCAGTATCGGTTGAACCTAAGTTTTTGCTTCTTCACATGAGTTGTGCTATCCTTGAAATGTCATTTTGTGTTGTTTTGCTTGCTGTTTGAATAAAATACCAAAATCTGAAATTCTTAAATGAGATAGAGTCTTCACATAGCTACATAATTATTTAACTACTCATTGATCTTCACTTATATCTTTTTGGAGTAGTTTGTCATTTACTCACGTGCTTCACTTATATCCTATGAGTAAATGGTTGAATGAGTTGAATGTCATAAATCTGAAATTATTTATGTTTCATATGCTTACCCCGTTGGGAGTAATGACTTCACATCTAAGAAGTAGAGGTAGTAAATTTATTGAAGGTTAGCAAGCATTGTATTGGTCACTTGAACAGTTCATGAAAGATTATTGAAGGAAGAGAAATTTCACATATAAATATACTATCTTAGACATCTTCTATGATTGTGAGCCCCATTAATTATTTTCAAACCTGAGCAAATTAGTTGAAGTTGGACAAGGAAGACAACGTAATGAGTTATGCTTGGGTGTATTTGTATAGAAGTTATATTGTTATAGATCCTCCAACATGTGGTGCTTGCTTTTTTTAGAATCCTTTGCTAGCCAAAATATCTGTAGTAAGTGGGAATACTGCTTGTGCATCAAAATTCCTTGAACCAAGTTTCTTCCATGAGTGTCCAGCATACCTACCTATATGCGGTATTTACCTGCCGTTCCAAGTAAATTTGCATGTGCCAAACTCTAAACCTTCAAAGAATAATATGTTTTTATGCCCGAATCGCTCATGTAGCGACTAGGGGCTGTCAGTATCTTCCATGCTAGGCGGGTTATTCTCACGATGAGTGGACTCCGCTCATCATTCACGAGAAAAATGGCTGGCAACTGGGATGCCCAGTCCCATGATCAAAAGATCAAAATCAGACCAAAAATAATTGCAAACAAAACTCCCCCAGGATTGATGTTAGTTGGAGGCACCCGTTGTTTCGGGCAAGCCACGGATTGATAATTGTTGGTGGAGGGGGAGTAAAAACTTTACCATTCTATTTGGGAACCGCATGTAATGTATGTAGTATGGAAGATATTGGGAACTCTTGGTTGTTAAGTTGACAATGAAAGCATACCTCTCAAAATTATTTTCATCTCTATTTCAAAATCGAGCTCTGGCACCTTTGCAAATCCCTTCTTCCCTCTGCGAAGGGCCTATCTTTTACTTTTATGCAAGAGTCAGTAGTATTCCTTCTCATTCCTACCCACTCTCTAGTTGGCAAGCATCGTGTGTTAGGGAAAGATCTAAGCATATATGGCCATGCAAATATATTTGATCATGAATTATTATTGTTGACAATTATCTATATGATAAGTGAGTTGGGTGGCGAAACACTAATCCCCTATCTTTCTCTGTGTTCGATGGATGCTTTTTGTTCTAAGAATATGCTTTGAGAGGTAGCAATCATGGAAGACTATATGATAGTTGAGTATGTGGAGTTTGCTAAATCAAAGCTCTGACATAGACCCATCCTGAAAATAAGATGAATTGTAATTGTTTGATGACTGAGAATGAAGTTTGCTAGTTTTCAAGAAAGTTTATGGTCTATGCTTTAACATGTGAATAGCTTGTTACATGATCTTGAGAAGTTTTATGAGATGAACTACTGTTATGACATATAATCATGCTAAAAAGGTGATTGGAATTATCATTGATCAAACTTGTGTACCTGCTAGCATTCACACTTCATAAATTCTTTCTTTTATCATTTACCTACTCAAGGACAAGCAGGAATTAAGCTTGGGGATGCTAATACGTCTCCAATGTATCTATAATTTATGAAGCATTCATGCTATTATATTATCTGTTTTGGATGATTATGGGCTTTATTATACACTTTTATATTATTTTTGCGACTAACCTATTAACCGGTGGCCCAACCCATATTGTTGTTTTCTTGCCTATTTCAGTGTTTCGAAAAAAGGAATATCAAACGGAGTCCAAACGGAATGAAACCTTCGGGAAAGTTATTTTTGGAATGTAAGCAATCCAGGGGACTTAGAGTGCATGGCAGAGAAGCCTCGAGGAAGCCACGCGGCAGGGAGGCGTGCCCACCTCCCCTGGGCGCGCCCCCACCCTTGTGGGGCCCTCATGGCTCCCTGACCGACTTCTTTCGCCTATATATCTCCATATACCCTAAAAACATCAAGGACAACAATAGATCGGAAGTTCCGCCACCGCAGGCATCTGTAGCCACCAAAAACCTCTCGGGACCCTGTTTCGGCACCCTGTCGGAGGGGGGATACCTCACCGGTGGCCATCTTCATCATCCCGACGCTCTCCATGATGAGGAGGGAGTAGTTCACGCTCGGGGCTGAGGGTATGTACCAGTAGCTATGTGTTTGCTCTCTCTCTCTCTCTCGTGTTCTTGAGGTGTTACGATCTTGATGTATCACGAGCTTTTCTATTATAGTTGGATCTTATGATGTTTCTCCCCCTCTACTCTCTTGTAATGGATTGAGTTTTCCCGTTGAAGTTATCTTATCGGATTGAGTCTTTAAGGATTTGAGAACACTTGATGTATGTCTTTCCGTGCTTATCTATGGTGACAATGGGATATTCACGTGATCTACTTGATGTATGTTTTGGTGATCAACTTGCGGGTTCAATGAACTTATGCATAGGGGTTCGCACATGTTTTCGTCTTGACTCTCCGGTAGAAACTTTGGGGCACTCTTTGAAGTACTTTGTGTTGGTTGAATAGATGAATCTGAGATTGTGTGATGCATATCGTATAATCATGCCCACGGATACTTGAGGTGACAATGGAGTATGTAGGTGACATTAGGGCTTTGGTTGATTTGTGTCTTAAGGTGTTATTCTAGTATGAACTCTATGATAGATTGAACGGAAATAATAGCTTCATGTTATTTTACTACGGACTCTTGAATAGATAGAACAGAAAGGATAACTTTGAGGTGGTTTTGTACCCTACCATAAACTCTTCATTTGTTCTCCGCTATTAGTCGCTTTAGAGTGACTCTTTGTTGCATGTTGAGGGATAGTTATATGATCCAGTTAAGTTATTATTGTCGAGAAAACTTGCACTAGCGAAAGTATGAACTCTATGCCTTGTTTCCTACCATTGCAATTCTGCTTACGCTCACTTTTATCATTAGTTACATTGCTGTTTTTATAATTTCAGATTACAAAAACCTATATCTATCATCCATATTGCACTTGTATCACCATCTCTTCGCCGAACAAGTGCACCTATACAATTTACTATTGTATTGGGTGTGTTGGGGACACAAGAGACTCTTTGTTATTTGGTTGCAGGGTTGTTTGAGAGAGACCATCTTCATCCTATGCCTCCCACGGATTGATAAACCTTAGGTCATCCACTTGAGGGAAATTTGCTACTGTCCTACAAACCTCTGCACTTGGAGGACCAACAACGTATACAAGAAGAAGGTTGTGTACTAGACATCAAGCTCTTTTCTGGCGCCGTTGCCGGGGAGGTGAGTGCTTGAAGGTATATCTTTAGATCTTGCAATCAAATCTTTTTGTTTCTTGTTTTATCACTAGGTTAGTTTATAAAAGAAAACTATAAAAAATGGAGTTGAGTTTGTCTCATACGCTTCATCTTTTTAATATCTTTCATGAGAATGATGGAAAGGAAAAGTGTGCCCAAGTGCTAGAAGAAGAAGTCTATAAAATGTTTGGTACTAAATCTGAATGATGAGCATGATTGCAATGTTGTTAGTATGAATTCCTTGAATATCCATGATGCTAATGATATGCAAAGCCACAAGCTTGGGGAAGCTATGTGGGATGAAGATGGTATTTTTTGTCCCCCAAGTTTTGATGAGAATATTTATTATGATGAAAGCATGCCTCCTATTTATGATGATTATATTGATGAAAGTGGATTTGGAGAGGCCATGACTTTATTTAGTGATGAATCCACTATTTCGGAAGAGGTTCCAATTGATTATGAGAACAAAGTTGCTATCTATGATGAATATTGTGATGACTTGTATGCTATTAAGAATAAGGATAACCATGAAACTTGTCATCATGATTTTAGTTTTCAATTGGATTATGCTTCACATGATAGTTATTTTGTTGAGTGTGCTCCCACAACTATTGATGAGAATAAATTTGCTTATGTGGAGAGTAGTAAAATTTCTATGAAAGTAGATCATGAAAAGAATGCTTTAGGTACTGGTTATATTGTTGAATTCATTCATGATGCTACTGAAAATTATTATGAGGGAGGAACATATGCTTGTAGGAATTGCAATAATATCAAGTTTCCTCTCTATGTGTTGCAAATCTTGAAGCTATGCTTGATTTACCTTCCTATGCTAGTTGATTATTGTTTCCATAAGTTGTTTTCTCACAAAATCCCTATGCATAGGAAGTGAGTTAGACTTAAATATGCTAGTCATATTCTTCATGATGCTCTCTTTATGTTTCAATTCTTATCTTTTATGTGAGCATCATTGTCATCATCATGCCTAGCTAGAAAGGCATTAAAGAAAAGCGCTTGTTGGGAGACAACCCAATATTTACCATTACTATTTTTGTGTGTCCACATGATTACGCTACTATAGTAATCATGTTCTATAGCTTTTGTTTCACTAAAGTCCCAAGTAGAACCTTTGGGAAGACTTGGGTGAAGTCTTTGTGATCTTGCTGTAAAAAACAGAAACTTTAGCGATCACGAGATTAGCTTCCATTTATTACTGGAGAGTGATTTTAGGTTGATTATTTTTTCAGATGATTAATAGACAAATTCTTCAGGTCCAGAAATTTATTTCAGAATTTTTAGAGTTACAAAAGTATTCGAATGATACAGATTACTACAGACTATTCTGTTTTTGACAGATTCTATTTTCTATGTGTTGTTTGCTTATTTTGATGAATCTATGAGTAGTATTGGAGGGTATGAACCATAGAGAAGTTGAAATACAGTAGATATTACACCAATATGAATTTAGAATGAGTTCACAACAGCACCTAAGTGGTGATTTTATTTTCTTATACTAACGGAGCTTACGAGTTTTGTGTTGAGTTTTGTGTTGTGAAGTTTTCAAGTTTTGGGTAAAGATTCGATGGACTATGGAATAAGGAGTGGGAAGAGCCTAAGCTTGGGGATTCCCAAGGCACCCCAAGGTAATATTCAAGGACAACCAAGAGCCTAAGCTTGGGGATGCCCCGGAAGGCATCCCCTCTTTCGTCTTCGTTCATCGGTAACTTTACTTGGAGCTATATTTTTATTCACCACATGATATGTGTTTTGCTTGGAGCGTCATTTTATTTTTTTAGTATTCGCTTTCTGTTATTTATAATAATATTTTGCATCTATGTTTCCAATAAAAATGTCAAGGATAGCCTTTACCATGCTTATTTTGGAAGTATACATGTTGCTGTTTCAAAACAGAAAGTTTACCGCTGTTGCAAAAATTCCCTAGAAAATTCAGAGAATGATATAATATTGAATTTTTTTTCATGTTGAGCCCTGATAAATCTTCTACAACTTAGTATTTTCTCATAATTTTTGGAGTTAGGGAAGTATGATGAATCTTGCATTCTTTACAGACTATACTGTTTTGGCAGATTGCTTTTATGTTTGCATTGTTTGCATATGTTTGCTTGTTTAATGATTCTATTTTAGGATAGGAGTATTAAATATGCAGAGATATTTAATATGCAATGTTGAATAATAATTTTAGTAATTTGTTACAGTAGAAAATGATAAGGTTTTTGCATTGGTTTATACTAACTTATCTCAGGAGTTCTTGTTGAGTTTGGTGTGGATGAAGCTTTCGAGATTTAGGAAACCGAGATATAAAAGGAATTAAGGAGACACAAAAGGTCAAGCTTGGGGATTCCCAAGGCACCCCAAGATAATATTTCAAGAAGTCTCAAGCATACAAGCTTGGCGATGCCCCGGTAGGCATCCCACCTTTCTTCTTCGACAATCATCGGTTAGTATCGGTTGAACCTAAGTTTTTGCTTCTTCACATGAGTTGTGCTATCCTTGAAATGTCATTTTGTTTTGTTTTGCTTGCTGTTTGAATAAAATATCAAAATCTGAAATTCTTAAATGATATAGAGTCTTCACATAGCTACATAATTATTTAACTACTCATTGATCTTCACTTATATCTTTTTGGAGTAGTTTGTCATTTACTCATGTGCTTCACTTATATCCTATGAGTAAATGGTTGAATGAGTTGAATGTCATAAATCTGAAATTATTTATGTTTCATATGCTTACCCCGTTGGGAGTAATGACTTCACATCTAAGAAGTAGAGGTAGTAAATTTATTGAAGGTTAGCAAGCATTGTATTGGTCACTTGAACAATTCATGAAAGATTATTGAAGGAAGAGAAATTTCACATATAAATATACTATCTTAGACATCTTCTATGATTGTGAGCCCCATTAACTATTTTCAAACCTGAGAAAATTAGTTGAAGTTGGACAAGGAAGACAACGTAATGAGTTATGCTTGGGTGTATTTGTATAGAAGTTATATTGTTATAGATCCTCCAACATGTGGTGCTTGCTTTTTTTAGAATCCTTTGCTAACCAAAATATCTGTACTAAGCGGGAATACTGCTTATGCATCCAAATTCCTTGAACCAAGTTTCTTCCATGAGTGTCCACCATACCTACCTATATGGCACACTTAGGGACATCTACGCGATGGAGCAAGTCGCCCCAAAGTTCAACCCATGGTCCTCCTGTCCGATCACCTTCGATCGCAGGGACCATCCGACCAGTATCCATCATGGCGGTTCAGCTGCACTGGTCCTTGACCAAATTATTAATGGATTCCACCTCACATGAGTCCTCATGGCAGGTGGTAGCAGCCTGAACCTGCTCTATTAGGATACAATGTGCAAAATGGGTATCGATCCTTCAAGGATCAAGCCCACAAAAACCACCTTTAAAGGTGTCATACCAGGTGTAGAGGCCTGTTGTACGGGCTCAATCACACTGGAAGTGATCTTCGGATCCCCGGATAATTTTCGAAGCGAAGAGTTAATCTTCGACATCGTCCCCTTCCGTAGTGGTTATCATGCACTTGCTTGGACGAAGCACATTTGCTCGATTCAATGCGGTGCTGCACTATGCCCGGACCTCGCGGTCTTATAACAGTCAATGGAAATATGGAGCGTTCCCTCCGTACTGAGGAGCACACCGCGACCCTTGCAGCAGAAGTACAGAGCAGCCTTCTTAGACAGAACCTCAATTCGACATTAAAGCCCCCGGACACCGTCAAGCGAGTCTGAACTACTCTGCAGCAGGACCGTCCGGCTCGTCCAGAGCTCAACTAGCAATTCGGCCTTTGTCCTAGTCCCAATCAAGCGGTGAAATTTGTGTTGCACGTACATAACTACGCACTTAAAATACCATGGGCATGGACAGAGGCACAGTTAGACCACGGTCCACAATGCGGCTCAACCGCCCCTGGATCTGCATACCTTCACTTTTTCTCTTTGTTTCAGGTTTTTTCCCTTCTCGAGGCTTTTTTTTGATAACCTGATCATCGGACCCATCGCGGGACGGATACACCAAGAAGGCAAGGGGCTTTAACATACAAGGGAATACCTAGGTGGTCTCTGCTAATGATCGTCATACCTGTTTTAAATACCCGCACGCAGCTCGCTCTTGGTCGTGGCATGTTAAATAGCCTTATTTGCTTATCGCACTACTTGTACACATACAGCTTGGCGTATTAATCAAATTACAATGGAAAATAATTTGCAGCGTCAGCTTATTACTTAATTTTTTTCTTGTCTTTGTATTTATTATTAATTGCACCCATACATTCTGGTATGCCTCAATTCACCAGGGGCTTCATTGTACCCCATAACAGGGCAGGAAAGTCCGAACACTTTTATAGTACAGTTCGGCACCCCGAACTTATAGCATTATATGCATCGTCTCCGAATCATGTCTTTGGTCAATAGTTGGGTTGCCCGACTCCTGTGCTTACTACCTTACGTTCCGCTATATCGGCTAGGGTAGTAAAGGAGAACTACTACGATTGTGTCCCGGTTCTTCCGGACGAGCACCTCAGTAGAGAAAGCCGAAAACTGACTGTCATGATGCGGCGAGAGCTGGTCTGCTGTTCGAGAGGTTTCAAATCCTTAGAGATTTTTCCGCTTTACGCGAGGAATCGGTTTTTGTCTGATTAGGCGTGTATAGCGCCACAAGTTCGGCCTTCCGAATACTAGGGGTTGTGCAAAAATTTAAAATTATTGAGCTCCTATGGCTAAGTGAGGGTGATAAAGCCGTATAGTCTGATTGCCTTGTTTGTTGTGCTAAACACCTCCTTAAAGGACGAAAAACTTGGATAAAGAGTGTCTAGATTTATCCTGAACACCCCTGTATTAGTTACGTGGGGGCAGAAGCTGACGACTGGCCCACTCTCAGATTTCATAAACGGCCACACAGGAGGTAAAATTTTAAATAAACAAGCATTATATTACATAACAACCTTCTTTTCATATTATAGGACAGGATAACATGAATGTTTTCACGGGAATATGATATCCTTGGCACATTGCTCCGCCACAAGGTGGGATCCCTCCAGGACACTGTCATAGTATAGTTCGGGTCGACGACGCTCCTTGCCCATAGGCAACCCCTCGTTCATCAGCTTTGTGGCGTCCATCTTCGCCCAATGCATCTTAGCACGGGCAAAGGCCATCCACACACATTGAATGCAAACCGATCGCTTTATGACTTCCAATCGCAGGCAGGCACTGACAAGCTGCTTCACGAGTCCAAAGTAGCTACTGGGCATGGGCTCGGCAGACCATTGCCGGATTATTATGTCCTTCATGGCCAGTTCGGCCGCCTTGTGCAGCTCGGCCAGCTATTTCAGCTAGTCGCTAAAGGGCACCAGATGTTCTGGTCCAAGGTATTGAGACCAGAACAGCTTCTCCGTAGAGCTCCCTTCTTCGGCTCGATAGAACTCTGCAGCATCTGATATGCTGTGCGGCAGATCCGCAAACGCTCCTGGAGAACTCCAAATACGGGTAAGCAAAAGGAACGTTTCCTTCATATACTTGCCTTGCATAATAAAAGCCTTACCCGCCGCAATCTTCTTGGCCGCCTGGATTTCTTGGAGCATGCTTTGGGCTTTGGCTCGGGCATCTTGTGCGCTCTAGCAAGCCTTGGCAAGTTCGGACTCTCGAGTCTTCGAATCACGCTCCAAGGACTCGTACATCTTGACGGCGTCCTGGAGCTCTTGTTGGACCTCGCAGACTCGGGCCTCCTGCTTCTCGCGCGCGGCGTATTCCTTGGCCGCTTTGTCCTCGGCCTCGGCTAACACCTTCTTGAGGGCCGCCACCTCGGTTGTGGCCCTAATAAAGTTCATGACACTTTAATCAACATGAACCATTCATCCTTCCTAAATATACATGTAGGTTACTACATACCTCTGCTTTCTTCAAGCTCCTTCTTCACAAGGCCGAGCTCTCCCTCGGCCCGCTCCAGGTTCTGCTTCAGTCTGGAGACCTCCGCAGTATGAGAGGCAGCAGCCAGCAGCGATGCCTACTTATTCACATATACATCTTATGTTAGACTCCTGTGAAAGTTATTTGATCCTCTGTTCGGTTTTTTTTTCCGAACACCAAATAGAGCATCAGGGGCTACTGTCCGCACTGTGGTATTCCTTTTTACAATTACATTACTTACCTCAAAGCCTGTTAGAAGGCTAGTGCAGGCTTCGGTCAGTCTGATTTTTGCAGACTGAATCTTCTCGATCAGCGTACTCATAAGAGTACGGTGTTGTTCAACAATGGAAGCGCCTCGTAGCGCTTCCAACAATCTATCCGGTGCCTCTGGATGGACAAAGGTCACTAGTGGAGGCGGCTCACTCCCTCGTTTGGAAGAGGCGGCCTACCTGAATCCGGAGCCACCTGGGTCTCCGGAGCTGTATTCAGCTGGGGGCCGAATTGGATGCGGCCCCAATCGCCGGTGTCCGTAGGGGTCTTTCCCCCCATGTGTTCGGCAACCGGGGTTTTATCCTCCGACGTCACCGGGACGGCCTCCCCTTGGCCTGGGATCCTCCGAGACAACACCTAGGTGTTGTCTGCGGCCTTGGGGGAGGAGGCCGTCAGAAGGGACCCGCTGTTCATCGCCGACGGGTCCACCGATCCCTCTGAAGAGGGGGAAGCTTGACGTGGGACTGAGCCAGACTGCAAGTGCACAATCCAACACATTAAAAACAATTAAGTAAAAAATGCCGGATATATTACTGTGTCCGGACACTTATGAGCCAGCTAGGGGCTTGACCCTGGGCACCCACTCCTCGTTGCTGTTAGTGGCCGCTGCGGAGTAGTCCGGACGGGAAGGTTTTCCCTTCTTGGATGCCTTGGCCTCCCCCTGCGTGGAGGCCTTCCTCTTCTTTCTCCCCCCAACAGGGGGAATGGATTTCCTCTTCCTCCTCCTCTTCCTCATCGTCTTTGGCGGAGGAGTGCGTCTTGGCGTCTTCGGACGTCACGTCCGAAGTGCCCTTGCGTTGGAGACCATCTCTGGTCCCCTTGGTCGTCTTGTTGGCCTTCTTCTCCGGCACCTCATAAGGCACCAGAAACAACATTTCGCCAGAAGAGGCGTTTCTGGATCTTCGGGCAGCAGAGCCGGACAGTTAATCTGCTTCGCTATCTTTATCTAGGCCTGAAAGATTGGTAGGGAGGCTTTGGTTCCTCCCTCAGATATGCCAGTAAAGGATATACCTTGCAAACATGAAAGAACTTACCGGATTAGCCCGGCGTTTTGCGCTAAGCCCACGATCTTCGTTCATGGGTGGTGGTACCTCGCTGGCCTTAAGGAGCACCTTCCAGACATCTTCGTGCATCATACCGAAGACCTCTAGCAGTGTCTGGTGCTTGTCCGGGTCGAACTCCCACAAATTATAAGTCCGACTCTAGCACGGAAGAATCCGGCGGAAGAGCATAACCTAGACCACGTTGACAAGCTTGATTCTCTTGCTTATCATGTTTTGGACACACAGTGGAGCCCAGTCAGCTCTTCTTCTTAGCCCCAGGCCAGGCCCTTCTCTTGCTAGGAGGTGAGCCGCATGGGGACTCCGGATCGGAATTCGGGGGTCGCCGCGCAGTTGGTGCCGCGCGGCTTGGTGATGTAGAACCACCCCGATTGTCACCCCTTTACAGTCTCCACAAAGGAGCCTTCAGGCCAGGTGACATCTGGCATCTTGTCCACCATGGCGCCTCCGCACTCTGCTTGTTGGCCGCTCACCACCTTTGGCTTCACATTGAAGGTCTTTAGCCGTAGGCCGAAGTGAAGTGGGATGCGGAGGAAGGCCTCGCACACGACAATAAATGTCGAGATGTTGAGGATGGAGTTGGGGGCCAAGTCATGGAAGTCTAGCGCATAGTAGAACATCAGTCCGCGAACAAACGGGTGGAGGGGGAATCCCAGCCCGTGGACGAAGTGGGTGAGAAACACCACCCTTTCCCGGGGCTCCGGGGTGGGGATAATCTGTCCCTTGGCCGGAAGTCGATGAGTGATGTCCTTGGCCAAGTGCCCGGCCTCCCGAAGCTTCTTGATGTCCTCCTTCTTGTTGGAGGAAGCCATCCACTTGCCTCCAGCTCCGGATCTGGACATGATTGGAGTGCTTTTTCAGGAGGAGAAGGTGAGAGCTTGGGCGCTGGAGCTTGAGAATGGATGGGCAGAGGAAGGAGAAGGCGTGGGTGAACGAGGATGAATCCTTATCCCCTTATAAAGACAGCAAAGGTCATGCGCCTCCCCCCTCGCCTTAAAATCCGCCTATTCCCCAAGCGTCGTGTAGATGACACGGTTGGGTTACCCATGCCCGTATTGATGAGAATCCCATGATAAGGGGACACAATCTCTACTTCGACAAGACGTGCCAATGAAACCGCACCTCGAAATACGGAGCGGCTGACTAAAAAACGGTTCAAATAATGACCGCACAGTGGTGTGATGTCACGCTACGAAAAGTTGTCAGCGGATTAGACTCATGGAATATTATACTTTCTACGGTTATGTGTGGTACTTGTTTTGCAGAGCCGGACATGTTTCCTGTGTTCGGAAGACTATGTTGGAGTATTCAGAGAAGGAACCCGCCTTGCAATGCCGAAGACAATCTGCGCGCTGGACTCATCGTCATTGAAGCCTGGTTCAGGGGCTACTAAGGGAGTCCTGGACTAAGGGGTCCTGGGACAGCCGGACTATATATGTTGTCCGGACTATTGGACTATGAAGATACAAGATAGAAGCCTTTATCCCATGTCCGGATGAGACTCTCCTTTGCGTGGAAGGCAAGCTTGGCGATTCGGATATATAGATTCCTCTCTCTGTAACCAACTTTGTACAACCCTAGCCCCCTCGGTGTTTATATAAACCAGAGGGTTTGGACTACTAGGGTTTAGAGACAATCATAACCTCATAGGCTGGACTTCTAGGGTTTAGCCATTACGATCTCGTGGTAGATCAACTCTTGTAATACTCATATTCA
The DNA here is from genome assembly GCF_002162155.2 of Triticum dicoccoides. Lineage (NCBI taxonomy): Eukaryota > Viridiplantae > Streptophyta > Magnoliopsida > Poales > Poaceae > Triticum > Triticum dicoccoides. The sequence continues at coordinate 566,326,252 of NC_041393.1, read as the reverse complement.
TCAAGATCAATCAAGCAGGAAGTACGGTATTACCTCCATAGAGAGGGCCCTAACCTAGGTAAATATTGTGTCCCCCGCCCCCTGTTACCATTAGCCTTAGATGCACAGTTCGGGACCCCCTACCCGAGATTCGCCAGTTTTGACACCGACACCCGCGGCGCTCCGCCCTTGCCTTTTGGCTTCGCCTGGAAGACAAGTCCGAGCGCGCCTTGGGCCCGGGGGCTACTGTCGGCGTCCTGGACTTGGGGGTATCTAGTCCTGCCTACCTACGACCCACCACGTGGCTCCATCGACAGCCTGTACGGCCCAGCTTCAGCACCAACACCGCAACACCCTCGCGAGGGGACAAGCCTCACGAGGGGGACGACACCAAGACCCCCGAAGGAGTTGGCCTCCTCAGGAGGGCTCCTGAGTGGCGGAGAGTTCTATGCAGCTACCTCATGAGGCATAGCTGACGTGAGCCATGATGACCAAGGGCAGGCGGGTGCAGAGCGCAGGTTTCCCCTTCGGTGCAAGGGAGGCAAGCCGCATGCGCAGGGTCCCGAGGAATCAGCCAAAGGTTTCCATTCTGGTGCAACAAGACCAAGACCGCTAGGATGGAAGGACGGAGGTCATCCCCGAGCCCACCGCAGTGTTACGACCAAAGGCTTTTCGTAGGCGAAGACTACTTTTGTCGGGATAGACTGTACTACTTGTCCCATTTCAAATCCTTCCGTTGTGGAATCCCTTCCAACTCATATTTGGGAAGAGGACCAAGGCCACTGTATATAGGACTTAGCCACCACCATAGTGGGAGAGAGATCCATTCCAACTCGAGCACCACACCAGCTCAAGAACACCTCACCTCCTGAGGCTTGTTCATCCTTGTACTAGTTCATCCATAGCCCCTAGAGGCAATCCACCACACCACACTGGATTAGGGTATTACACCACAACGGTGGCCCGAACCAGTATAACTCTCTGTGTCTTTGTGTCTCTGTGAGCTCGACACGCTAGGCTAGGGAGGATCGCGAGTAGGCAGGCTGGGAAGGTTGGGATCTCTGCATGCACCCTAGAGTTCGAACCTATCAAGGGTTGCTGGATCCCGAAATCCGACAGACAAGTTTCATAGTTATCATTATTCTTTATAGCATACATGTCATCACAATAATCATCATAGATAGCAACTTTGTTCTCATAATCAATTGGAACCTCTTCCGAAATAGTGGATTCATTACTAAATAAAGTCATGACCTCTCCAAATCCACTTTTATCAATATAATCATCATAAATAGGAGGCATGCTATCATCATAATAGTTTTCTCATCAAAACTTGGGGGACAAAAAATATCATCTTCATCAAACATAGCATCCCCAAGCTTGTAGCTTTGCATATCATTAGCATCATGGATATTCAAAGAATTCAAATTAACAACATTGCAATCATTCTCATCATTCAAAGATTTAGTGCCAAACATTTTAATGCATTCTTCTTCTAACACTTGAGCACAATTTTCCTTTCCATCATTTTCACAGAAGACATTAAAGAGATGAAGCATATTAGGCAACCTCAATTCCATTTTTTGTACCTTTTCTTTTATAGACTAAACTAGTGATAAAACAAGAAACTAAAAGTTTCAATTGCAAGATCTAAAGATATACCTTCAAGCACTAACTTCCCCGGCAACGGCGCTAGAAAAGAGCTTCATTGACTGGATGTGAGTGTCGCTTACCTAGCCTTCCCGACAACGGCGCCAGAAAAGAGCTTGATCTCTACCACGCAACCTTCTTCTTGTAGTCTCGTGTTGGGCCTCCAAGCGCAGAGTTTTATAGGATAGTAGCAAATTTCCCTCAAGTGGATGACCTAAGGTTTATCAATCCATGGGACGCGTAGGATGAAGATGGCCACCGGTGATGATTCCCTCCTCCGGCAGGGCGTCGGAACAGGGCCCCGATTAGTGTTTGGTGGCTACAAAGGCTTTCGGCGGCGGAACTCCCGATCTAGGTTCTGTTCTGGAAGTTTGGGGATATATAAGAGGTGTTGGCGTCGGGAACAAGTCAGGGTGGTCCACAAGGCAGCCACAAGGTAGGGGGCGCGTCCAGGGGGTAGGGCATGACCTTCACTCTCTTGGTAGCCTCGGGACTCTTCTGGTCCATCTCCGATGCTCCGTGGGCTTCTTCTGGTCAGAAAACAATCTCCGTAAATTTTCAGGTCATTTGGACTTCGTTTGGAATTCTTTTTCTGTAAAACTCAAAAACAAGGAAAAAATAGAAACTGGCACTGGGCTCTAGGTTAATAGGTTAGTCCCAAAAATCATATAAAATAGCATATAAATGCATATAAAACATCCAAGATGGATAATATAATAGCATGGAACAATAAAAAATTATAGATACGTTGGAGACGTATCAACCACCACGTGGACGGGACAAAACTGCTTATCATTCCGAACATCAGCCCACGCCCCCTCACCATAGAGGCAAGGAGACAACGGCTCCGGGCTACAGGTACAACTTACATCAGGACCTGACCAATAGAGCCGACCAGACTAGATCAATCTATGGATCAAGAGGACGTGCCCTAGCATGAGATGACGACCATCAGGCCTGACACGATGAATATAATCAAGTTCAGGGTCAGCACCGAAAGCAGATGTCACCCGAACTCCATCGCGATGTTGCCTAGTATAGAGGTGCTGCACACCCTATGTGCTTTACTGATGAAGTAATGCAGCACCAATTTCTAGAAGGGTTTAAACCCATGAACATTGAGCAGTACGAAGGAACGACGGATCCTGCCGTATGGATTGAAGATTTTCTTCTCCACATTCACATGGCTCGCGGAGATGACCTCCACGCCATTAAATACGTCCCTCTAAAGCTAAAAGGACTAGCACGACACTGGTTGAATAGACTCTCAGAGAACTCCATTAGAAGCTGGGAAGATTTAGAAGATGCTTTTTGGGCCAACTTTCAGGGCACTTATGTCCGGCCACCGGATGCTGATGACCTAAGTCACATAGTCCAACAACCCGGAGAGTCAGCTTGCATACTGTCGTGGAAATAACACGTCAGATGTCCTAACGGGAGGACTTAGTCATGGAGCCATCACAAGGAGATTAGCTTGAAGGGGTTAAACCGGACAAGGGACACGAGAGTTTTCTACTAGTTCGGCCCCTTACGATGAAGGTAAAAGCCTACGTCTACTTGTGATGGAATTGATTGGGTTTCGATGACTAGGGAGCCAATACGCTTTGCCTGAGTCTCGAGTTGTTGTTTTTCCTGTCCCTGAACCGCCGCCGGGTCGTCCCTTTATATATACAGGTTGACGCCCAGCCGGTTTACGGAGTCCCGAGGCCGGCTCATACAAGTGTCCGGCTCGGTCTCCCCCTTTCCCTAACTTACAATACAAGTTATACAACTATGGCGGTTTACAACTATGAGCCCTAATCTGCCTTTGGGCTCTGGGCCTCTAAGCTTCAATAGTAAAGTACCATCTTTGTCTTCATGGGCTTCAATACAATTGAGCGTGTACCGGCCCCTCCTGGACGGTTTATACTCAGTAGTTATATCCTCAACATTAGGCCCCAGATTGATTTGAACCTGTTCATGTCAATCTTAAATACTTAGAAAAATTCCATGAACATCTTCTTCTGATTCTTGTAAACCGCCATCATGTATTCCCTTTGTCAACCTTGGTAAACCGCCATGACGTCATCCTCTGAACGCAGTAGTGAATCATCATGACGTCATCTCTGTAAAAAGATGATAAAGATTCCCTTCATTAATTATTTCTCAAAAATCAAGGCAACAGTTGCGCCCTCTTTTGTCGCTTCAGGCTCCTCGATTCTCGCGCCTACCACTTATCCCCTTCTCTTTATAAATAAGGCCGGGGGGTCTTTGCATCCCCCCCTTGCCTCTCATCTTCCTCCTCGCGACCCGAAGATCTCAAGCACCGCCGCCACCATCGAACCTCGAATCTGCACCGACTAGGCCGCTGCATCACCCTGTTCGTACCAGAGATCCTACGATACTCCTCCGCCGCTGCGTGGCCCTGGTAATACTCCCTTCCTTAACCCTAGATCTCCATTAGGGCTTCATGGTCATCCGTGTTTGTCAACGTTCATCAGTGTCGGCATTCTGGGAACGGGGGTACCCAGACTTGCCTACCTGCGACCTGCGGTGTGGCTCAAGTAGGGGGCCCAGTGCGGCCCATCTTCATCGACTCGAGCTCAAGACCCTCGCGAGGGGCCAAGCCTCGCGGGGCGGATGATAGGAAGCTTGCTAGGGCACAACCTCGTCAGGCTGACTCGCGAGGAGGCGGAGAGATCAAGGCGGGGTACCTCACGAGGTGCCCATGACGCAAGCCATGAAAATCTAGACCATGTGGGCGCCAGGCGGGCGCCGACCTGGGCAGTGTCCTTGTTTCCCCTTCGGTGCAAAGGGGGCAAGCACATGCCAATGCATCATGCAAAGGTTACCATTTTGGTGCAACAAGACCAAGACCGGCAGAACGACAGGATGGAGGTCATCGTGGAGCCCAGGAAGGCGTCATCGTCAGAGCCTTTGGCAGGCGAGGACCAACTTTATTCAGGATAAGTGTACTAGATGTTCCCCTTCAAAATGTCCAATTGCTGGTGCCCTTCCCGCTCAATATTTGGGAAGAGGACCAGGGCCTTGCTCTATAAATAGGGCTAGCCACCATAGTATAGAGGCATCTCAAATCTACCCATCCGAAGGGACAACACCACCTCAAGAACACCCCTCACGAGGGTGTTCTTCCTTTGTATTGTTCATCATCAGCCCCTGAGGCAATCCACACACCACACACTGGAGTTGGGTATTACACCACAATGGTGGCCTGAACCAGTATAAACCTTGTGTCCCTTGTGTTGTTCTTCATGTAGCCTAGATCTCAAGCGAGGCGATAAGACGTGAGCCGATAGGGGTAGTGATCTCCGTGCGCACCCCAGAGTTCGAACCTCAAGGGTCTGCAGGAACCCGAAATCCGATATTTGGCGCGCCAGGTAGGGGTGTGCCGGAATCACGCCTTTCGCCTTCTTGCGCTTCACCGTCCGTCACATCCATGTCTGACGCTCGTCGAGCCCGCACGGAGCACCAGGCTGCCCTCGCCAGTCCCGTCGCCCAGACGACGCCCGTCGGTGGATGCCCCCGTCGCTGCCCGTCGCCTACCGCCAACGCCGCCATCGGCCCAGCGGGGAACGAGCAGCAGGCCTCATCCCTGCATCCTTCGGTGCGGCGAGAGGGCCGCACCGCCACCCCGTCACTGATTCCAGCCGTTTCGTCGTCCAACGCCCGTCGCGCCCCCGTGGACGCGCACGCCGCGCTGCTCCTGGCGCGAGAGCTCCTGCACTACTGTTCCGTCGACGACCTCTATGAGGATTGGCTTGCCCGCATCACCGAGCTCATCAGCGCTGCAGGGGGCTCTCCTATGCCCTCTCTCTCGCTGCCTCGCCCTCCATCCTTCGTAGGAGGCGTGGATCAGGAGGTGCCTCCACCACCTCCTCTCCAAGAAGGCGCCATAGCTCCACGGCGCGCGGCTCCCGCACGAGACCCACCGCGTCCGGTGCCTGTGCGATAAGAAAGGAGCTGCCAAGAGATCCCTCGTCCACAAGAAGCTGCCCGCATGCTCCCTGTACCGGCACGTCATGATCGCGCTCCTGCTCCAGCGCGCCAAGACCCCGTGCTGCTCCTAGCGGCAGCGCGCGGAGACCTCCAAGATCAAGCCCTTTGTCACCAAAGGCCTTCTGTGGCCACTACGGGCTGCCACGCCTTCACCGCCGACCTACGCAGCGTAGCATGGCTGGGCAAGTTCAAGCACGACCAGCCTCCACGCTACGACAACACGACTGGCCCTGCGGAGTTCCTCCAGCTCTACGAGCTGGGCATGGAAGCCGCCAACGGGGATGAGAAGGTCATGGCGAACTGGTTTCCCATGGCGCTCAAGGACGGTGCCCGCACCTGGCTCCTGAACCTGGATCCTGGCATGATTTCCTGTTGGGACGAGATGCGCACCCACTTCATAACCAACTTCCAAGGCACTCGCGACCGGCCCCCGGCCATGAGTGACCTTCGCCGCATCAAGCAACAGCCAGGAGAGACCCTGCAGAAGTACATCCAGCGTTTCAACAACGCTCGCCTCAAGATCCCTAGGGTGACTGAGGAGGCCATCATCTCAGCTTTCTCTGACGGTGTGCATGATATCAAGATGAAGGAGGAGCTAGCAATCCGTGAAGACCCGTGCACATCCCTGGAGCTATTCAACTTGGCAACCAAGTGCGCCAGAGCTGAGGAAGGGCATCTCTCCCTCCTCGAGCTTCCGACTGCCAATCCAGAAGAGAAGAAGCCCAAGGCCAAGGACGTGAAGTGCAAGGGGGTGATGTGCTTGCAGCAAAGCCAGACACCAAGCGAGGCAGGGATCAGCCTGAGTCATCCAAGGGCAGCCGATACTGCGTGTACCACGACCTCCACACCCACAACACCAACGAATGCCAAGAGCTCAGGGCTGTGCGAGATGGGCGTATCGGTCGACGCCCCGAGCGCAACGACCGGGGCTATGGCCGAGGAGGAGGAAAAGGTGGAGGATAATGGGAAGACCGTGGCCCTCACCAAGGGTGGCGCAACCGACCTCGCGAGGACCGCTGTCAGGACCAACCTCGCGAGGGAGGCTGGAGGGATGAACCTTCTGAGGATCGCCCTCAGGGCAACGCAGGCCTCCCTCCTCTGCCACCACCACCGAGGAGGAATGAAGACCATCATCAGGACGAAGGGGCTGGGGGCTTCCAGGAGCCGCGCACAATCGCTTGCATCCTGGGCGGCGCTCAAGCCCGAGCCTCTCAGCGCATCTTCAAGCAGTTTGCTCGCGAGGTGAACGCAATCCTCCCCAAGCTTGAAGCCACACGCCCTCTCAGGTGGTCAGCGTGCGCTATCACGTTCAGCTCAGCGGATCAGCTCAAGTGCGCAGCCACGGCCGGAGTCCTCCCGATGCTTTGCTCCCCAATCATCAGCAATGTGCAAGTCACCAAGACCCTCATCGATGGCGGAGCAGGACTCAATGTCCTGTCCGTCGAGACGTTCAACAATCTCCAAGTGCCATACAATCAGCTTCAGCCAACCAAGCCTTTCTCAGGAGTCACTGATGGTTCCACCATTCCAATAGGGCAAGTTCGCCTTCCTGTCACCTTTGGGCAGCGCAACAACTACCGCACCGAGCTCATTGACTTCGACATCGCCCACGTTCGTCTGCCATACAATGCCATCCTCGGGTACCCAGCTCTGGCCAAGTTCATGGCAGTGACTCATCATGGCTACAATGTCCTCAAGATGCCAGGAAGCGGTGGAGTCATCACGGTGCCTTGTGAGGAGAGGGATGCAATGTGTTCTCTTGAGCGTGCTTTTCAAGCCGCAACAATCGAAGACCCAGATCACAGGAGTGGAAGACTTCCCGAAGCAGTCCCTAAGAAGAAGAAGGCATCACCCGGTCCGAACCCTCGGGAGGCAGGCCCCTCCAGTGGCGTTGTGTCAGGATCCGCGCCCGTTCAAGGGGCGCCTCCTTCTGTCGCATAGGAAGGCATGCCCGGCGCCCTTCTTGGGCAAGGCTCGGGGGCTCTCTCCTGGAGGGCCGCCGACTTTGCCAAGGTCACGAGGGAGGCGCTCGGGCACCACTTGGAGGCATGTTTCAAAGCATGTTTCCCTCAGGAAGGAACAAGGCAAGGAGGGCCAAGCCCTCCGGAGTTCATCGCGAGAAGCATTCAGGAGCTGCAGGTGTCAAGAGTCATGAGTGGCAACCGCCGCTTACCCGCTGTAGCACCCCATCTAGGCGAGGATGGTGGGCTGCGCGTCTGCATCGACGTACTAGGGCTCAACCGAGCCGCATCTCAAGAGCGCCTCTGGCCTTCGCGCGTGGGGCGTTGTGAGGGTCCACCTCACAGCTACGTTCGCATGTATTTCGGCCTGCCGAACGCAGTTGCCGCTCACCAGCGCCTACTGAGGAGCATTCTGGAGGCTCAGGAGGTCGAGCATTCTGCAGTCCTGGCAGAGATGGAGATGGCCCAAGAAGAGCCGCTTGTGCCCCCGGAGCCCCCCGAGGCTCCTGGGCCTGGGGGCTCGTAAGGGTCGGCTTCCGCAGCGTGCCGTCCGCTACTTCAGCATTCCTTCGTCTCCAACATCATCAGGTGACATCCTTTGTGTTTCATTTTCAGCTGGGAGTGCCCCTAGGGCTGCATCATTCCCAGGCCGCGTGGGTCCGTCCCTGCGGCATATATCTCTTTTGTTCATGCCTTTAGGTTACTTTGTTGGGGGAGCCCCTCGGGCTGCATTATCCCCAAGCCGCTCGGGCCTAACGCAGCGGCATGTATCTTTCTCGCATCTATTCAGGTCATGCATTTGACCCGCTATGATTATTGCTTGATGCCTGGGACGGCGCCCTTCTTCTCTCATGTCAACTGCTTGCACATTAAAAGGGGGGTACATGAGCATCGTGACTCATGGACTCTTACTGACTCTCCAGCCCTCACCTCATAGCCTTGTCCACGGCATCGCGACCAGGCATACCAGCGATGGCTGAGCTCGCTCGAGGGCCGGGACCTGAGGATGTAGAGCATTGGCATTTAACCATTTGCAGGAGCACATTACAAATAAAGGCCCAGAGCCAGGCGCAACCCGCCTTGAGGTAGGGCCCCGTGAGTCCCGCGCTGGCTCACGGGTGCCTAGATACACCTCGTCAAGCCCTACCGTGCCAGCCACGTGTCAGGGCGGGGCTGTACACGCCCCGGGGGCTCCTCCCGGAGGGGAGCCCCCTCCCACGCACCAGTGGAAGCACCATGCTCCGCGCTGGCTGACGACACTGCCGAGGAGCGGCTATGCCCGTACACATACGGAAGCGCTATGCTCCGCGCTGGTGATAAACAACTGAGGTGGCCCACGGCCGCATCAACCTCAGGGAGCCCAGAGCTCAGTGTCCGGCCCTATCGTAATGCCTCCCCTCGGGAGTGCCACGCGAGGGGGCTGGGCACGGGGGCTATACCCGGGCCACGCCAGGGCGCATGCCACCCAGCCAGGCCCCTCGGGCCTGGTTCGTCGCGCGCCCCTCCCCGAGCGGAGCCAAGGTACGAAGGTCATTTGATCGTCAAAGGGGACTCCTGAGCATCGCGACTCAGGAGCCTAACTGGTCACGTAGCCCCTCACTCCTTGGTCCCGCCCTGGTTTCCGGTCGGGGCTAATGGCGGTTGAGGTATGCACGGGGCCAGGCCCTGCCGACGTAGAATGGTAGTTTCACTCCTATGCCTCCCCTCCCTACTTGTTGTTTGCGCGTCAAGGCGGACTCCTGAGTATCGCGACTCAGGAGCCTAACTGGTCACGTAGCCCCTCACTCCTTGGTCCCATCCTAGTTTCCGGTCGGGGCTAACAGCGGCTGAGGTATGCGCGGGGTCGGGCCCTGCCGACGTAGAACACATGCAAGTAGGAAGGAAAAGCGCAAATCTCAAGGAATTCAAAAGCAAATATTACAGTCCATAGGTTGTTTTCACAACGCCAAACATAAGTTTAAACGCCTCCACGAGGCATGATGCATGTTGCAGGAACTAAAATAGGGTAGAAGTCGCGGAGGGGTCACTTTCCAGCGGTGCCATCACTGGTGGTGGAGTTGCGCTGGGCGGCTCCACCTGCCGAAGCCCTAGGGTTGGCAGCATCTCGCCTTGGCTTGGTGCTGAAGGCGCGAAACCTCGCCAGCAAGGCTTCTGCTCGACCCTTCACTGCCTCAGCAGCGGCAGCGGCAAGCTCGCCGCTCGCAGGCTCCATCAGGCTGTCAAGATTGATGTTGGGGTCGCGAAGATAGACGTGGGTGAAGACACGCGCCAGCGCTGCAGAAGAAAGGACACGCGCCTCAGCCTCGGCCATGGGGCCAAGACCGTCCGCAATATTTTCAAGTGCGCGGACCAGGAAGGGAAGCAACTTGGCGGGGCCATCCTCGGTGCCGGCTAGCGGCTTTTCCAGGCCACCATCGTAGAGTGTCTTCAGCAAGGCGCGAGCCCTCTCCTCCAGCTGCGCGAAGGCCACACGGTCCTCGGCCAGGACCCTCGCCTTGCTGTCCAGCTTGATCCTCTCCGCCTCCAACGCCTGCTCCCGCGTCTCCAACCAACCACGACGTTCATCAAGCTCGGTGTCCCGGTCCTTGGCAACAGCTTCTCGAGTCTCCATCTCCTGCTCCTTCACCTAGCGGTCACGGACCTCCTTGGCGAGCTCGTCGCGCAGGCCTTGCAGCTCGCTCTCCAGCGCCTTGTAGCAGCCTCGGACATCCTCAGCCTCTCCCAAGGCGGCATCGCAAGCGGCCTTGGCTTGGAGGATGGCCCGCTTCTCCTCATCGCAGGCCGTCACAGCCTGGCTCAGCGCCGCTCGGACAGAGGCATCGGAGCGGACCCAGCCAGAGGCCAACTCCAGGCGCCCGGCCACCAGGCCGGGGTCGGTGCCCTAGAGATCTTCTCGCAGCCGGTCCAGTTCAGCAGTAGCATGATCCAAGACAGTGGAAGGAGTTGGGGAAACGACGGTTGGTGGAGTAGGAGGAGAAGACGGCAGCGTGATCACAACATTAGGCGTCGGGACCTTCTGAGCCCCGGCGGGCGCAGCAGTGGCGTCGAGCATGGACGCCTCGGGAGTCGCCTGGGCCATGGGGGCTGGGCCCGTGCCGGCGCGCCCCGCCTGGCCTCACGAGGATGAACGGGCAGGGGAGGCTCGAGCGGAGGAGGCCCCCTTGACCACATGACGAACTCCAGCAGCACCTCCGCTGAGAGAAAGCGCGGCCTAGGGGGTCGTGCAGCCACGACGTTCCTCCCATCAACGACCGGGCGCTCGTCTCCACGACCGCGGGAAGCCACTGCAGGGGCCGCGGGATGCTTGAAAGGGTGGCCCCGGCCACGCTTGGTCGGGGGAGAGTCGGGCCCTTCCCGACGAGCCTTTCCCTTCTACTTAGCCGAGAACCTCTTCGGCGGGGCCATGGGGATGGCGAGTAGCTGGGATGGAGAGAAAGGAGTAGCAGGAAGGAATGAGCTGAAGGGGCTTGCGCCGTTTCGTACTTATAGCCGGGGAGGCCAACCGCCTGACTCCACGATCACAGGTAATCATGACCCGTTTTTGCATGCAGGGACTTGTCAAATCATGCAGTTCCCGATGCGTCGTGGGGAAGCGAGGACGCCCACGTCCAATCAACCGCCACGCGGCGCCCAAGGACGCAAGCTGTTGGAGCCCGCGGCGCTTCGCACTTGCCCCTTCGCTTCTCCGCTAAGCCAAGTCCGGGCGCGCCTTGGGCCCGGGGGCTACTGTCGGCGTTCTGGGAACGTGGGTACCCAGACTTGCCTGCCTGCGGCCTGCAGCGTGGCTCAAGTAGGGGGCCCAGTCCGGCCCATCTTCATTGACTCGAGCTCAAGACCCTCGCGTGGTGCCAAACCTCGCGGGGCAGACGACAATTAGCTTCCTAGGGCACAGCTTCGTCAGGCTAACTCGCGAGGAGGCGGAGAGATTAAGGCGGGGTACCTCACGAGGTGCCCATGATGCAAGCCATGACGATCGAGACTAGGCGGGCGCCAGGCGGGCACCGGCCTGGGCAGTGTCCTTGTTTCCCCTTCGGTGCAAAGGGGGCAAGCACAGGCCAAGGCATCAGGCAAAGGTTACCATTTCGATGCAACAAGACCAAGACCAGTAGAACGGCAGGATGGAGGTCACCGTGGAGCCCAGGAAGGCGTCATCGTCAGAGCCTTTGGCAGGCGAGGACCAACTTTACTCAAGATAAGTGTACTAGATGTTCCCCTTCGAAATGGCTAATTGTGGGCGCCCTTCCCGCTCAATATTTGGGAAGAGGACCAGGGCCTTGCTATATAAATAGGGCTAGCCACCATAGTATAGAGGCATCTCGAATCGACCCATCCGAAGGGACAACACCACCACAAGAACACGCCTCACGAGGTTGTTCTTCCTTTGTATTGTTCATCATCAGCCCCTTAGGCAATCCACACACCACACACTGGAGTAGGGTATTACACCACAATGGTGGCCTGAACTAGTATAAACCTTGTGTCCCTTGTGTTGTTCTTCGTGTAGCCTAGATCTCAAGCGAGGCGACGAGACATGAGCCGGTAGGGGGAGTGATCTCCGTGCGCACCCCAGAGTTCGAACCTCAAGGGTCTGCCGGAACGCAAAATCCGACAATAAGTGCTTCTTCGCTTTTCCCCTTGGCCTCTTAGAACATCTTAGCTAGGCCTGATAATTTCCTTCTGCGGTAGATCCATAGCTTTAGTCTGTCGTTCTACAACATGTTGCCTTGATAAATTCCCTCTAGACCTTCTCTCTTCTGCTTAGCGCCATTGTAGGGCTCGGAAAAATTTCTTTACTGAACCATGGTAGATCCAAAATTATATCATCATTTTGTGAAACCTGTTTCTGTAACACTTAGTAGATTTCAGATCTGCCTCTTCTGTTTAAAGGCGGTTTAACCTTTAGTAGTTAGTAATCCGCCAGATACCATTAGCCCTCACTCAAACCGCCACCTTGACTTGAGTAGCAGTATCCGGTTTAACTGTCATTTTGCCCTGATTAAATTTCCCGGTTTAACACCGGTTAGTGCACATCAACCTTGAATCCTAAACCACCATTCATACCTCTTTTACAGTTTTGTCTTCCAAAATGACCAAGCAATTCTCCGCTTGCAACTGGGTTCCTTCCCGGATCACAGAAACGCAACTCAACGGATATGTTCTGACTGGCGCTTTGGCCAAGAAAAGTGTCCTTCATTGGCGAGTCCCTGGTGAACCTCAAGATGGAGAAGTGATCGTGTTCATGCAACACTCAGGGAGTCCTGGATTAGGGGGTGTCCGGATGGCCGGACTAAGACCTTTGGCCGGACTCCCGGACTATGAAGATACAAGATTGAAGACTTCGTCCCGTGTCTGGATGGGACTTTCCTTGGCGTGGAAGGCAAGCTTGGCGATACGATATGAAGATCTCCTCCCATTGTAACCGACTCTGTGTAACCCTAGCCCTCTCCGATGTCTATATAAACCGGAGAGTTTTAGTCCATAGGACGAACAACAATCATACCATAGGCTAGCTTCTAGGGTTTAGCCACTCCGATCTTGTGGTAGATCTACTCTTGTACTACCCATATCATCAATATTAATCAAGCAGGAGTAGGGTTTTACCTCCATCGAGAGGGCCCGAACCTGGGTAAAAACATCGTGTCCCTTGTCTCCTGTTACCATCCGCCTAGACGCACAATTCGGGACCCCCTACCCGAGATCCGCCGGTTTTGACACCGACATTGGTGCTTTCATTGAGAGTACTTCTGTGTCGTCGCCTTTAGGCCCAATGGCTTCTTCGCTCGTCAATCGCGATGCGGTCCAGGATGAGACTTTTCTCCCCGGACAGATCTTCGTATTCAGCGGCTTCGCACTGCGGGCCAACTCGTTTGGCCATCTGGAGCAGATCGAAAGCTACGCCCCTGACCATCAGGTCAGGTTTGGAAGCTTAAACTACACGGCCGACATCCACGGGGACTTGATCTTCGACGTGTTCGAACCACGACCGGGCGCGCCGCACTGTCTCGATGGGCATGATCTAGCTCTGCCGCCGGACAGCGCCCAGAGTGCCGCTCAGGTGTTCACTCCGACCATTAGCTCAGAGCCGACTGCGCTAGCCAAGGACAGACGGTTGGACGCCGCCCCAGGAGCCGCAATCTCTGCGGTGATAGAGCCAAATACCAGCCTAGTCCTTTGCAAGGCACGTGACTCCAAGGTGCCGGACTCCATTCCGGACTCTGAATATTCTACACCCCTTCTGATCGAACCCGATTGGGCTCCGATCATGGAGTTCACCGCCGCGGGCGGCTTTCAGCACTTGCCCTTTGGTGATATCCTAAATTCACTAAAGTCTCTCTCTTTGTCGAAAGAACCCCGGCCGGACTACGGTCGGGGTGGTTCGGATGCGGACGACAAAGTTTGAACCCCACCCACCACCCATTTGATAGCCACTGTCGACGACATAACCGACATGCTCGATTTCGACTCCGAAGATATCGACGGTATGGACGCCGATAAAGGAGACGATCAGAAACCAGCACCTATAGGGCGCTGGAAAGCCACCTCATCATACGATGTATGCATGGTGGACACACACAACAGAAACGACAACGAGGACCAAAAGGATGCGACCAGGGATCGCTCCCCCAAAAAACAATCAAAGCGGCGGCGTAAGCGCAAGGCCAAGCCCCACCTCGACAAAGATCCAGCCATAGAGCAGGGTGAATCAACGGACGATGAACATGCCATTGAGCATCCGGCCAAACAAGGCGGACAATCCGAACAACCAATCCCCGGGAAAGTAGCCCGGACGACCTCACACCAGACAAATTGCTGGAACATCAGAACCTCCACCAAAGGCTCGTTGCCACTGCACGTAGCCTGAGAAAGCAGAAGCGGAGGCTCAAGACAGGGGAAGATGCACTCAGGATCAGATGGGGCAAAGTACTCAATACCACACACAAGTATGGCAGCAGTCGCCACACAAAGAGCTATCCGAAGCGGAAACTACTACCGGAATTTGATGAAGAGGCCATAAAGCCCCCACAGTCAAAAAATAAGGTAGCCACAAGGTCGGATAGACGACCCTACGATAAATCTCACGCATCAAAGGATGCCGCACTCAATATGGCGCGCGATCCGTCCAAGAATTCGCATCAGAAAACTGGCCCAACCAGATCCATCTATAGGCCAAGAAAGCAAGCTCCAGTGAGTGATGCAATGCAAAAAATACCCGAACATCGCGGCATGCCTAAATATAGGGGCGCCGCACACCCCCTATGTTTTATCGATGAGGTGCTGGACCATGAATTCCCAGCCGGATTCAAGCCCGTGAACATAGAAGCATACGACGGAACAACAGACCCTGGAGTCTGGATCAAGGACTACATCCTCCACATACACATGGCCAGAGGAGACGACCTCCACGCCATAAAATACTTATCCCTTAAGCTCAAAGGGCCAGCCCGACATTGGCTTAAAAGCCTTCGCGGCACGCCTAAATACAGGGGCGCCGCACACCCCCTATGTTTTACCGATGAGGTGCTGGACCATGAATTCCCAGTCGGATTCAAGCCCGTGAACATAGAAGCATATGACGGAACAACAGACCCTGGAGTCTGGATCGAGGACTACATCCTCCACATACACATGGCCAGAGGAGACAACCTCCATCCCATAAAATACTTACCCCTTAAGCTCAAAGGGCCAGCCCGGCATTGGCTTAAAAGCCTTCTCGAAAACACCATGGGAAGTTGGGAAGTGCTTGAGGATGCTTTCCGGGCAAATTTTCAAGGGACCTATGTCCGACCCCCGGATGCAGATGATCTGAGTCATATAACTCAGCAGCCCGGAGAGTCAGCCCAGAAGCTCTGGAACAAATTCCTTATCAAAAAGAATCAGATAGTCGACTGTCCGGACGCAGAGGCCCTAGCAGCTTTCAAACATAGCGTCCGAGACGAATGGCTCGCCAGACACCTCGGCCAAGAAAAGCCGCGAACAATGGCCGCGTTAACAAGCCTCATGACCCGCTTTTGTTCAGGAGAGGATAGCTGGTTGGCAAGAAGCAGCACCAGCGACCCGAATACGTCCAGACCCAGAGATGGGAATGGGAAGCCGCGCCGTAACAAAGAACTGCGCCGGATAAAGGCAAACATCCCGATGAGCACGGCAGTAAACGCCGGATTCAAAAGCTCTCGGCAAAATCAGAAAAAGCCGCCCCCCAAAGACGATAGGGACGAGCTATCCAACCTCAACAAAATTTTGGACAAAATATGTCAAATCCACAGCACTTCTGTGAGACCTGCAAACCATACCCACAGAGATTGTTGGGTCTTTAAGCAGTCCGGCAAACTCAACGCCGAACACAAGGGGCTCAACACACCAAGCGAAGATGACGAGGCACCCCACAAGCAGAACACTGGAGAACAAGAGAAGTTCCCACAAGAAGTCAAGACAGTAAATCTACTTCATGTGACAAAAGGAAAGAGCAGAACGACACCTACAAAGACACGCGCCGTACAGCCAGCCTCGGAGGAGCAACCCCACTGGTTGTTACAACCAATCACCTTCGATCGTCAGGATTACTCCAGAGGAGACCAGAACGCAGGCTGGACTGCCTTGGTCGTAAATCCAATTATTAACAGACTCCAATTTACAAACGCCCTTATGGACGGCGGCAGCGACTTGAACCTGTTATATCAGGACATAGTCCGCAAACTTGGGGTAAACCCAATTATAATCCACCTCGGCAACACTTCCTTTCAAGGAGTAACGCCAGGCCCGGATACCCCAAGTATGGGTTCCCCTTACGTTAGAACTCACGTTCGGATCACCCGACAACTTCCGAAGCAAAAAGCTAACATTCCACATCGCCCCATTCGTAAGTCGCTATCAAGCGCTACTGGGACATGAAGCTTTCGCCCACTTTAATGCAATACCGCATTACACATCCCTTACACTCAAAATGCCCAGCACAAAGGGCATCATTTCATTACAGGGGAACATAAATTGATCCCAAAGTACGGGCAAGGGTGCGGCTGCCTAGACAGCCGCCCACAAATCCAGCCCTATTATCCCGGACACGGCTCGACGAGTCCGGCGTCAACATGCTTAATAGCCGCATACCCCCGTGCAAGGGGCTCCGTGTGCTCACGCCCGGAGACAATACAGCCCAACTCTTGCTCCAACTATATTTTATTTATTTCGATATAGATTTCTCGCACGCTTATTTTTTACTAAGTTCCTCTCTTTCGCAGACGAACATCGTGCTACGCCCGTCCAGGATATGGCACAACGGAGACACAGGCACCGACGTGCAGCAGGGACCCGTTTCAAGGATTCTTTTCAGATTAAGACCCTGCGTAAACCTTTTTTACTGTCTCTTATTGATAACATCCCCCAGTTTTCTCTATAGCCGAGGAGGAGGCTGGCGTCTTGGCATGTGGCCACACCAGAATTTTTGCACGTACCTGGACACTAGGGGCTTTTTTACCAAGGGCTCTATTTCGGCCCGTCTTCATAAAGACCGAATACCTTAGGGAGTGTTCGGCGTCGCGAGTTTGGCCCTATATGCATCAGCTCCGAATCATGTCTTTGGTCAAATGTTGGGTTTGCCCGGCTCCTGTGTTTTGCTGCCTTACGTTCCGTTATATCGGCTAACGCGGCACCAGGAGAACTACTGCGATTGTGCCCCAGTTCGGCCAGGTGAGCACCTCAGTAGAGAAAGCCGAAAACTGACTATCATGATATAGCGAGAGACTGGTCAACCACTCGATGACTTTCGGAATCTTTAGGATTCCCCCGCATTAACGAAGGGCCGCTTCCCGGTTAGGCACACTCACGCCCCGAATTCGGGCGAGCGCGGTGCCCCTAGGGGCTATTCAGTAGCCCCACTGTCAAACTCCTATGGCTAAGTGAAAGTGATAAAGCATTATAGTCCGGTTGCCTAGTTTGCCGCGCCACCACCTCCTTTGTAGGACCAAGACGTTGGATTAAGTGTGAAAAGGCACCTTTTTGCGAACACCCCTGCATTCTATGCGTGGGGGCTGAAGCCAACGACTGCCATCTTTCAGGTTATATACAAATATATACATTAAACGGCCGCACAGGAGGCATCATGATTCTTGCAAGCACAAGTATAAAAAGCTTTTTTCATAAAAACAAAATTCGTTTTACAAATAGTATAAGCTATTCGAACACAACATCCTTCGAGCACTGCGACTCTATTATACGAGCGCCACGAAGAACTTCCTCAAAATAGTGCTTGGCAGGTACTCGGCTTTCGTCCGAATCCTGGGACGCAACAATACTGGCCTTCATATCTACCCAGTATGTTTTGACACGGGAAAGAGCCATCTGTGCACCCTCTATGCACGCCGACCTCTTCATTGCATCAGCATGCGGCACCGAACCAAGGAACTGCTGCACGAAGCCACAATAATTCTTTGGCTCAGGCTTCTTCGGCCACAGACGACTCGCAACATACCTCATGGCGAGGCCGGATAACCTGTTCAGCTCCGCCCAGGCGGCTAAACGGTTGGATACTGACAGTGGGCGTTCTGGATTGTGGTACTGCGACCAAAAAAGCTCTTCCAATTCATGGTCACCTCGGCTGCGGAAGTGTGCGGTCGCGTCCGCCGCACTTGCTTCCAAATCCAGATAAGCGTTTTCCGCACTCCACTGCTGGTCTAATGGAACATACTTAGGGTCTCCAAACTTCATCCGCAGCATATAAGGCTTTCTAGCCGTGATATCTCTGGCCTGATGCAGCTCCTCCTTCATCGCTCTCATGGCAGAGCGAGTATCCTTGGCTTCGGCAGTGATCTTTTCAAGGTCCTTCTGAGCCGCCCTATCTTCTTGTTCAAGAAATTTACAGCGGTCGGTAGCATCCTTCAATTTTATGGCCATCTCGGCTATTTCCTTCTTGCTCTGGCAGTGAGCAGCCTGTTCGGCTTTTAGCTCTTCAGCCGCTTTAACGACAGCCGCATCACTTTTCCTTGCTTGCTCCTTGGCTCGGGCAAGTTCCGCCCGAAGGTTCTCCACGGCAGCAGCACCATCTACATACAGTATAAATATATAAGGCCCGAGCATCAAGCTCCTATTACTGGGTGTCTTTTGAACATACCTTGAGCCTCTTCTAGCCGCTTATTTACAAGTGCGATGTCGGCATCTGCTATGTCAAGTTGCCGCTTTAGTTCGGCAGATTCATCAGTCCGGCTAGCCACCGAACGCCACGCCACCTTCATGGAATAGGCGACATATTATACCTGGGGTTATGATCCTCTGTGCGTTGTCACTCGTGACGACACATAGAGTTTCAGGGGCTACTATTCATACATGGCACATTTAATATGCGGCTCTACCAAAAGGTACACCTTTTTACGTACCTCAAAGCCTGTTAGTAAACTCCTGGCAGCCTCGTACAATCCGCTTTCCACGGATGAAATCCTTCCAATCACCGTATCCATCAACATACGGTGTTCTTCTGAGATGGACGCCCTACCAAGCAGATCCTTTAGCCCCTCCGCCGGCACGCAAGAGGGTGCCGGACTAGTCTGACGACCTTTTCCAGGGTCCGGACTTGAAAAAACCCTCCGGGACGATACCTCGGGGTCGCCAGCCTCGTGAGACGGTGGAACAAGGGGAGGCATTTCGCTCTCTATCATCTCTGGACGAAGATCCCCTGAAGATGAGCTCTGCTGAGAAGGGTTGAGATCCGAACTGCAAGATAATGGTTTGGTTATTTTCCTCAGGAATAAAACATGAGTGTGATTCATTATGGAACCCCTCCCTTCACTTACGTCTCGGGGGAGAGCAGGTCCCCTTTAGGGGGCGATTCGGCTGGGGCGTTCTCCGGTGCCGAACCCTCTGACGAAGATTTCTTTCCCCGTTTTGAGGTTATCACCTCCGGGTCTTCAGAGGTAGTCCTTTTCTTTCCCTGGTCGGGAGAATTTTCGATCCTTCCCTTCCTAACGGCCTCCTTCGTGGAGGCGGTAGCTCCTTGGTTCCCCCCTTCGCCTTCCGCCAACGGCATGACCTCCAGCATCCTGGTCAGCATGGGATTCGGCACGGTCTCGAGCAGGAGGGCTGGACACCTGATAAGCTTTGCCTTCGCCATCCACTCCTGTTCAAAGGACAACTCTGCTAAAGGGTAGATTTGATAAAAATATGGATGGTGTATCCAAATACGGGGCTACTTACTTTTGCATCCGGGCGATTGCAGCTCAGACCTGCGTCCTCGGACAAATCCGGACACCTTGCTTGTGATCCGAAGAACAATTTGTACATCTCCATGGGTGTCATTCCCATGAAATGTTGAAGGACTCATGGTCCCTCCGGATTGAACTCCCACAAGAGGAGAGGTCTACGTTTGCAGGGCAGTGTGCGGAGAATCACCATGACTTGCGCCACTACGGTCAAATTGATATCTCTTTCTAGAAGATCTCGAATACGGCCCTGCAGCAAGGGCATGTCTTTGGGCAGCCCCCAGATAAGCCCTGCATTAACCCATGATGCCAGCCGTGGTGGGGGACCCGAGCGAAAAGTAGGTGGTGCCACCCATGTGGTGCCCCAAGGGGCTGTGATGTAAAACCAGTCCCGTTGCCATAAGCCGAGCTCCTCTTGAAAAGAGCCTTCGGGCCATGGAGCGCCATCCATCTTGCTTATTATAGCCCCTCCGCACTCAGCGTGCTGTCCCTCGATCATTTTCGGTTCCACTTTGAAAGTTTTTAGCCACAATCCAAAGTGAGGGGTGATATGGAGGAAGGCCTCACACACGACAATGAATGATGAGATCTGGAGGATGGACTCCGGAGCTAGGTCGTGGAACTCCAGCCCATAGTAAAACATAAGCCCCTTCACAAAGGGTTCGATCGGGAAGCCTAGCCCCCGAAGGAAGTGAGATGCGAACACCACGCTTTCACCGGGCTGGGGAGCGGGAACAGCTTGCCCTTGAGTAGGCAGTCTATTCGAGATTTTGCCGGTTAGATACCTGGCATCTCTTAGCTTTCGCACATCTTCTTCCCTAATGGAGGAAGGCATCCACCGGCCTTGAAGGTCGGAGCCGGACATCTTCGGAGGTCCGAAGCGCCTAAAACTAGAGCTTTGGGTGTTGGAACTCGAAGCAAGGGGCGGATTTGATTGGTTTGAGAAGAAGGGAGCTGGGCCTTGGTTCCTTTATAAAGGAGGTGAATACCAAGAGCCCTCCCCGTAATCGTTTGAGACTCACTTTCAATTAGGGAGTCATACTTAAGTCACGGTTGGGTTACCCACGCCCGTATTGATGAGAATCCCGGAATAAGGGGACACGATCTCTGCTTTGACAAGACGTGCCAAGGAAACCGCCTCGCTAAACGCGCTGAGGTGGAACGGTAAAATGAATAAAAGCCTGGCCGTGGCATGATGTCATGCCGCGGAATACGTCAGCAGATTCGATTGATGCAAATATTATTCTCTCTACGGTGGAATGTGGAGCTTATTTTGCAGAGCCGGACACTACCCTGGTGTCCAACATCTTCTATGGAATATTCGGAGGAGGAACCCGCCTTGTAATGCCGAAGACAACTTGCGCGCCGGACTCGTCGTCATTGAAGCCTGGTTCAGGGGCTACTGAGGGAGTCCTGGATTAGGGGGTGTCCGGATGGCCGGACTAAGACCTTTTGTCACGCCCAATATGCGACCCTATCCAAAAGGAACTCGAAGGTCCCACCAAGGATAGACCCGCATATTGAAACGCTTTTGCAAGGTGGATATCATTACATCAACATTACATAATAGATGGGGATACATACATAAGGCATACAATGCCACATGAATACAACATCACAATACATAAGAGCATCATCCGACTACGGATGAATCACAAACAGAAACTCAAACGACATCCACCCTGCTAGCCCAGGCTGCTGACTTGGAACCTATCCCCTGATCGAAGAAGAAGCAGAAGAAGAACTCAACGCAAGCAAGCATCGCTCTCGCATCATGATCATCGCATGAACCTGTACCTGCAACTGTTGTTGTAGTAATCTGTGAGCCACGAGGACTCAACAATCCCATTACTATGGGTATCAAGACTAGCAAAGCTTAAAGGGAAAGGAAGGGGTAAAGTGGTGAGGCTGCAGCAGCGGCTAAGCATGATATGGTGGCTAACATACGCAAATAAGAGCGAGAAGAGAGCAAGCGGAACGGTTGTCAACTAGTAATGACCAAGGAGTGATCCTGAACTCCTACTTATGTCAAACATAACCCAGAAACCGTGTTCACTTCCCGGACTCCGCCGAGAAGAGACCATCACGGCTACACACGCGGTTGATGCGTTTTAATTCGGATCTGGTGTCAAGTTATCTACAACCGGACATTAACAAATTCCCATCTGCCTATAATTGCAGGCACGGCTTTCGAAAGATTATACCCTGCAGGGGTGTCCCAACTTAGCCCATGAAAAGCTCTCGCGATCAACGAAGGATATACCTTCTCCCAGGAAGACCCGATCAGACTCGGAATCCCGGTTTACAAGACATTTCGACAATGGTAAAACAAGACCAGCAAGACCGCCCGATGCGCCGACAATCCCGATAGGAGCTGCACATATCTCGTTCTCAGGGCAACACCGGATGAGCAATCCGTACAACTAAAACCAGACCTCAAGTTTCCCTGAGGGGGC
>NC_041393.1:566298835-566303871 GCF_002162155.2 Triticum dicoccoides | reverse complement strand
AAAATAAAGATGACCCTCGGGATGCGCGACTCTCAAGGGAAAAAGGGCTAGGTGAGGCAAATGGTAAAACCAAGGTTGGGCCTTGCTGGAGGAGTTTTATTCAAAGCGAACTGTCAAGGGGGTCCCATAAATCACCCGACCGCGTAAGGAACGCAAAATCTGGGAACATAACACCGGTATGATGGAAACTAGGGCGGCAAGAGTGGAACAAAACACCAGGCATAAGGCTGAGTCTTCCACCCTTTACCAAGTATATAGATGCATTAATAATATAAGAGATATTGTGATATCCCAACCAAAATCCTGTCCACCATGGAGAAATCTTCAACTTCACCTGCAACTAGCAACACTATAAGAGGGCTGAGCAAAGCGGTAACATAGCCAAGCAACGGTTTGCATAGGAAAGGTGTCAAAGGTTAGAGGTTCATGGCAATTTGGGATGGCTTGATGAGCAGATTTGGGACTTAGTCGTTTTACTGAAAAAACAGGATGGGCGCTAGATTACTATACGACGCACGAGCGGGGATTAGGGGGCTGCTCACCCTGGGCTCGGCCCATGAAGAGGAAGCAGGCCGGGGGCTGGGCTGGTCTGGCTGGGCCTCACGGGGAGCTGGGCTGGGCCTCCGGCTTGAGGCCCACGCGCACACGCGTGCACGAGCGGGCGAGGCGTCGTCGTCCTCCCCTCGATCCCGCCTGGATCGAGGGAGGCGTGGGGGGCGGCGGCCGATGGGGCTCCGGCGAGCCCCCAAGGAAGGCAGGGAGGCGAAGGGAGGGGCGGATCCGGCCTTGGCGCTCCGGATCTGGCCTGTTTCCGGGCGGCGGCGAGCGAAACGAGGCAGCGCGGCAGGGAGCTAGTGCTCCTGTCCAAGGAGAGAGGAGGGAGATTAGGGTTAGGGAGAGAGAGAAGAGCCGGGGGAAGGGATGGGGCGACCTGGCGGCGGAGTTGGCGCCGGCGGCGACGCGCTCCGGCGGCCGGACGAGGGGGCGCGGAGGAGGCGAAGGCACGGAGGCGGCGCGGGATCCGGCTGTCGAACCGGGCCGGGAGGGCCTAGCACGGGCCCGAGCGGGCTGGACGGCAGCGCGGCCGGCGGGTGCCACGTGGCAGCCTCCGGTTCGCTGAGGGCGGCGGCGCGGGCGGGGCGGACATGTCCGGCCCGATCCGGACGTGTCCGGCGGTGGAGGAGGGATTTCGTCTAGGGTTAGGGGGGAATTGATCCGGGATTTTGGACGGGGAGGGCATATTTATAGTTTCTGGGAGCTAGGAGAGTCCAAATGAGGAGCGGTTTTCGCCCACACGATCGTGATCGAACGACCGAGAGCATGGAGGGGAGTTAGATGGGTTTTGGTCCACTTTGGAAGGGTGTTGGGCTGCAAAGAGAAGGAGGCTTTTACGGTTACCCGATTAACCGTTGGAGTACCAAACGACCTCCGAATGGCACAAAACTTGACATGCGGTCTACCGGTGCTATACCAAGGCCTCTTGGCAAGACTCGGTGCATTCTGAGAACGTTCAACACCCACTCACGACGAGAGACGAAAGGGGAACGCCGGAGGGCATAGGAGCGCCGGATCGCAGAACGGACAACGGGGAAAATGCTCGGATGCATGAGGCGAACACGTATGCCAATGCGATGCACATGATGACATGATATGAAATGCAGATGATGACATGGCAAAATGAAACACGCAAGCAAATGATATGGCAACAACGGCGAATAACTGGCGGACACCTGGCGCATCGGATCCGGGGCGTTACAACACTCCTCCACTAATAAGAGATCTCGTCCCGAGATCTTAGGACCGAGACGGAAGGGAAAAGGAATGAGGTGAACCAAGAACTCAAGAGAAGAAGCAAAGAATCGAGAGCACTCGAGAAGAAGAGAGGAACGACGAGAATGACGAGAATCGAAAGCTCACGAAATCAGATAGACTATGAAACCACTCCGGTTAGAACGAGATAAGAAACGAATAAAACTGAAAGGATTTAGGCAGCACTCCGGTTGAAACATGGGGGAATAGAACCTGAACTTCACAAGATAGAATGAGGTTTGACGAGATGAACAAAGCAATGCCTCCGGAAGAACTGAAAGAATGAAATGAAAAGAACTTAGAAGGAAGGATTGACTGGAATTGTTGAGAAAATCAACGACGAAGGAATAAGCTTGTTGTGGACTTATGGATAACATCTCAGAAATTATGAGGTGATAACCGACCACAAGTGGAAAAGATTAAATAGCTGAGAATGACGAAGAAATGCAAAACTTCACTTCAGAAGAAAATGAAGAATTATTTGCTCTTCAAGACGCGGGAAGAAAAGATACTTGAGCTCCACCAATGAAATCTTGATGAACTCTTGACGAATGAATTAAATCATGAAGAACCACCATGAAGAACTCCGATAACGAAAGGATGATGAGATAGAATGAAGGAAAAGAATAAGATGAGCCTTGCGGTGATTTAGATGGAGATTTCGATGAAATGGCTGAGTAAATTTGAACTCCGGAAAGGAAAAGATGAAAACACATGAAACTAGAATTTATTCAACAAGAACAAACTCTGAAGGAAGGGATTAATCACTTGGATGAAATAAGAATTAGATTTATTGTATGCTTATCCTTCATCAAATTAAATTGATGACCAACAATGGATTTGGCATACTACTTATTCTTCTCGAAAAGGATTGAGAAGTGGCATATCGCAAACTTGAGAAGGTCTTCATGAACCACCGGTAGGATTGGAAAGAACGAATGGATTAATATGGTAATCAAAGAAAAGAATCTTGAACGAACCACCGTAAGAATTCGAAAATGACTGATGAAAGAGAATGAATCACCGGGATAATTAGATAACGAAAGCTGGAATGATGGCCTCCAGTGAAAAGAAACAGAAATCAACTTTTGACATACTCCGGATAGGTAAGAAAAGAATATCTGACAAACTGAATTAATTCGAGAGAATGATATGAAGCTAGGACCACGAATGTTCGGGAGAATGGGCAAGATTTAGAGGAAAAACTCTTCTTCGGTCTTCAAATGACGAGGAGAAACACCACCAAAATTGCTGAGAAACTCCGGGATAATGAAAAAGAGGAAAGGTAGAACCCGAGATGCAAAGAATTTGAAAGCGATCTTGGAGATGGCATCTGACTGATGAAATCCATTCTTATGTCAAACTTCAAAAATGATTTGAGAATAGCTCCGGGAAATTAGAAGAGTCGGTAAGATCCTGGGAAAAGACCTGTGGGTTAGGGCCCACTGAAGAGAAAACACCGTTGAAAAGGATGATGAACATATAGATGAAGCACCGGAACAATTGAAATATTTTTAATGAGGTGACAACCTTGAATTAATTGGAACACAGACGAATCTCCTGAGATGTATTCCGAACTCCGGAATGATTGAATAGCGAGAGGCAAACAAGCAGGGAAAACACTTGAGCCGAGGAAAAGAATATAATCGCTACCAAAAATTAGAATTGAATCCACTGAAAAGGAACAGAGATGAAGAATGACGAACGAGACGAGAATTCACCGGTTGAAATCATTGAGGAAAGAAAGCAAAGACTTCGCACGAGTAGGATGGATACTCGATTATGGACTCCGGTTCCAAGAAGAAAAGGGAGGGCGGGTGCGAAAAGAAAACAACTGAGGATAGAGAAATAACTTCGTTGAAAGCAAATTGAGGATTGAACTCAATGATGAAGAGGCTCGAGTCAACTTGACGAGAAATGCACCGGATGAAAAGAGCTGGGGAACAACTATCGGAAAACCAACTGCGTGATCCTAAAGAAAAATTTGAAGGGGAAGAGGAGTAGTTCAAAACACCTACGTCAAGATTCCTCACCAGAGCGATGAAGGGGCTGAGGAGTAAAAAGAATTCCTACTCTCCGATATAACTAGACTTCGAAAACAGTTTTCTTCTAGACTCGACAACGGCCAAACTACACGACCAATCAAGGGGGGCTCCTAAGGTTGGTCGAGGCTCTGATACCAACTTGTCACGCCCAATATGCGATCCTATCCAAAAGGAACTTGAAGGTCCCACCAAGGATAGACCCGCATATTGAAACACTTTTGCAAGGTGGATATCATTACATCAACATTACATAATAGATGGGGATACATACATAAGGCATACAATGCCACATGAATACAACATCACAATACATAAGAGCATCATCCGACTATGGATGAATCACAAACAGAAACTCAAATGACATCCACCCTGCTAGCCCAGGCTGCCGACCTGGAACCTATCCCCTGATCGAAGAAGAAGCAGAAAAAGAACTCAACGCAAGCAAGCATCGCTCTTGCGTCATGATCATCGCATGAACCTGTACCTGCAACTATTGTTGTAGTAATCTGTGAGCCACGAGGACTCAGCAATCCCATTACCATGGGTATCAAGACTAGCAAAGCTTAAAGGGAAAGGAAGGGGTAAAGTGGTGAGGCTGCAGCAGCGGCTAAGCATGATATGGTGGCTAACATACGCAAATAAGAGCGAGAAGAGAGCAAGTGGAACGGTCGTCAACTAGTAATGACCAAGAAGTGATCCTGAACTCCTACTTACGTCAAACATAACCCAAAAACCGTGTTCACTTCCCGGACTCCGCCGAGAAGAGACCATCACGGCTACACACGCGGTTGATGCATTTTAATTCGGATCTGGTGTCAAGTTATCTACAACCGGACATTAATAAATTCCCATCTGCCTATAATCGCAGGCACGGCTTTCGAAAGATTATACCCTGCAGGGGTGTCCCAACTTAGCCCATGACAAGCTCTCGCGATCAACGAAGGATATACCTTCTCCCAGGAAGACCCGATCAGACTCGGAATCCCGGTTTACAAGACATTTCGACAATGGTAAAACAAGACCAGCAAGACCGCCCGATGCGCCGACAATCCCGATAGGAGCTGCACATATCTCGTTCTCAGGGCAACACCGGATGAGCAATCCGTACAACTAAAACCAGACCTCAAGTTTCCCTGAGGGGGCGCTGCAAAGGGCTCTAGTTCGGACCAACACTTAGACAAG
>NC_041393.1:566192400-566298668 GCF_002162155.2 Triticum dicoccoides | reverse complement strand
AAAATAAAGATGACCCTCGGGATGCGCGACTCTCAAGGGAAAAAGGGCTAGGTGAGGCAAATGGTAAAACCAAGGTTGGGCCTTGCTGGAGGAGTTTTATTCAAAGCGAACTATCAAGGGGGTCCCATAAATCACCCGACCGCGTAAGGAACGCAAAATCCGGGAACATAACACCGGTATGACAGAAACTAGGGCGGCAAGAGTGGAACAAAACACCAGGCATAAGGCCGAGTCTTCCACCCTTTACCAAGTATATAGATGCATTAATAATATAAGAGATATTGTGATATCCCAACCAAAATCCTGTCCACCATGGAGAAATCTTCAACTTCACCTGCAACTAGCAACGCTATAAGAGGGCTGAGCAAAGCGGTAACATAGCCAAGCAACGGTTTGCATAGGAAAGGTGTCAAAGGTTAGAGGTTCATGGCAATTTGGGATGGCTTGATGAGCAAAAGATAGGTAAGGCAGCATAGCGATAGAACGAAGCAACTAGCATAGCAATGATAGTAGTGAGATCCAGGGTAGCGGTCATCTTGCCTGAAATCCCGCTAGGAAGAAGAACGAGTCCATGAAGAAGACGAACGGATGAAGCCGAACCAAGCGTAGACGAACGAATCCTCACGATCACAACGAAACGGGAACTATTGAGAAGAAGCACACAACATAGTAAACACACCACACATGAACAAGGCATGATGCACAACTAAGCATGATGCATGACAAGACTACATGACGCTACTCATGGCAAGAGATGATGCAAACAAGCACAACACATCAAGGCAAGTTTAAATGAGGCCGGGAACAACATATAACAATTCCGGTAAGTCCTCATATGCACATTTCGAAATTGGTCCAGATATGAATAAACCTTATGTTCAAGTTTTTAAACAGCAAGTTAAGATGCACAAAGATGATCTTCACGAGATTCTAGTCAAGTTACATATAAAGATCATTTAATACGGAGCTACAACATAGAAGATATGAGCAAAACAAGTCAAACATGACATTGATGCAAAATGCATACAAACATCAAGCAAACACCTCAAAACATGGATGCAACATAATAATATGAAGCTACATGCAATTCTAAGCAAGTTTCATATAGAGCACACTCAAAACGGAGCAACGGTTCAACACATGCACTCTATACAAGTTATAGCAACAATCTGTCCAAAACAGCAACTAGGCATATTGCAAGCATCAAAACAACATGCTACATCACCCCAACATAATAACTAAAGGCATGGGCATGATGTACAGGTAAAGCACAACAAAACATGAACACTGAGCTATCTCCAGAAACTACTAGAACATGCTCAAACACACATGGTAAGATTGCAAGTTATAACAATTCCAGACTTTGCAGAAAATAGCATCACGATGCAATGTTTAGAGCTATCAAAAAACATGTTACAGGAACTTATCATGCCAAACAAAGGCATGGCATGAATCTACTAATTGCATAGATCAAAAGTCCCTTACTGACCATAAGCCAAAAAGAATGAGAAAATATGATGGCACCCACGTAAACATAACAAGTTATAATACAGATTCAAACATGGCAGAAACAGAATTATGAAGGCATGTAAATGAGCTTGTGCAACTCACTATAGAGCAATACATGGCATGGCAAGGCAACCAACAGTAAGAAGGCATGTTTGTGAAGCTAAGCATGGCAAGAGCAAGTTCATAGGGTGCATGGAACACTAGGAAAACACATGGCAACAACTGAACTTAATGTTAACAGGCTGACAGCAACATTATGAAGCAACTTTGGAGCAAGATATGAACAAGCTACAGCAAGCTATAATTGCAACCAGGGGCATGGATGGATAGAGCATGACATGTAGAACAAAACATATTTAGTGATCATCTCCAGATTATGCATAGAATGATTAGTAGCAACATGTTTATATAACATCACGAAATAACAGATTCAGCCTAGCAAAACAGCAACAACAAGTACACTACTATTCACTCACCACAAGTCATTGCATGACAAGATAAGCATAGAATCATCAAGAAGACATGTTTGTTAAACAAACCAAGGCAAGAACAAGTCCATAGCGTGCAAGGATCAACTATGGCAACCTTGGCAAAATTGAATAACATGTAAACAATCTGCCAGGAAACATTTTGAAGCAAAAGTAGAGCACGAAAATGACATGCTATACTACTCCATAATTTCAAACAAGGGCATGAATAGATAGACAATAACCATATGTTCAAAACACACTTAATGAAGTATCTCAAAATATGCATGGATCTCTCTGTAGCATCATGTTTACATGGCATCAAAATAACAGCAGAACAGGGACTAAAACAGCAACATCACGATGCCTAGTTTGCATGCTTGTGCTAGTCACCACGTTGATCCCAAAAATACATGGTAAGCACCTCTGTAAAGAAGACATAGCATAGTGCAAAACACATGTAGACATGAACCTCATAGGATGCACACATCAATCATAGCAAAAATGACAAAAGAGCTCGTTCTGTTAACAGACAGCAGAAAACATCAAGAAGCACTCTTGCGACGATGATTCAGGCATCAAGATGAACTCAAATGAATATGACGCAATGGAATGAAATGATATACTCTTTGATACAAACAATTCGACATATTACACGCCCAAAACGGAGCTACGGATTCGGAGATACAACAGGTCAAACAAGGCATGAAAATTACTGCAGATCTGGGACTTAGTCGTTTTACTAAAAAAACAGGACGGGCGCTAGATTACTATACGACGCACGAGCGAGGATTAGGGGGCTGCTCACCCTGGGCTCGGCCCATGAAGATGAAGCAGGCCGGGGGCTGGGCTGGTCTGGCTGGGCCTCACGGGGAGTTGGGCTGGGCCTCCGGCTTGAGGCCCACGCGCACACGCGTGCACGAGCAGGCGAGGCGTCGTCGTCCTCCCCTCGATCCCGCCTGGATCGAGGGAGGCGTGGGGGGCGGCGGCCGATGGGGCTCCGGCGAGCCCCCAAGGAAGGCAGGGAGGCGAAGGGAGGGGCGGATCCGGCCTTGGCGCTCTGGATCCGGCCGGTTTCCGGGCGGCGGCGAGCGGAACGAGGCAGCGCGGCAGGGAGCTAGTGCTCCTGTCCAAGGAGAGAGGAGGGAGATTAGGGTTAGGGAGAGAGAGAAGAGCCGGGGGAAGGGATGGGGCGACCTGGCGGCGGAGTTGGCGCCGGCGGCGGCGCGCTCCGGTGGCCGGACGAGGGGGCGCGGAGGAGGCGAAGGCGCGGAGGCGGCGCGGGATCCGGCTGACGAACCGGGCCGGGAGGGCCTGGCACGGGCCCGAGCGGGCTGGACGGCGGCGCGGCCGGCGGGTGCCACGTGGCAGCCTCCGGTTCGCTGAGGGCGGCGGCGCGGGCGGGGCGGACATGTCCGACCCGATCCAGACGTGTCCGGCGACGGAGGAGGGATTTCGTCTAGGGTTAGGGGGGAATTGATCCGGGATTTTGGACGGGGAGGGCATATTTATAGTTTCTGGGAGCTAGGAGAGTCCAAATGACGAGCGGTTTTCGCCCACACGATCGTGATCGAACGATTGAGAGCATGGAGGGGAGTTAGATGGGTTTTGGGCCACTTTGGAAGGGTGTTGGGCTGCAAAGAGAAGGAGGCTTTTATGGTTACCCGGTTAACCGTTGGAGTACCAAACGACCTCCGAATGGCACGAAACTTGACAGGCGTTCTACCAGTGCTATACCAAGGCCGCTTGGCAAGACTCGGTGCATTCTGAGAACGTTCAACACCCGCTCATGATGAGAGACAAAAGGGGAACGCCGGAGGGCATAGGAGCGCCGGATCGCAGAACGGACAACGGGGAATATGCTCGGATGCATGAGGCGAACACGTATGCCAATGCGAAGCACATGATGACATGATATGAAATGCACATGATGACATGGGAAAATGCAATGACATGGCAACAATGGCGAATAACTGGCGGACACCTGGCGCATCGGATCCGGGGCGTTACACCTTTGGCCGGACTCCTGAACTATGAAGATACAAGATTGAAGACTCCGTCCCGTGTCCGGATGGGACTTTCCTTGGCGTGGAAGGCAAGCTTGGCGATACGATATGAAGATCTCCTCCCATTGTAACCGACTCTGTGTAACCCTAGCCCTCTCCAGTGTCTATATAAACCGGAGAGTTTTAGTCCATAGGACGAAGAACAATCATACCATAGGGTAGCTTCTAGGGTTTAGCCACTCCGATCTCATGGTAGATCTACTCTTGTACTACCCATATCATCAATATTAATCAAGCAGGAGTAGGGTTTTACCTCCATCGAGAGGGCCCGAACCTGGGTAAAAACATCGTGTCCCTTGTCTCATGTTACCATCCGCCTAGACGCACAGTTCGGGACCCCCTACCCGAGATCCGCCGGTTTTGACACCGACAAACACCTAGACCGGGGTTTTAGCCCTCCCGGATCAAAAAATTTCCGGGATGTACTCGCTAGCTTCCAACTCCATCCTCAGGACATTGGGCCAAATTCTGTGTCCAACATATGCAACTTCCAAGTGTTCTGTGAAGTTTACCTTTAAGAGGAACCGACTGTTGAGCTCTTCCGGGATTTCTTCCACTTAAACCACCGAACTGAATTCTCTGACGGCCCCAATACTGAACTTGGTGGTGTGTCGATTCAGAAGAGAAAAGAAGTCGATTTTCCTCACGCCAAACATCACAGCCATCCTAAAGACTGGAAACAAACCTGGTTCTATTGTCAGAACACCGCTCCTGTTGATGAAAACCCTCTGCCGGGTTACCGTGCTCACCGGCTCAGCAACGGCCATCCACTGCCTCCGCGGCTCACTGCCAGAGAACGACAAGCTTATGCTCCTCAACTTTCTAAGCTCCGGGCTTTCCTTGCGAACGGCTTAAACGGCATTGACCTCGTCCATTGCTGGGTTTCTTGGGGTATCCTGCCCTTAAGCCGCCGCCTCGGTTTAATGCATGAGTATACTGGCAACATCAAGGATCCTCAACGATATCATGAAATAGAAATGACTGATGATGACATTACTGAATCTGTCAAGAAGATGCTGGACGAACCGATCGCTAAATGCAGCAAAACTGGGCTACGTCGTTTTTGTGCCTCCAACAAACCGCCAACGGTAAAAACTTTAACTTTGTGCTTTTGATCCGTCTCTATTTTAACACTTATAATAATCCTTTGTTTAATTTTACAGGCCAATAACTCCTTCTGGAAGAGGAAAGCTCAAGATAAACCGGTAAGGGCTCCTCGTGCAAAAAGTAAAGTCACAAAGAGAGCAGCCAAGAAGAAAACCGCCGAGTCTTCTGATCTGCCCGAAGATGTCGATGAATCGGAACAAGAGGTAGAACTTGAATCCCTTGGATCATTTTTCGTACACCTTATTGACAATGACTATAACCAGGATGATGCGGAAGCCAGTCGTGCTGACCATGTTGAGGTAATCTCCCTTTCCTCCGATTCAGATCATGTGACGGTTCAAAAATTTCGCCGTGCAGTTCGGAATGTAAAATACTCTCACCCTCTTGCTCATTTGGATCCAAAATTTTATTTGAAGACACAACAACCTGAAGGCCATCGCACAACTTGGCACAGTGGCCAGCAAGTCACTT
The DNA here is from genome assembly GCF_002162155.2 of Triticum dicoccoides. Lineage (NCBI taxonomy): Eukaryota > Viridiplantae > Streptophyta > Magnoliopsida > Poales > Poaceae > Triticum > Triticum dicoccoides. The sequence continues at coordinate 566,293,048 of NC_041393.1, read as the reverse complement.
CTTCCGGTTTACCAGACATTCCAAACCGGAAACGTCGTCCAGGGGTCTATTGCTCTTTTAATAAACCTTATCCCTTGGCGGGTTGCTTCAGATACCCACTTAATCCGTCTGATTCAAGTTATCAGGTGTCTTCCAATTCTTCATCTAGCGGTTCATCAACCACTCAACTGCCTCCCCTCAAGACCGTCCCTGGGTAAGTATACTGCCCTTCAGATTTTTCCTTCATGTGTCGGTTTATCATACTAACCTTTGTTTGATATTGTAGCGCCAAAGCCCGACTGAGCAAGAAAGTTAAAACCAGTACCCCCACTGAAGAAGTTGAACTGGGGAGGACCCCAGAAGGCACTGGTAGAGATGCTGACAATATTGTCATGGATGATCCTGCCCCACAGGGTCAAAACACTGATGCTGATCCGCCGGAAGCTAAACCGGCTAGTCCTCGTGCTAATCCTCCAAGCCCGGCGAGGGATGAAGACCTGCCAAGCCCAGCTAGGGATACTATCAATCCTTTAAGCCCAGTCAGGGATACTGTTAATCTGCCAAGCCCGTCAAAAGGTGGCGATGATGATGTCATTATCACTGGTACTAGTCACACCGTCCCAGGCAATCCGCTTGCCTTATCCAAGCACAGCTAAGGAGGAATATGTTGCTATGGGCAAGGGAAAAGAGAAGACCGATTTATCCAGCTATGTGAACCTTACTGCCCAAGAGCCCCATTCTGGATTCCTAAACTGCCTATACACAAGCCGCGATTATGAGGCCGGTTTAGTGAACATGATGAAGGAGCGCTATGAGGTAATTTTCCAAAACACTTTTAATCTTTCTTGTTTTGTATGTCAACTCCATTGTAGCCCCCAAGGGCCGGTTTGTCTCTTGAAGATAAACCGGAACTTTTTGGACATAGAACACTTCAACTTAGTAGCCCCCAAGGGCCGGTTTATCTTATCAAGATGAACCGGGACTTCATGTTCCAAACTATATGTTGTCAATTCCTTTGTCCTTTTACTTTCTGATCAAATACACATTAGCCCCCAAGTGCCAAGATTAATACTTGTATTGATCCTTGGGAATTTGAATTGTCAGCAGGAAAGAAGCAATCCGCATTAGCCCCCAAGTGCCAAGTGTATAACTGGTTATATGCTTGGGACTTTGAAAAAATATTATCATCTTCATCATCTGATTTTTGCAGGCCAACATAAACAACAAAGACTCCCAGATTGCCGATCTTCAAGAGAACATCAAATCCCAGCAATAAGAGACTTCCAAGGCCAAAGATGAACTTAAGACCGCTTTGACAGCCATGGAACTACTGAAGGAAGGGTTCAAGAATGAAAGTGCCAGCTGGGAAACTGAAAAAGATGCATTGTTGAAGCGGGCTGAAGACGCCGAGTCAGCTCTTAAACCGGTGGCGGAAGAGCTAACTAGGTTGAAGTGCCAAGTAAACGCCATGACCTCTGCAATATTTGGTAAATACTCTTGTCAAAATTTCTTTGAATAACCACCTTTGAGATTACCGGTTTAACATCAAATTCCTAAATCATTATAGGTAGCTGTGTTGCTCATCTGGGCTCTAACATGCGGATGAAGCTGAAGGCAGTATATACGTTGATTGAGCAACTGTATACCGGTGCCCAACGAGTTATCTACGCAGTCTCATACAACAAACCGGCACCAACATTGATCAAAGATACACTAGCCAAGCTGTCGATGACGCCGGCACAGATAGAAGAGATGAAGCGATCTGCTGCCAGGGCTAGCGCTTTGTTAGCACTGACTCGGGCCAAAGCATGGATAGCTGACCTGGATCCAGTCGATATCGCCAAGGGTTTTCCGGATGAACAAGAAAACGGGTCAGCATTTGATAAGAAAGCCCTCAAAGCCCTGACGAAGGAGATGCGTCCGCTGTCAAGCCAATTGGCTGAAGAAGCTAACTTGTCAGTTCATCGGTCTTTTTATGATGAAAACAACTAGTGGGTTGTTACTGCTGTGAAAGAACTGCAGCATCTTATCCCGCCAATCCGTAAGCACACTTACGCCCCTGACGTTGAACCATCCAATCTTATAAGTGAATAGGTTGTCTTTCAGGCTTTAACCCGGATTGACTGGACCACCGTTGACTTCCAGCCACTAGGTGGGAAGGAGGAGGTTGAACCGGCGCAAGAAGATCCATCAACTTCATGTCAACCTGGCGATGAATCTTAATCCGGCAACCGGGTCGATTTGCACAAACTGACTTTGTTTGATCCGCCATGATATTTGCAGCGCTGGCTTATATATCTTTATAATATTATGCAATCCTTGTGTCTGCATAAAAAAATTGTCCGGGCGGTTTACCGCCGGACGGGTCATAATGTCCAATACAAAACCTGGTAGATAACCAAGTCTGTAAAAATATCAAAAATAAATCATACCTGTGATATGAAATGAGGCTGTTGGTTTACCAACTTGATTGTAGTAAGGGTGAAAACCCAACGCTTTGAGTGTTTGATAATTCCCACCATGCAGTGCTGGTGTGTAATAAGTCATACCGGGTTATGATGAACACCAGATGATCATACTAGCAACATGTAGTCGAAGCCAGACCGGGTTATGGAACACCGGTTAAATAATGAAGATGGTCTGACAACTTGTAGTTGAAAGCCAAGCCGGGTTAACAAACACCGGGTTATTAGAATGACTGATAGCCATGCTGGGTCAATAGACACCGGTTCAACATAAAAAATTATCAAAAAAATCTTGACAATGGCAAATAAAATCGTGTAGTCGAGGCTTTTCAAGGGCTGCCAGGCCCAAATTTCTAGGCTTTTCATGGGCTGCCAGGCCGCTGAGTTAAACCATTTGACAAAGCCTTTTAAGATGGACCTCCAACTAACCAATCATCATTTTAACTTTGACAAGTTTAGGGTCTGTATAAGATTGACTTGTCAAACGTTCGGCGGGTCATGCCAGGATTACCTGGATAGGAGTAGCTCACTTGATGAAGGCAGGTTATCCCGGGGTTTTAGGTGAATACACCAGGCTTCCAAGCCGTGCTTGATAGCATATTACAAGGGTCCTTTCAAACTCTTTGTTGCAGTGCACAAAGAGCCCCCAAGTAATTTTGTGAGTTGTGCTCAATGGGTGCCTATGTTTGAGCTGTGCATAGCATCCAGACTCTCTTTGGCCCCTTGGGTGTGAAGCTCCCAAGCTGTATTGTGGCGTGATAGCCGGTTTAACAGGTAGAACTCCGCTTTGTCAGCTAAAGCCCCCATGTAATCAAAAGATATTGGAAAAAACGGCAGAGGCCCTACTTATAGCAAGGATGCCGGTTTATTATATTGATCATAATATATACATTGTCGAAATATGTACATAAGAGGAGCCTATAGCTCAGGTGTAGTAAGGACGAAGGAGCGCTATGTTCCATGGCCGCCGGGTCTCCTCCTCAGAGCTGCGTGAGTCTTCTCGAGCGTCAATGAGGTAGTATGATCCGTTGTGCAGATTCTTGCTGACCACAAAGGGCCCTTCCCAAGGTGGGGATAACTTGTGCATATCAGTCTGATCCTGGATGAGCCGGAGCACTAAGTCGCCTTCTTGGAAGGTTCTTGTTTTAACCCGGCGGCTGTGATAACGCCGCAGGTCTTGCTGATAAACCGCTGAACGAGCCAAAGCCATGTCCCGTTTCTCATCTAACAGGTCCAGTGCCTCCTAGCGTGCTTGCTCATTGTCCGCTTCAACATAATTGGCAACCTGGGGCGAGTCATGACGAATATCACTTGGGAGGACAGCCTCTGCCCCGTAAACCATGAAGAAAGGTGTATAACCCGTAGATCGGTTTGGGGTGGTGTTTATGCTCCATAACACAGATGGTAATTCTTCCACCCAACAACCCGGCGTCCACTTCAAAGGAACCATAAGCCGGGGCTTGATACCCTTCAAGATTTCTTGATTAGCTCTCTCAGCTTGACCATTAGACTGGGGGTGAGCCACGGACGCTACATCAAGCCGGATGTGCTCTCGTTGACAAAACTCCTCCATCTCTCCTTTGGAAAGGTTCGTGCCATTATCTGTAATGATGCTATGTGGAAAACCAAACAGGAAGATCACCTTTTTGATGAATTGAACCGCCCTGGCTGCGTCACATTTGCTTACTGGCTCCGCTTCAACCCACTTAGTAAATTTGTCAACTGCCACCAAGAGGTGGGTCTTCTTATCCTTGGACCGCTTAAAAGGTCCTACCATATCAAGCCCCCAAGTAGCAAACGGCCAAGTGATTGGAATCATCCATAGCTCTTGAGCCGGAACATGAGCTCGACGAGAAAACTTTTGACAAGCATCGCACCGCTTTACCAGATCCTCAGCATCGGCATGAGCCATCAACCAATAAAAACCATGAAGAAAAGCCTTAGCAACCAGGGATATTGAACCGGCATGGTGACCGCAATCGCCTTCATGGATTTCACGCAGGATGTCTTGGCCTTCCTCAAGGGAAACACATCGTTGGAATACGCCTGAAACGCTGCAGCGGTGTAACTCGCCATTGTGAATAACCATGGACTTGGATCGCCGGACTATCTGTCTGGCCAAAACTTCATCTTCTGGTAACTCGCCTCGGCTCATATACGCCAGATATGGAACCGTCCAATCCGGAATTACATGCAAAGCAGCAACCAACCGTGCCTCCAGATCAGGAATAGGCAAATCCTCCTCTGTTGGCACCTTTACAGACGGGTTATGTAGGATATCCAGAAAGGTATTGGGCGGCACCGGTTTACGTTGAGACCCCAGGCGGCTTAAAGCATCTGCTGCTTCGTTTTTGCGCCGATCAATATGCTCAACCTGTTAACCTTTGAAGTGACCAGCCACAACATCCACCTCTCTCCTATAAGCCGCCATGAGGGGATCCTTAGAATCCCAAGTGCCAGAAACATGTTGAGCCACCAGATCAGAATCTCCAAAACAGTGAACCCGGCTTAAGTTCATTTCCTTGGCCACACGGAGACCATGGAGTAAGGCCTCGTACTCAGCTGCATTGTTAGTACAAGGAAACATTAAGCGGAGAACATAACAAATTTTATCACCTCGAGGGGAAGTAAGGACAACTCCAGCCCCCGAGCCCTCCAACTGTCTGGACCCATCAAAGTGGATAGTCTAGTATGTGCTGTCCGGTTTGTCTTCTGGTGCCTGCAACTCTGTCCAGTCGTTGATGAAATCCACAAGAGCCTGGGACTTGATGGTTGTGCGAGACATGTATTTCAAACTGTGTGGTCCAAGCTCAATAGCCCACTTAGCAACCCAGCCAGTTGCCTCCCTGTTTTGGATTATATCCCCCAAAGGAGCAGAACTGACCACTGTGATGGGATGGCCCTGAAAGTACTGTTTAAGCTTCCGACTTGCCATGAAGACCCCATACACTAGTTTCTGCCAATGCGGATATCTTTGCTTTCACTCAATTAACACCTCACTGATATAATAAACCGGCCTTTGAACCAGATATTCCTTCCCAGCCTCCTTGCGTTCCACCACAATAGCTACACTGACAGCCCGAGCATTAGCAGCCACATATAATAACAGTGGTTCCTTATCAACCAGAGTAGCAAGCACTGGCGGTTCAACCAGCTGTCTCTTCAAGTTCTCAAACGCCGCATTAGCTGCGTCACTCCAGACAAAATCGTCTATTTTCTTCAACATTTGATACAGAGGGATCACCTTCTCTCTCAGGCGGCTGATAAACCGGCTTAGGGCCGCAATACGACCCGCCGGACGCTGAACATCATTGATACACTTCGGTTTAGCCAAGGATGTAATCGCTTTGATCTTTTCCGGATTAGCCTCAATGCCTCGGTTAGACACCAGAAATCCTAAGAGCTTGCCTGCCGGAACAACGAACACGCACTTGTCCCGATTGAGCATCATTTTATAAACCCGAAGATTGTCAAAGGTCTCCTTGAGGTCATCTATCAAGGTCTCCTTCTTCCTGGACTTTACCACAATGTCATCCACGTAAGCATGAACGTTGCGCCCAATCTGAGTATGAAGACAATTCTGCACACAACGCTGATAGATTGCGTGGGCACTCTTGAGCCCAAAGGTCATAGACACATAGCAGAAGGCTCCAAAGGGAGTGATGAAGGCTGTCTTCTCCTGGTCCTTAACTGCCATTTTGATCTCATGATAACCGGAATAAGCATCCAAAAAACTCAAACGCTCACAACCCGCCGTAGCATCAATGATCTGATCAATACGCGGGAGAGCAAAAGGATCTACCGGACAAGCTTTGTTCAAGTCTGTGTAATCCACGCACATACGCCAAGTGCCATTTTTCTTAAGCACTAGCACTGGATTGGCCAGCCACTCCAGATGAAAAACTTCAATTATAAACCCAGCAGCCAATAGCCGAGCTACTTCCTCTCCAATGGCCTTGCGTCATTCTTCGTTGAAGCGGCGAAGAAACTGTTTGACCGGTTTAAACTTGGGATCAATATTGAGAGTGTGCTCAGCGAGTTCCCTCGGTACACCTGGCATGTCAAAAGGCTTCCATGCAAAAATGTCCCGGTTCTCATAGATGAACTCAATGAGCGCGCTTTCCTATTTTGGATCCAGATTTGTGCTGATGCTAAACTGTTTAGATGAACCGCCAGGAACGAAATCAACGAGCTTAGTCTGATCAGCCAGTTTGAACTTCAGGGTCGGGTCATGCTCTGTGGAGGGTTCCTTCAGAGGAGTCATATCCGCCGGATCAACATTGTCCTTGTAGAATTTCAACTCTTCTGTTGCACAAACTGACCCAGCATAAGCCGCATCACCCTCTTCACAGTCCAACGTGATCTTACGACTCCCGTGCACTGTGATGGTCCCCTTATGACCTGGCATCTTGAGCTGTAAATAAACTTAACAGGGCCTTGCCATGAATTTTGCATAAGCCGGACGTCCAAACAGGGCGTGATATGGGCTCTGAATTTTCACCACTTCAAAGGTCAATGTTTCAGACCTGGAATCATGCTCATCACCAAAAACAACTTCCAAAGCTATCTTGCGAACAGGATATGCCGATTTACCTGGGACTACACCATGGAAAATAGTGTTTGACTGTTTAAGATTCTTATCCGTCAACCCCATACGGCAGAATGTTTCATAATACAGGATGTTGATACCGCTTCCTCCATCCATAAGCACCTTAGTGAATTTATAACCTCCCACCTGAAGTGCCACTACTACAGCCAGATGACCCGGATTGTCAACCCGGGGCGAATGATCCTCTCTGCTCCACACAGTGGGCTGCTCGGACCAACGTAAGTAGCGGGGTACTGCTGGTTCAACAGCATTAACTGCCCTCTTGTGAAGCTTTTGATCACGCTTACACAAGCTAGTGGTGAAAACATGATACTGCCTGCCATTCAACTGCTTTGGGTGACTCTAAAAACCTGATTGCTGCTGATTCCCTGATTATTCTGTTGATTGTTACCACCTTGGTTGTTCTGGTTGCCCTGATTATTCTAAAACCCAGAGTTTGAACCGCCGCCACCATGAAAACCTGGACCTGAACCGCCCGACGGACCCTGATCATACCAAAAAAGATCAGAGTTTTTGAACTCCTTCATAATGAAACAATCCTACCAGAGATGTGTTGCTGGAACCTCCTTGGTCCCATGCTTTGGGCAGGGTTGGTTTAACAGACGCTCTAGATTCATACCTCCATCGGGCTGGGGTGGTTTACCCTTACGACGTTGCATATTGCCCTGCACATTGGTGTTAGCTACAAAATCCGAATTATCTGCTTTGCGCTTACCATTGTTCCCATGGCTCCCTTGGCTGTGCTGCTGTCCTTTGGCACCACCGTTCTTCTTTCCCTTCTCCGGTTCCTCCTCATCAGAATCGGGATCCTTGGTATTTTATCAGAATCGGCATATTTAACCAAAGCTGCCATGAGTGTGCCCATATCATTGCAGTGGCGCTTGAGCCGTCCCAACTTCATCTTCAGTGACTTAAACCAGCAATTACGCTCCAATGTTAGGATCGTCGTGCCAGCCGTAATGCGGTCCGACGAATGCAAAACTTCCGAAACCTGGTGCACCCAATGGGTGGTTGACTCGTTCTCTCCTTGGACGCATGCATCTAGATCCATAATGGACATAGGTTGTTTACATGTATCCTTGAAGTTTGCTATAAACCGGGCCTTCAATTGGTCCCATGATCCGATGGAGTTGGCGGGCAGGCTTTTTAACCAAGTACGAGTTGTTCCTTCCAACATCATGGTGAAATATTTGGCACACACCGCTTCATCCACATCTAACATCTCCATTGCCATCTCATAACTTTCGACCCATGCCTCAAGAGGTTGATTGCCGGTATAGTTAGGCACCTTCCGCGGACCCTTGAAATCCTTGGGCAGTCGCACATTACGAAGAGCCGGAATGAGACACGGCACTCCCCAGGAGCTGAAAGCAAGTCCGGTCCCTCGCTCTATAGATGCCGCTGGTTGAACCGGGGCGGGTTGATGATGACCCGCGTGCTGTGCTGCTAATGCGGCCTCCCTTCGTGCTCTGCCATTATCCACCACATCCTGAGCATTCGCCCCATCACACGCCGGATTAGGCCCTTGAAGGGCATCACGGCGCCACGCACTGCTGGACACCTCCGGCTCATCTATGTGCCTGCTATAACTTTTGCTCGCGGGGGGTTGAATGAATTCTGTCTCGGCTATAGGAACAAGCCTGCTGCTGCACAACGGTGGTTTGAAGAAGATCCCTGGCCCGCTGCGTCTCAACCGCCGCCAGTGAATTGCCCTCCATTGGAATAGCTGCCAGGCGAGATGCTGCAGCAATCATGTTATCCAAAGGGCTAGAAAAATGACCCAGTGGTGTTGATACATATTGCGGCGGGTTATCCGTTCGGTGAGGTGGGTCCGTCATCCGTGGTTGATCCGGTGCTGCCCTAGGTGCCTCGGTCCGGTTTACAGCTGCTGGATTACTTGGCCCATCCCCCGGCGTATTGAAGAGATTCAGTCCTTCAAAGACTGGCGGCATATGAGACCGGTACTTCCTTCGCATCATGTCGTTTGACGCGTTCTGATCCAACATGAGCCGGTAATTCTGCGCCTAGATCTACTGCGACTGGGCATCTAAAGCGGCCCGTTCTTCAGCCATCCTAACTTCCTCAGCTGCCAGGTCCTCCTTAGCATGTGTTATCTGGTCCTTCAGCTTGGCAACCTCCGCATTATGCTGATCCTGCGTCTCCGGGGTGACTGCCGTGGTTAACAAGGTCGCCCAGGCATCCAAAAAACCGGAGAGAACTTTAGCCGGTCGGCGCGCCGGGCCTCCTGCCGCGGCTGCTGATCCGGACGTCATTGCTGCTGTGGATGAAAACTGCAAGGTGGGTTGTGTTCCGACCGTGAAAACTGCAACCCGATTCGGCGGTTCAAAGGGTCCCGAATAATGTTGCCATCGGAATATCCCTCAACCCGGCCGTCTTGCAATTGGTACAACGACTCGGTTTCACCAGTGGATGACTCGCCATCTGAGTAGATGGCTGTCTCACCATCGGACACCGGTTCATATTCCGCACCATGGATGAATCCTACGAACGCACGCTTCACGGCAGGCTGAACCCGGGCAGGACTTGCACGCTGAGCCGTTTCGATGAGGTCGGTGGAGATGTCCGGCTCAAGGCCCGGTTCGCCAATCTTGCCGATGAAAATGTGAATTCCGCCAAAGGGTACTTGATTGAGCCGGCCTCGGGGCCCCATCCTGCGTCGTTGATGTAGAGCTTGACGCAACGACTCTTGGTCATCCGGCCAACCGCGTACCCTTTGAGTCCTTCAAAGCTGCCCTTCAAGAACTCGAAACCATCATGCGATAGCCCCACGGTGGGCGCTAACTGTCGTGGAAATAACACGTCAGATGTCCTAACGGGAGGACTTAGTCGTGGAGACATCGCAACGAGATTAGCTTGAAGGGGTTAAATCGGACAAGGGACACGAGAGTTTTATACTTGTTCGGCCCCTTACGATGAAGGTAAAAGACTACGTCTAGTTGTGACGGAATTGATTGGGTTTCGATGACCAGGGAGCCAATATGCTTTGCCTGAGTCTCGAGTTGTTGTTTTTTTCTATCCCTGAACCGACGCCGGGTCGTCCCTTTATATACACAGGTTGACGCCCGGCCGGTTTACGGAGTCCCGAGGCCGGCTCAGACAAGTGTCCGGCTCGGTCTCCCTATTTCCCTAACTTACAATACAAGTTATACAACTATGGCAGTTTACAACTATGAGCCCTAATCCGCCTTTGGGCTCTGGGCCTCTAAGCTTCAATAGTAAAGTACCATCTTTGTCTTCATGGGCTTCAATACAATTGAGCATGAACCGGCCCCTCCTGGACGGTTTATACTCAGTAGTTATATCCTCAACACATACTTTGGAATCGGTTCCTAATTAAAAAGAACCAAATCATGGACTGTCCAGACAACGAAGCCTTAGCGGCATTCAAACACATTGTTCGCGATGAATGGCTCACCCGACACCTCGGGCGGGAAAAACCGAAGACCATGGCAGCTCTTACTGCACTTACGACCCGCTTCTGTGCGGGCAAAGATAGCTGGTTGGCTCGTAGAAGCAATAGTTCCAGCGATACCGACACTTTTGAGGCCAGGGAGTGCAATGGTAGACCATGACGCAATAAAAACAAGTGTCAGAACAATAATGAAGAAAAGATGATACGGCAGTAAATGCCGGATTCAGTGGTTCCAAACCCGGTCAGTGAAAGAAGTCGTTCAAGGGTAATAGAGATGGTCCATCCAACTTGGAAAAAATATCAGAGAGGACTTGCCAGATTCATGGCTCCCCTGACAAGCCTGCCAACCACACCAATAGAAATTGCTGGGTTTTCAAGCAGGCCGGTAAATTAAATACCGAACATAAGGGGAAAGGACCTCCAAGCAAGGACGATGATGAGCCTCGTCAACCGAACACAAGGGGACAGAAGCAATTTCCCCTCAATGTGAAAACGGTAAACATGATCTATGTTACCCACATCCCCAAGAGGGAGCGCAAATGGGCATTAAGGGACGTCCACTCCGTAGAGCCTATTGCCCCAAAATTCAACCCATGGTCGGCTTGTCCGATCACCTTCGATCCCACGGACCACCCAACCAGTATCCGTCATGGAGGTTCGGTGGCCCTGGTACTCGATCCTATCATTGATGGATACCATCTCACTAGAGTCCTTATGGACGGCGACAGCAGCCTCAACTTGATCTATCAAGATACTATTCATAAAATGGGTATCGACCCTTCAAGAATTAAGCCTACTAACACTACCTTTGAAGGAGTGATACCCAGCATGGAGGCCCGCTGCACGGGCTCCTTAACACTGGAAGTAATAATCCGGCTCTCCAGACAACTTCCGAGGAACAGACCTGGCCCTAGCAGCCGAGGTACATGGCGGCCTCATCAAGCTGAATAGCTTATTGGTCATCGACCCATGACATTTCTAAGCGAGTCCGATCAGCATCACAATGCGATAGCTTGGTGGATCCGGAGCTTGAATAGCAATTTAACCTCCATCGACCGCCCCATAAGGTTGCGGCATACGTACCGCGCGTACATAAGTACACACTTAAAATACCTTGGGCAACGCCGTAGGCACACTATGGAAAAGGTCCATAGTATGAGTTGACTCTATTCGGACTTTAAATATTTTTTCCCACTGCAGGTTCATTAAAAAACCTACCCACTCTACAGTTGTACGGGGGCTCCTTTTTAGGTCCCTCTTTGTTGCAGACGACCATCAACTCCTCCTCTCAAAGGATTCCCTACCAAGGAGAAACGGCATAGACATGCGGCTTGGCACCATTGGGATCTTCAAACCACTACTTTTAGGCCCTGTGTAAACCTTTCCCTTGTGTAAACTTGTGGCATGTAACATGGCCTCGATATTCATGACATTATTTATAACAACATGTCTCAACATATTAATCAGGGTATAAAGGAAGCAGTTGATCACCACTTTTTTTTGGCACTCGTTCATTTTATATTATCATATGTATTCCCTCCCTACTTCAGACTGCCACACGTGCTTTAGTCCGGCCTTAACACCGGGGGCTGTATTCGGCCCTGCACATTTTATGTCCGACCACCTATAGGGAACTCTTCGGCGTCTCGAATATTGCATTATATGCATCGACTCCGAATCATGTCTTTGGTCCATAGTTGGGTTGCCCGGCTTCTGTGCTTACCACCTTACGTTCCGCTCGTTTGGCTAAGGTATTAAAGGGAGAACTACTGCGATTGTATTTCTGGTTCATCCGGTCAAGTACCTCAGTAGAGAAAGCCGAAAACTGACTGTCATGATAAGTGAGAGCTGGTCGGTGATCCGGCGACTTAGTATTATACTACAAATTGTTAGCGATTCACCCCATGTTATACGAGGGGCTGGTCTTCGTCCAGCCGCGTGTAAAAGGAACCACAGTCCGGATAGCCGCACATGCACCAGGGGCTAGTACTTGGCTCCACATTTAAACTCCTATCGCTAAGTGAAGGTAATAAAGCCTCACAGTCCAATTGCCTGGTTCACCTCATGGACACCTCCTTTATGGATCAATACATTGGATAAAGTGTGGTCACGCGTTATGTAGAACACCACTGTAGCATCTACATGGGGGCTGAAGCCGACGACTAGCAACTTTCTGAAATATAACAATAAATGGCCGCACAGGAGGAAAAATTAATGGAAACAAAATGCGCAAGCATAAATATCGCACAGCACATGTGCATAACATGTCTTGCACAACCCAAGCACATTCAATCAAATATCACCTCCTTAGAACATTGGCCCTCTACTACTTGGGCTCCTTCTTGGACGTCGTCGAAGTAGCTCTCCGGCTCCCGATGATCTTTGCCTTCGGGCGGACCTGCGGTCGCCACTTCGGTGGCCTTCATCTTCGCCCATTGCTTCTTGACGTGGGCGAAGGACATCCGGGCACCCTCTATGCAGACCGAGCGCTTCAAAATATCAATTCGCGGCCGCTCATCGACCAGCCGCTTCACTAAGCCGAAGTAGCTGCTGGGAATAGGCTCGGCTGGCCAGAGTTGGAGTATTAGTTCCTTCATGGCCAAGCCAACCACCCTATGCAGCTCCATCAACTGCTTCAGCTGGTCATTAAGAGGCGTCGGGTGCTCCGCCGTGAGAAATTGCGACCAGAACAGCTTCTCTGTCGAGTTCCCCTCCTGGGCTCAAAAGGACTGTGCGGCATCGGAGACACCCCTCGGAAGATCCGCAAACGCGCCTGGAGAACTCCACACTCAGGTGAGCAAGGTATACCTCTTACCCCCAAAGATACTCTGCAAAAGAAAGGCATTACCAGCCACTATCTGTTTCACTTGATGGATCTCCTCGCGAGCACTCTGGGACTCGATCCGCGCCTCCTTGGCATCATGGAGAGCCTTGGCAAGCTCGGACAACTGGTCCGAAGTCTTCTGCTCCACTGTTTCACATTTGATGATGGCATCCTTCAGCTCCTGCTCGACTTCGGCCACCCAAGCTTTGTGTTGGCGGCGGGCTATTTGTTCGGCCTCTAGTGCAGCAGCCGCCTTATCAGCGGCTGCCTTATTTGCCTTTGCCTCCTTCTTGGCTTGGGCAAGGGCACCTTTGACGGTCTGGACCCTAGTTGCGCCACCTATGATCATAATCAAATAATTCCATGAGTTAACCTCTCAATATACATATCGCTTCTGATATTAAAATAAATTCCTTCTTAACATTGTCCGCATACCTTGTGTTTCATCGAACCGCTTGTTGATGCGGTCGAGCTCCTCATCGGCCACTTGAAGCTTCCGATTGAGTTCGGAAACTTCTCCGGCATGGGCGGTAGCCACCAACATGGAGGCCTGTTACAATGGTAGCACAGTATGTTACTATCCTGATTACTATGTGGATCCTCTGTCCGGTTTTTTCTAAACCGGACAGAGCCTCAGGGGCTACTTTCTACATACAGGTTTATTCTTTTATATGAAAAGTTTTTTTTATGTTGCATACCTCAAAGAATGTCAGTAGGCTGCAGAAGGCTTCGTTCAGTCTATTTTTAGCTGACTGAGCCTTCTCCATAACCACACCCATCAGGGTGCGGTGCTCCTCCATGACGGAAGCACTTAGAAGTGCTTCCACTAGAGCACGAGGAGCCTCCGGATTGATGGAGGCTGCTGATGGAGCTGCTGCTCCTCCCCCCTCTTTCGAAGGGGGCGGCTTATCCGATCCCGGAGCCATGTTGGTCTCAGAAATGGTGTTCGTCTGGGGCTCGAATTGTTGGGCTCCCCACCGTCGATTGTCACGGGGGTCTCCTCCCCCAGGTTTTCAGCGACCGAGGTGTTAACCTCAGCCGCTTTCTCAACAGCTTCGTTCACCCCCCCTCGGCCAGGAGAGGTCCTTCGGGACGACACTTCGGTGTCCTCCATGGCGATAGGAGAGGGGGCTCGTGGCGGCATGCCACTCTATTCCTGCTCGGGTGGCAGGGAGTTCTCCTCCGATAATGGAGTTTGCGGGAGCTCAAGGGGAGGGCTGAAAGGCAAATAACAAAACAACTTATATAACGTAAATAGGAAGACCGAAGATAAACGGTAAGTTTTTGAATACTTGCAATTTGGCCCAGGGCTTCACCCCTGGGAGGTCTCTTGGGGACTAGTCCGGACTCTGAGTCCGAACTATCCAGGAGGGACAACTTCCCTCTTTTTGGCGCTTCCCCCTCCCGGACTTCACATGACGTCCTCTTTTTCTTCCTCCCCTTATGGGGGGAGTCGCTTTCCACCTCCTCCACCTCTTCTTCCTCGTCTCCCTCATGGGAAGAGAGGGCTAGGTCTCTCCGTACACTGTGCCTGAAGGACCTTTGTGACAGGTGCCGCCCTTGGCCTCCTTGCCTTTCTTCTTCTTGGACTTCTTCTCCGACGCCTGATAGGGTGCTGAGACCAGCATCTTTGTTAGCTGGGGTGTGGTCGGGTTCTCAGGAAGCGGTGTGATACGTCTCCGTCTTATCTAATTTTCCTAATGCTTTTCCTCTTGTTTTGGACTTTAATTTGCATGATTTGAATGAAACTAACCCAGACTGACGATGTTTTCAGCAGAACTACCATAGTGTTGTTTTTGTGCAGAAATAATAGGTCCCGAAATGGAATGAAACTTTGCAAGTATTTTTTATACAATAAAAGAGAATTTCTGGAGCCAAGAACCACTGGAGGGGGCGCCTGGGTGGGCACAACCCACCAACGATATAAAAACCTATTTTTCTAGAAAAAAATCAGCGAGAAAGAATTATCGCGTTTCATGAGACGGAGCCGCAACCGTCTCATGTTCTTCATCGGGAGGCCAGATCTGGAGTCCGTTCGGGGCTCTGGAGAGGGGGATCTTCGATCTTCATCATCACCAACCCTTCTCCATCGCCAATTCCATGATGCTCCCTGCCAGGAGTGAGTAATTCCTTCGTAGGCTCGCTGGTCGGTGAGGAGTTGAATGAGATTCATGATGTAATCGAGTTAGTTTTGTTAGGGCATGATCCCTAGTATCCACTATGTTCTGAGATTGATGTTGCTATGACTTTGTCATGCTTAATGCTTGTCACTTTAGGCCCGGATGCCATGATTTTAGATCTGAACCGTTTATGTTATCACCATTATATCCATGTTCTAGATCCAATCTTGCAAGTTATAGTCACCTACTACGCGTTATGATCCGGCAACCCCGGAGTGACAATAGTCGGGACCACTCCCGGTGATGACCGTACTTTAAGGAGTTCATGTATTCACTAATGACCCACAAGTATATGGGGTCAATTGTAGCCTTTTCGATAAGTAAGAGTATCGAACCCAATGAGGAGCAAAAGGAAATGACAAGTGGTTTTCGGCAAGGTACTATCTGCTAGTGCTAAAATTGTAAGTAACGGAGTAGTTTGATAGCAAGATAATTTGTAACGGGTAAGTAATGGTAGTAGTAACAAAAGTGCAGCAAGGTAGCCCAATCCTTTTGAGGCAAAGGCCAAGCCAAAA
This sequence comes from Triticum dicoccoides, assembly GCF_002162155.2. NCBI lineage: Eukaryota > Viridiplantae > Streptophyta > Magnoliopsida > Poales > Poaceae > Triticum > Triticum dicoccoides. The sequence continues at coordinate 566,277,043 of NC_041393.1, read as the reverse complement.
CGGTCTCCTATGATAAGCAAAGTGTTCTTGAGGGTACACGGGAATTTCATCTAGTCACTTTCATCATGTTGGCTTAATTCGTGTTCGCTACTTTGATAATTTGGTATGTGGGTGGACCGGTGCTTAGGTTCTGCCTTACTTGAAGAAACCTCCTACTTATGATTAACCCCCTCGCAAGCATCCGCAACTACGAGAAAAGTATTAAGAATAAATTCTAACCGTAGCATTAAACTTTTGGATCCGATCGGCCCCTTACGGAATAACGCATAACCTAGGGTTTAAGCTTCTGTCACTCTCGCAACCCATCATCTAATAACAACTCCACAATGCATTCCCTTAGGCCCAAATATGGTGAAGTGCCATGTAGTCGACGTTCACATGACACCACTAAGGGAATCACAACATACATACATATCATCAAAATATCAAAAACATATCAAGTTCACATTATTACTTGCAACATGATTTCTCCCGTGACCTCAAGAACAAAAGTAACTACTCACAAATGATAATCATCCTCAAGATCAGAGGGGTATTAAATAGCATTATGGATCTGAACATATAATATTCCACCAAAGAAACCATATAGTAATCAACTACAAGATGTAATCAACACTAATAGCCACCCACAAGCACCAATCTATAGTTCGCATACAAAGATTGAACACAAGAGATGAACTAGGGTTTGAGAGGAGTTGGTGCTGTTGAATATGTTGATCAAGATAAACCTCCCCAAGATGGGAGAGTTGTTGGTGAAGATGATGACGATGATTTCCACCTCCGAGAGGGAAGTTCCCCCAGCGGAATCGCTCCGTCGAATAGAAAAAGTGCTCCTGCCCAGGTTCTGCCTCGAGACGGCGGCACTTCATCCTGAAAGTCCTCCCCTTATTTTTTCTAGGTCAAAATGACTTATATACCAGAAGAGGGGCATCGGAGGTGGGCCCGGGTGAGCAGAACCCACCAGGGCGCGCTTGGGTTCCCTGGCGTGCCCTAGTGGGTTGTGCCCACTTGGTGGACCCCCTCTGGTACTTATGTTTTTCCAATATTCCGTAAATATTCCATAAAAAGTCCTCCTAAAGTTTTAACTCATTTGGAGTTGTGCAGAATAGGTAGCCCGATGTAGCTTTTTCAGGCCCAAATTTCTAGCTGCCAAATTCTCCCCCTTGTGTATACCTTGCATATTATGAGAGAAAAGGCATTAGAATTACTCCAAAAAGAATTATTATACAATAAAACAACATAAATAACAGTAGGTAAACATGATGCAAAATGGACGTATCAACTCCCCCAAGCTTAGACCTCGCTTGCCCTCAAGCGAAAACCGAAATCGAAAAACATGTCCACATGCTTAGAGACAAACTTTAACATAAAAACAAAAATATGGACATAGCAGCATCATGGAACTTATTATAACAGCAACAAACTTTAACATAAAACTTTTATCATAGACTTCTCATGAACAAGTGACAATTCATCCCAACATCGAAGTATAAAGTATAAACTCTATTGGAAACCAGCAAACTATGTTCTCGGTCAACTTTGCAACTACAATTCATCATCTTCTTAGGAAGGATCATGTATCGGAGCCTTTAGACAAGTCCACATACTCAACCATCATTTAGACTTCTATGATTGCTAACACTCACCGCGTACACATGAGCAAAACGTTTCAACCGGACACATAGAAAGATAGGGGCTTATATTTTCACCTCCCAACACATTCACCTCAAGGGTGACGTCGACAATAATAACTCATGCTACCCATATTCAACTGGATATATGTGCCTAGATCTTTCCTCACCACATGATGCTTGCCAAAGGAGAAAATAAAAAGGAATAGAGAGAATAACTTTGACTCTTGCATGAAAGTAAATACATGAAAGTAAAAGATAGGCCCTTCGCAGAGGGTAGAAGAGGTTGCCATGCGCTTTTTGTTTGTATGCTCAACCCCATAGTGCAAGAGAATGTCACGTTATATTGCCCCTTATGATGGCAACTTTTATTATACAGTCTGTCGCTTTTATTCCTCGCCATCACAAGATTGTACAACGCTCAATTTTCACTTACACTAAATGCTCTTACACTTCTAGAAGCAATTTTTATTACCCTTTTTGCACCGATGACAACTTACTGGAAGGATCTTACTCAATCCATAGGTAGGTATGGTGGACTCTCAAACAAGATTTGGGTTTAAGGGGTTTGGACGCACAAGTAGTATCTCTACTTAGTGTGGAGTTTTTGGCTAGCAAAGATAGGGGAAAGCACCACATGTTGAAGGATCTATGATAATATAACTTCTATGTGAATATGAACAAACATAAATCATTATGTTGTCTTCCTTGTCGAACGTCAAAAATTTTGGCATATAATATTTTGATGGGTTCTCACAATCACAAAAGTTTTCCAGGATAGTGTATTTGCATGTGAATCTTCTCTTCCCTTATTAGTTCTTTCATGAGTTGCATCATTGACCAATGTTATGTTTTTCAATCTACAATAAAATTTTCTACTTATACTTTTCCTTGTGTAATGTCATCACTTACCATAAGATTAGCATACGATCTTTTTCATTTATTTCCTTTCTTTTTATTGAAACAAGAAAGTAAAGAAAGCAAAACTCAAACTAAACTTTATTATATATCTCGCACACGATTACAAAGATAGATCACTAAGCAAACACTCGAAAAGAAAGGATCGAACTAAACTTTTATTCATCTAAAGCAAAAGATAACAATGGGTCTAACTAAGAAAAGTAAAGGCAAAAGACAGTGGATATGATATGATATCGGAGCACCCCCCCCCCCAAGGTTGGCGAAAGCCAAGGGAGTGCCCATACCCGATACTCAATTTTCTTTTGGTGATGAAGTGGTGGGTTTATTTTTCTTCCTTAGCTTATGCTTGAGGATGGAATTCTCATATTTCAGTTCACTGATCTGCCACTCAAGCTCCAACACCTTTTTGCATAAATCTTGCTTGTTTTCCAGCAAAAGACGAAAGGGGATAAACTAGATCTTAGGCTTATTTGATTTGTTTGGGAGACTTGACTTCTCAAATTCAACGTGCATGTCCCCGGGTTGGGGCAATGGAACTTCATCTTCCTCTGAGCTTGTCTCCTCCTTCCTCTTAGGCTCATAGTCTTCTTCTTGCTCTGAAGTCCAGCCATAGTGCTCCACATCCACATAGACCTTGGGGTTTGTGGTATAATATGCAATGCTCTCTCACCCTCCGAGTCTTGGGATGGCATAATTTCAGATCTATTAGAAAACAACAAGAAAAGAAAAGAAAAGATTTCTCCGCGATACGGAGCTCAACAGGTTCGGGGGGTATATAAAGATTTTTATCTTGGGGAACAAGCAGAGCGGAAGAAAAATTGAGTCCAGAAAGTACCCGAGGTGGGCACAACCCACCTGCCCTGATGTATCGTTCCCACCAGGGTCACTTTCCTGGTAGTTTCTTATTTTCCTAATTTTTTAAATATTCCAAATCTGACGAAAAATATTTTTGCGGATTTTTCGGAGTCCGTTTACTTACCGTATCACGTACCTCCCCTTTTTACAATTCTGGAGTGTTCCAGAAGGTTTCCTTTATGTGTTTTTCCGGTGTCATAGTTTGGATAATATTGCTTCAACATTAATGGGCATACCTGATATATAATGTTTTACTCATTACCCATTAACAACCTTCAGGTTAGTACCTTCAGCATTATTTATTCTGATAGCTCTAGATTGAATAAACCTACTCGATGACATAGGGTCCTTCCCATTTGGAAAGGAGTTTTCCTGCAAAGAATCTGAAACAAGAGTTGTACAAAAGAATGTATTCTCCAACTTTGATCTCACGCTTTTGGATTCTTTTATCATGCCATGTTTTAACTTTTTCTTTAAATAACTTTGCGTTTTCATAAGCTTGGGTTCTCCATTCATCTAATGAGCTAATATCATATAACCTATTTTCACCAGCAAATTTGAAATCGTAGTTGAGTTCTTTGATTGCCCAATATGCTTTATGTTCTAACTCAAGAGGCAAATGACAAGCTTTTCCATAGACCATTTTGTAAGGAGACATACCCATAGGATTTTTATAAGTTGTTCTATAAGCCCAAAGTGCATCATCTAGTTTCTTAGACGAATTCTTTCGGGACCTATTAACAATCTTTTGTAAGATTAGTTTTATTTCTCTATTGCTAAGTTCAACTTGACCACTAGACTAAGGATGATAAGGTGATGCAATTATATGGTTAACATCATACTTAGCAAGCATTTTATGGAAAGCACCATGAATAAAGGTAAACCACCATCAGTCATTAAAATATCTAGGGACTCCAAACCTTGGGAAAATAATTTCCTTAAGCATTTTAATAGAGGTGTTGTGATCAACACTACTAGTTGGAATAGCTTCTACCCACTTAGTAACATAATCAACAACAACCAAAATATAAGTATACCCATTAAAGGAAGGAAAAGGTCCCATGAAATCAAATCCCCAAACATCAAATGGTTCAACAGCAAGTGTATAATCCATAGGCATTTCTTGATCCTTACCGATATTACCTATTCTTTGACATTCATCACAAGACAAGACGAACTTACTGGCATCCTTGAAGAGAGTAGGCCAATAAAAACCAGATTGCAATACCTTATGAGCGATTCTGTCTCCCGCGTGATGTCCTGTGTAAGCCTTGGAGTGACATTTCTGTAGAATTTGTTCCTGCTCATGCTCAGGTACACAACGTCTCATAATACCATCTACACCTTCTTTATAAAGATGTGGGTCATCACAAAAGTAATATCTTAAATCATAGAAGAATTTTTTTTGTTGGTATGTGAAGCTAGGTGGTATGTATTTAGCAACAATATAATTAGCATAGTTAGCATACCAAGGTGTACTATTAGAAACATTTATTGCAGCCAACTGTTCATCAAGAAAGCTATCATTAATAGGTTGAGGGTCATCAAGAATATTTTCAAGCCTAGACAAGTCATCAGCTATGGGGTTATCTGCTCCTTTCCTATCAGTGATACGCAAATCAAATTCTTTTAGCAGAAGAACCCACCTAATGAGTCTAGGTTTAGCATCTTTCTTTTCCATAAGATATTTTATAGCAGCATGATCGGTGTGAACAATCACTTTAGAATCAACAATGTAGGATCTAAATTTATCACAAGCAAACACCACTGCTAAGAAGTCTTTTTCAGTAGTAGCATAATTTCATTGAGCATTGTCCAGAGTTTTACTAGCATGGATAACATTTAATTTCTTATCAACTCTTTTTCCTAGAATAGCACCAACAACATAATCACTAGCATCACACATAAACTCAAAAGGAAAGTTCCAATCAGGTGGTTGAACAACAGGTGCAGTAATTAAGGCTTTCTTTAGTGTTTCAAAGGCTTCCAAACAATCATCATCAAACACAAAAGGAATATCCTTTTGCAAAAGATTTGTAAGAGGCCTAGAAATTTTAGAAAAGTCTCTGATAAATCTCCTATAGAAACCAACATGACTAAGGAAACTACGAATACCTTTGATATCTTTAGGACATGGCATTTTCTCAATTGCATCAACCTTGGCTTTGTCCACCTCAATGCCTCTTTCAGAAATTTTATGGCCCAAAACGGTACCTTCGTTAACCATAAAGTGGTAGTTTTCCCAATTCAAGACAAGATTTGTTTGTTCACATCTCTGGAAACTCGATCAAGATTGCTTAAACAATCATCAAAAGACTTCCCATAAACAGAGAAGTCATCCATGAAAACCTCAACAATCTTTTCACAAAAATCAGAGAATATAGCAGACATATATCTTTGAAAGGTAGCAATTGCATTGCATAAACCAAAAGGCATATGTATATAAGCATAGGTTCCAAAAGAACAAGTATATGTGGTCTTTTCTTGATCAGGTTGTGAAACAGGTAGTTGTGAAAAACCAGAATATCCATCAAGGAAGTAAAAATGTGTGTGCTTAGATAATCTTTCTAGCATTTGATCAATAAAAGGCAGAGGGTAATGATCTTTTCTAGTTGCTTTGTTTAATTTTCTATAATCAATTACCATCCTATAGCTTGTGACAATTCTTTGTGGAATAATCTCATTCTTATCATTAGGAACAACAGTAATACCTCCCTTCTTAGGGACACAACGAACATGACTTACCCATCTACTATCAGCTATGGGATAGATTATACCTGCTTCCAGAAGTTTCAGTATTTCTGTTCTCACGACTTCTTTCATATTTGGATTTAACCGACGTTGGTGATCAACAACGGGTTTAGCATCAGGTTCCATATTAATCTTGTGCTGACATAGAGTAGAACTAATGCCCTTAATATCATCAAGAGTATATCCAATAGCAGCTCGGTGCTTCCTTAGAACTTTCAATAATCTTTCTTCTTTATGTTCTGAAAGGTTAGCACTAATAATAACAGGATATATCTTTTTCTCATCAAGGTAAGTATATTTCAAAGTCTGTGGCAATTGTTTTAATTCAAACACAGGATCAATTTTAGGTGGAGGAGGACCTCCTAGAGTTTTAATAGGCAGATTGTGTTTAAGCATAGGTTGTTGTTCGAAAAAGATTCTATCTATTTCATTTCTTTCATGCATATGCAAATCTTTTTCATGGTCTACTTAATATTGTTCTAAGGGATTAGTAGGAGCTACAACAATAGAAGCAAGACCAATAATTTCATCCTTACTAGGCAAATCTTTCTTATGAGGTTTTCTACTAAACTTGAAAAAACTAAATTCATGAGATTCATCACCAAAGTTAACACCGACAGTTTGTTTCCCACAATCTATTCTAGCATTGACGGTGTTCAAGAAAGGTCTAGCAAAGATAATGTGACACAAGTCATCTTGTGGGGAACCAAGAACATGAAAATCAGTAGGGTATTTTATTTTCCCACACAAGACTTCAACATCTCTAAGGATCCCAATTGGTGATATAGTATCTCTATTGGAACATTTAATGTCACATCTATGTCTTCTATTTCATCAGGTGCTATTTCATTCTTAATTTCTTAATATAAGGAAAAAAGGAATAGCACTCACACTAGCACCTATATCACATAAACCATGATAAGAGTGATATCCTATCTTGACTGAGACAACAGGCATGCCAACAACTTGTCTATGTTTATGTTTTTCAACGGGTTTGGCAATTCTAGAAGCTTCATCACAGAAGTAAATAACATGCCCATCAATATTATTGACCAAGAGATCTTTAACCATAGCAACACTAGGTTCAACTCTGATTTGTTCACCTGTTTTGGGTGTCCTAATATAACTTTTGTTAACGACAGTTGAAACTTTAGCATGTTCCTTCATCCTAACAAGGAAAGGTGGTTTTCCAATATAAGCAGTGGGAATTCTAGTTCTTTAAATTCTTCTTTAATAGGTGGGTGATCATAATGGAATTCTAGTAAATTCTTAATAATAATTTCTCTTGAGAGCTCATGATTGAGGACAATTTTTTTTGATGGAATTCCAGTAAATTTGGAATAATAATTTTTTGTCAGGACCCCGACTCAATGCCACATCGATCTAGCATGTAACACCTCATATCACTTTGCGGCCTCACGCACGGTATTCCCACGGGTGTCGCCTTACCTTAGCCCGGGACCGTTTGCGCCTTTTGGCACACGTACATGACAGTGTCGCTAGCATCCATATGATAAGGAGCCCGGGCTGACATGGCTAGTCGTAAACCCAAAGTGGCACAGACTTACAGGGACAGGCATCCATGACCCAGCATCGAACCTGTCGGTCATCAGCGAGTGAATCCAGGCTGTTGCACTGGGCTAGCAGGACTCCGGTGAACCGGGCTGTAGCAGGCTAACAGGACTCTGGTATTCATCGTGTGACATTTCCCCGAAGGGACAGACACAGGAACGAAGAAGGACACATGCTGGCCAGCCTAAGTGTTCAGGAGCAGTAGCAGGCTACCATGGCTCGGTGGAAACACTAGGAGACATTTCCCGGTAAGAGAGGCTACTAAAGATAAACAACTAGATAGTCAGATCCCACACATACCAAGCATTTCAATAACATACACACAATATGCTCGATATGTGCAATACAACATGGCATCACAAAATGACTCTACGACTCAAGTAGTTTATTCAATAGGCTCCGAGGAGCGAGACATTACAAACATGGGTCTCATGACCCAACAATCAGAGCATACAAGTCAAAGCACAAGCGGAAGCTATCATGTCTGAGTACAGACATCTATAAATGAAAAAGGCTGAGAAGCCTGACTATCTACCAGATCCTGCCGAGGGCACAAGATCGTAGCTGAGGTATCAAGCTAAACATCGAAGTCCACGTGGAACTACTAGCGAGACCGAAGTCTCTCTGCAAAAACATAAAATAGGCAAACGTGAGTACAAATGTACCCAGCAAGACTTACATCAGAACTAACTACATATGCATCATTATCAACAAAGGGGATGGTGGGGTTTAACTGCAGCAAGCCAGCTTTGACTCGGTGGCTATCCTAAACTACGACTGCAATGTAACTCTTTTGAGGTGGCGCACACGAGTCCACATATTCGCCATATCAATACACCACTATGGAACCGCTCCCGTCTCCCTACGAGAACGCCATCCATAGCACTCACGCTTATCTTGCGTATTTTAGGGTATCCACTTTCACTTGTCTATGAACTGATATAAGCAACCCAGAAGTCCTTTTCCGTGGACACGGCTATTCGAATAGATGATGTTAACCCTGCAGGGGTGTACTTCTTCACACACGCTCTCACCACTTACCGCCGTTTACACGACATGTACTCGGCAACCTTCAAGCGGAAGCCCAACGTGGGTGTCGGCCACGGCCTACCTAAACACTCAAGTCTCTAGTCCAGGTTTATCGCCTATTCGGGTTCCATCCATGAGGAGATCCGGCCGGAGTTTCGCTCACAGCCCCAAACGATGTGAACAGGGTTCCCGAGACACCAAACGGGCGCCCGGTACACCGTGCCACGTGCCTACCGCATCACAGCCCACCCCTACGGTCAGCGCTGCCCACGGCCTCCAGCATACTACAAACACCAGAAACTACTTGCAACTCCTGGATAGAGGACAAGGGTGATTAAGAAGCCGAGAGGGTCCATTGGTTTCGGGCCCAATGCATGGTAGTAGCTGAATCATGGATCACTAACACAGAACTCAGTTCCTGAGGACGGCTGCAATGAGACAACCCACCATGTACTCCTACATGGCCTCTCACCGCTACCTTTACCAAATCGTGTTCACACACTTAGCCCACACACAGTAGGACATGCTCACACATCTCTGATTCATCCCCGATGAATCAGACCCGACTCAACTCTAAGCAGTAGCAGGCATGACAAACAAGCATGAATGAGTAGGCACAACAGGGCTCAAACAACTCCTACTCATGCTAGTGGGTTTCATCTATTTACTGTGGCAATGACAGGTCATGCAAAGGATAAAGGGGTTCAGCTACCGCAGCAAGTAACAGATGAATCGATGGTGTCCTAATGCAGTAAAAGAGAGCAGGAGCGAGAGAGTAGGATTGTATCGGAATGAACAAGGGGGTTTGCTTGCCTGGCACTTCTGAAGATAACATTGAGTCTTCATCAGTGTCAACGATCACATCATCGGTATCACGTCTATCGAGAGGGGACAAATACCGGCAACAAAGAAGAAATACAATCAATGCAATGCACAATATGATGCATGCTAATGACATGGCAATATGAATGTGTTTTGAGCTAATGCAACTAGCAACAGATTAAATGAAGTTGGTTTGAATACAAGATTCAAATTCAAACTCCATATGTGATTATTTAAATGCCCTTCACTTCATTTGCCCTAAACAGTAGTGATAAGTTGTTCTAACATGCATGAAAATGGTACAGATGGATTCCTTGAATTTTTCTGATAATTTTTCATATATAAATTATTTAATTTGGAGTTACGGTTAATTTTCTATGAATTTTAGAAGTTTTAGCTATTTTCTGGAATTTCAGAATTAAATTAAATCCAGAAATGATTTAATTGCGTCAGCCTGACGCCAGCATGACGTCAGCGGGTCAACGACCAGGTCCAGGTCAAATCTGACACGCGGGGTCCACACGTCAGCGGCACAGGGGCTAATCCCGCGTTGACTCGGCTTTGACCCGCTACGGGGCCCGCTGTCAGTGTCTGTGGGGGGGTGTTTAGCATGGTCATTAGTGGCTAATGACAGCGCCACGTCACTGGCCACCGGAGTTCGGCCGGCGGCGACCCGAAACGCGGCGGAAGTTCACCGGGGTTGCGCTACGGGCGGCGGCTGGACGCGCGAAGGGCACTAGAAGGTAGCCCGTGCCCGTGCGCATCTAGGGGGGCCAACGGGAGGTGCGGGGGTGGCCGGGGTTCGCCGGAATGGAGCCCGAGACGGCGGCCGGAGCTCGGGTGGGTGCGGGGTTAGTGCTGCGGCTTGCAAACAAGCTAGCTGCCACGCTAGCGTTGCTCCACGGGTCGTTGCGAGTGCAACGGACGCACGCGCGGGGCCATTTGGTCACCGGGGCTTCGCCGGCGACGAGTCCGTGCGGCGGAGCGTCTCGGCTCCGGTAGAGGGGGCGGCTAGAGCTCGAAATCGGACTTGGGGTTAGGGGGAAACGAAGCAGGGACTCACGAGGATCGTGCAGGGAGGGTCAGCGAGCTCGGGGGCGCGCCGGAGTGGCCGAATTCGACGGAGAACGGCGCCGGGGCCGAAGCTTGGGGATGATGACGATGGCGGCTGCTCGGGGCCCTTCTGGTCGCGTGAGACGTCGAGGAGGTCGAGGGAGGCACTGCGGAGCTCTGGGAGGCGTCGGGGAGGCGAGAGGGGGATGGTGGCCGCGGCGAACGGCGTCGGTGGCGACGGGGCTCCGCTCGGTGGAGGAGAGAGGGAGCCAAAGAAAGGGGGGAGACGATGGGAGAGGTCGAGGGGTTCCAGGGGTCGGGGCATCGTGGTGGCGTGAGGAGGAGGCTCGGGAACGCCTCGGTGGAAGCAGGAGGTGGCCGAGGCGGCATCGGCGCTCGCCACCGAGCTGCTTCGGTGCGAGGGGAGGAAGATGACAAGGGGGAGGAGGTGGGCTGGGCCGCTGCTGGCTGCACAGTGTTGGGCCAGGTAAGTGGCGCCAGGTAAGCTTCTGTTCTTTTTATTTTTTTCTCCTTCTGTTTTAATTCTGTTTTCTATTTTGTAGGTTTGTTTGAATTTGGTTTTGAAACCAATTCAATTTATTTTGCTTCTGACAATATTTTTAGGAGCTAAAAGAATTAAAACAATGCTCCACAAAAATATTTCAGAATTATTGGACCTATATTTATTTAACAGTAGATATAAGTCCAATTCAAATAGCTATTGATTTAATTCAAAAACCCAAAATAAATGTTTCTGAGATACCGAAATTATTGGTTTGGATTTTACCTCTTGCCAATATTTCCAGAGGATAACAAGAACATTTTCTTGGACTTATTTGAAGCAATTTTTATCTTGATCATTTTTTAAAGGATTCTGAGGCTTTGAAAATTCCTCAATTCAAATTTCATTTGAATTTAACCATGATGCAGCAACCAAGCTAGTCCAAGGCCAGGGTAAGGCTAGGGATGTGACAACTCACCCCCACTAAACAAGAATCTCGTCTCGAGATTCAAGTGTAGGGTAGGATGAAGGGGAAACGCAAACTAGTACAATCTTCACGATCCATGTTGCACTTCGAATGAACGTTGATTCATTCACCATCTTTGTCTTGTCGTCTTGCTCTGAGAATTCCAGCTAGTCATGGCAAGAAGAGGAAAGGAAAACTCTAGAAGGATCGATCTTCTCGAAGACCGAACAACTCAGGATCAACTCATGGGATGAGACATTGTCACCCCTCTCGAGCTGAGACACGAAGCATACATCTGAGGAAATGGAGTAAGACAGATGACGAGGGCTCGCTAGGTAGACAACAATTCCAGACTTAAGAATGTGGTGATCGGTTGTCAACGTAGCGCGGAGTTGAGTTGCCATGATACCACGAAGAAACATCCTGGAGGAGGGTGATTCATAGATTATTACCCTAAGTGGCAAAAAGAATTACCTTTGATCCAGAGATCATTGAAACTCTTCATACCAGCCTAAGGCAATCACAAGCGATCATTTGGAGGGGGTCGGTAGAATGGCATACTCGGACTTGGATGATGTGGACTACCTTGTTGAAGACAACGTAATGGATGAATTTGCTTATCACCGGAAATGGAAGAGACCCATGGTAGAATGGCACATTGGCGGTGCAAGCTGGAACAAAATGCAAATGCTGGGAATGATTCTGGTAACTGGGGAAGAACCCAACACTAGAGAGTTAATTCACTGGTTGAAAAGGTCATAGCATTGTCGAGGAAACTGAGAGGAATCCCAGTTAGCGTCGATGATAACACCTAGCGCTTGAGCGTGCTCTCAAAAACTTGAGAATTTCCACAATCATCAAGGTTTTACCAACATCCGTGTCAAGGATCCTGGCAACACAACTTGCTACCATGATGGCTAATGATGGATGATGCAGATGCAAAGGAAGATAACACCTTCTCAGATTTCACCTTAGCGAGTCCAAGGAAATAAAAATCTGGATGATCGACCGAGAGACATTTAGCACTCCGCTTCTAATGTTCTCCTTGATGTGCTAGTGTAACCCACCCATAGATATGGTTTGATATCTAGAACATCAAGTAAAAAGGTCGGACTTCGGAACACAGAAATCCATAGGGGCAACTAGGGAGTAATCCTACGAAATCCCTATGGGGAGGTGGCCAACTTCCTCAAACAAGATACTATAATAATAGGTCTACCGGATGGGTGTGTTGGCCACGACATCCACCTTGCCGGTTATTGAGAGACCAATATTATAATTCTTGGGAAATGTTCCAACCATCACATCTGCCTGAGATTCAGATCTTGTTGGTGTCAGGATACCCCAGACTCATCAAGTCTAGAAAGAAAAATGAAAGGTTGCAACACAAATCGACGAGATAATGTTGCGGGATTCTCGGGAGATGAACTACGATAGCAAGCTCCAAAACATGAGCTGGTTCTGCTACTAACATGTGAACACGTTGTCCTAGACAAGCATGACCACATAGTAGTCTTATAATAAAACACTACCGAGTTCAGGAGGGGGAACCATCAACGAGGGTATCGAAGTCTTGTGCATTACCATGGATTAACACTTAACTCCTTTTCTCGAACAAATCAGTCAGTGGCTTGGGGTGCTACGGAACACATATGGAATGGAGGTTGCAAGTCTCCGAACCACAGAATACTTTCGCACGTATGCATGACTGATTTGGGATGATTCCAAAGAAACAACATTGACTTTCTCAAATCCACGGCGGCAACTTGCATCAGATGCACATGAATTAAAGGAAGTCACTACCTTCATCCAAAAACACATGCTTCATGAGCTAGCATGAACAAATGCTTTCAAAAGTTTCCAACACTAACTTAATGTTCAACAACAGCATGGAGGGGATAAGGATGTTGTCAATGGACTCAACAACAACTCATCGGAATTTCCATATCACTGGACTTCCACCATCGTGTGAACACGGTGATAGCAGTGGTCAGACCCAAAAGATATAATGGTGTATGCTCGAGGGATCAACCACGAGGAAGACAACATTACGAGCATCGTTGGTTCTGACTTGATTTGACGATAGCCCACACTCAAATCAGAGGATTGATAAGACGATAGATCCAACAACTGATCACAGGGACCAATCGATGAAGATATCATCTTTCTTCAACACACACTACACAAGAATATCCCTTTGGAACGAACTAAGTCAGGCAAGCTTTTATCTTCCAACCCTCCAAGTTGTCGTTTAGCTTAACCAACTAGCTCAGGGATATCTAACACCGATTCTTGGAGAGAAGGTGGTTCACAAAAAACCAACTTGATCACGAGCTCAACATAGCGGTCAGGTGACAACCTGGTAATACTTCTGAGAAGATATTCAGAAAATCACGAACCACCGGTATGTTACTAAGCTCGAGAACAATCTTGCTTTTCAGGGCAGGACGATATGATCAATAGAGTAAGGATTTGAAATAATCCTAACTCATCGATCGAGGAGTGAACCAGGAGAATGGACTAGGTAGCACGATCAATCTTAGAATGATGATTCTATAACCAACACACTAAGAATGAAATTATTGTCCTTTAACTACCCAGCAACGAGGTTGCTAGGCGTATTGATTTCACACATCACAATTCATTTGTCGGTATTCCGGTTGCATCAACACGAAGACCGAGGAATGACTAATGATGGCAAGATGTATCACTATACCAAGAGTTCATAGGATGGTGTGCAATTCCCATGACATTCTTGATATAAAGATGGTAATACTCCAAGGTAGAACAGAACAAAAGCTGGATTAGCAATTTGATCTGCGGAGCACAACTTCTTTGACCCAATCCTGGATATGGAAGAGGTACTGGAGTTTGTTTCTCCTAGTCATTCTGAATGGAATGGCTTGACGGACCACAAGAGTAATAGGCATCGATGAACGAATGCACACATAATCTTGACTATCAATTGATAGACGGGGGTCAGAAGACAACTAAAGAGGGACAACTCAAAGGAACATACGATTTTCTGAGTTGTGGATGCATGGTTTAGCATGTCGAACGAATTCAACATATTTCTTTCGGATAACCCAAGCAGAAAGGTAGAACTGGCAGAGTCACGATTTATGAATGGAGAATTCCTCAAGAATAATCCTGTTGTGATATTTCAGTTCAACGAGGAACTTCTGCCATAAGTAGTTCACGGTATTTGGAAGAAGAAGATACCACGGACTTCAAGGACTATCGCAAAGGTTACTAATATCCTAAAGGCGCTAGCAATTACTATCAACATGAAGTAGGTAGAGTGAATCTCGGGTTCAAGAACCCAGGAACAGAATACCTACTACTAAGTGGCATCACGGGATGCTTTCGAGAATAAAAACCAGAATCATCACACTGGGTTCACAAAACATTGCTAGATTACTAGGTGACTCCTTAAACACCTAGGGCCATAATAGTGACTCCAACATAATGTCAAGGCAATAGAATACCTCAACTCAACAATTAGTGTGATTGAGCTGGCATAAAGGAGCATCGAAACCAGAGGGAAAGGATTTTGCAAATTGCTTCAAACTATTTAGAAACCTGGGATGACTCGGACAGCATAACGGCTGTAAATGCTCAGAAAAGATTTGAGGCATTCACAAAAATGGTGGCATAACCACTCAAAAGCACAATATCAAGGTTTTCGAGATCAATAACTAACATACAGAGGTAGAAACTGAACTGAGGCTTAAATCCAACAAACTTATAAGTCTACTGATTAGTAACACGTGATCCTGATAGAAAGAAGAGATAGCCTAGTTCTTAAACCCCGCAGGAAGATAAGATGACTCAGATCAGAAGGCATAAGGTATAAGGAGTAAAAAGAGCCTTACGTTCCATCCCACAATCAATTCCCTTACATATAACTAAGAATTTCTAGACTCAACTTCGACCAGTTTGGCTTGGTAATCCTACAGGCAGTCAAGCTCTGATACCAACGCTGTCAGGACCCCGACTCAATGCCACATCGATCTAGCATGTAACACCTCATATCACTTTGCGGCCTCACGCACGGTATTCCCACGGGTGTCGCCTTACCTTACCTTAGCACACGTACATGACAGTGTCGCTAGCATCCATATGATAAGGAGCCCGGGCTGACATGGCTAGTCGTAAACCCAAAGTGGCACAGACTTACAGGGACAGGCATCCATGACCCAGCATCGAACGTGTCGGTCATCAGCGAGTGAATCCAGGCTGTAGCACTGGGCTAGCAGGACTCCGGTGAACCGGGCTGTAGCAGGCTAACAGGACTCTGGTATTCATCGCGTGACATTTCCCCGAAGGGACAGACACAGGAACGAAGAAGGACACATGCCGGCCAGCCTAAGTGTTCCGGAGCAGTAGCAGGCTACCATGGCTCGGTGGAAACACTAGGAGACATTTCCCGGTAAGAGAGGCTACTAAAGATAAACAACTAGATAGTCAGATCCCACACATACCAAGCATTTCAATAACATACACACAATATGCTCGATATGTGCAATACAACATGGCATCACAAAATGACTCTACGACTCAAGTAGTTTATTCAATAGGCTCCGAGGAGCGAGACATTACAAACATGGGTCTCATGACCCAACAATCAGAGCATACAAGTCAAAGCACAAGCGGAAGCTATCATGTCTGAGTACAGACATCTATAAATGAAAAAGGCTGAGAAGCCTGACTATCTACCAGATCCTGCCGAGGGCACAAGATCGTAGCTGAGGTATCAAGCTAAACATCGAAGTCCACGTGGAACTACTAGCGAGACCGAAGTCTCTCTGCAAAAACATAAAATAGGCAAACGTGAGTACAAATGTACCCAGCAAGACTTACATCAGAACTAACTACATATGCATCATTATCAACAAAGGGGATGGTGGGGTTTAACTGCAGCAAGCCAGCTTTGACTCGGTGGCTATCCTAAACTACGACTGCAATGTAACTCTTTTGAGGTGGCGCACACGAGTCCACATATTCACCATATCAATACACCACTATGGAACCGCTCCCGTCTCCCTACGAGAACGCCATCCATAGCACTCACGCTTATCTTGCGTATTTTAGGGTATCCACTTTCACTTGTCTATGAACTGATATAAGCAACCCAGAAGTCCTTTTCCGTGGACACGGCTATTCGAATAGATGATGTTAACCCTGCAGGGGTGTACTTCTTCACACACGCTCTCACCACTTACCGCCGTTTACACGACATGTACTCGGCAACCTTCAAGCGGAAGCCCAACGTGGGTGTCGCCCACGGCCTACCTAAACACTCAAGTCTCTAGTCCAGGTTTATCGCCTATTCGGGTTCCATCCATGAGGAGATCCGGCCGGAGTTTCGCTCACAGCCCCAAACGATGTGAACAGGGTTCTCGAGACACCAAACGGGCGCCCGGTACACCGTGCCACGTGCCTACCGCATCACAGCCCACCCCTACGGTCAGCGCTGCCCACGGCCTCCAGCATACTACAAACACCAGAAACTACTTGCAACTCCTGGACAAAGGACAAGGGTGATTAAGAAGCCGAGAGGGTCCATTGGTTTCGGGCCCAATGCGTGGTAGTAGCTGAATCATGGATCACTAACACAGAACTCAGTTCCTGAGGACGGCTGCAATGAGACAACCCACCATGTACTCCTACATGGCCTCTCACCGCTACCTTTACCAAATCGTGTTCACACACTTAGCTCACACACAGTAGGACATGTTCACACATCTCTGATTCATCCCCGATGAATCAGACCCGACTCAACTCTAAGCAGTAGCAGGCATGACAAACAAGCATGAATGAGTAGGCACAACAGGGCTCAAACAACTCCTACTCATGCTAGTGGGTTTCATCTATTTACTGTGGCAATGACAGGTCATGCAAAGGATAAAGGGGTTCAGCTACCGCAGCAAGTAACAGATGAATCGATGGTGTCCTAATGCAGTAAAAGAGAGCAGGAGCGAGAGAGTAGGATTGTATCGGAATGAACAAGGGGGTTTTGCTTGCCTGGCACTTCTGAAGATAACATTGAGTCTTCATCAGTGTCAACGATCACATCATCGGTATCACGTCTATCGAGAGGGGACAAATACCGGCAACAAAGAAGAAATACAATCAATGCAATGCACAATATGATGCATGCTCATGACATGGCAATATGAATGTGTTTTGAGCTAATGCAACTAGCAACAGATTAAATGAAGTTGGTTTGAATACAAGATTCAAATTCAAACTCCATATGTGATTATTTAAATGCCCTTCACTTCATTTGCCCTAAACAGTAGTGATAAGTTGTTCTAACATGCATGAAAATGGTACAGATGGATTCCTTGAATTTTTCTGATAATTTTTCATATATAAATTATTTAATTTGGAGTTACGGTTAATTTTCTATGAATTTTAGAAGTTTTAGCTATTTTCTGGAATTTCAGAATTAAATTAAATCCAGAAATGATTTAATTGCGTCAGCCTGACGCCAGCATGACGTCAGCGGGTCAACGACCAGGTCCAGGTCAAATCTGACACGCGGGGTCCACACGTCAGCGGCACAGGGGCTAATCCCGCGTTGACTCGACTTTGACCCGCTACGGGGCCCGCTGTCAGTGTCTGTGGGGGGGTGTTTAGCGTGGTCATTAGTGGCTAATGACAGCGCCACGTCACTGGCCACCGGAGTTCGGCCGGCGGCGACCCGAAACGCGGCGGAAGTTCACCAGGGTTGCGCTACGGGCGGCGGCTGGACGCGCGAAGGGCACCAGAAGGTAGCCCGTGCCCGTGCGCATCTAGGGGGGCCAACGGGAGGTGCGGGGGTGGCCGGGGTTCGCCGGAATGGAGCCCGAGGCGGCGGCCGGAGCTCGGGTGGGTGCGGGGTTAGTGCTGCGGCTTGCAAACAAGCTAGCTGCCACGCTAGCGTTGCTCCACGGGTCGTTGCGAGTGCAACGGACGCACGCGCGGGGCCATTTGGTCACCAGGGCTTCGCCGGCGACGAGTCCGTGCGGCGGAGCGTCTCGGCTCCGGTAGAGGGGGCGGCTAGAGCTCGAAATCGGACTTGGGGTTAGGGGGAAACGAAGCAGGGACTCACGGGGATCGTGCAGGGAGGGTCAGCGAGCTCGGGGGCGCGCCGGAGTGGCCGAATTCGACGGAGAACGGCGCCGGGGCCGAAGCTTGGGGATGATGACGATGGCGGCTGCTCGGGGCCCTTCTGGTCGCGTGAGACGTCGAGGAGGTCGAGGGAGGCACTGCGGAGCTCTGGGAGGCGTCGGGGAGGCGAGAGGGGGATGGTGGCCGCGGCGAACGGCGTCGGTGGCGACGGGGCTCCGCTCGGTGGAGGAGAGAGGGAGCCAAAGAAAGGGGGGAGACGATGGGAGAGGTCGAGGGGTTCCAGGGGTCGGGGCATCGTGGTGGCGTGAGGGGGAGGCTCGGGAACGCCTCGGTGGAAGCAGGAGGTGGCCGAGGCGGCATCGGCGCTCGCCACCGAGCTGCTTCGGTGCGAGGGGAGGAAGATGACAAGGGGGAGGAGGTGGGCTGGGCCGCTGCTGGCTGCACAGTGTTGGGCCAGGTAAGTGGCGCCAGGTAAGCTTCTGTTCTTTTTATTTTTTTCTCCTTCTGTTTTAATTCTATTTTCTATTTTGCAGGTTTGTTTGAATTTGGTTTTGAAACCAATTCAATTTATTTTGCTTCTGACAATATTTTTAGGAGCTAAAAGAATTAAAACAATGCTCCACAAAAATATTTCAGAATTATTGGACCTATATTTATTTAACAGTAGATATAAGTCCAATTCAAATAGCTATTGATTTAATTCAAAAACCCAAAATAAATGTTTCTGAGATACCGAAATTATTGGTTTGGATTTTACCTCTTGCCAATATTTCCAGAGGATAACAAGAACATTTTCTTGGACTTATTTGAAGCAATTTTTATCTTGATCATTTTTTTAAAGGATTCTGAGGCTTTGAAAATTCCTCAATTCAAATTTCATTTGAATTTAACCATGATGCAGCAACCAAGCTAGTCCAAGGCCAGGGTAAGGCTAGGGATGTGACATTTTTTTTGATGGAATTCCAGTAAATGTTGCTTACAAACAGTGGTAGTTACCACCACTTGCGTTTTGTATGTTGTATGTAGTATCTTTCGAAACCGAGAGTATGTACGTGTAGTATATAGTATATAACAATGATTAGGTAGTATATATACAAATTTTTAGGTAGTATGTACCATTTTTGAGTATGCTCTTTTTTACGTACAAATATGTACGCATTTCACAAATATAACAAAAACTATGGGCTCATATGCAATTTTTTTCATGTAACTTGTTTTGAAATATCTTAGATATAGTATATGAACATATTTAAAATAATAAAATAGCATATACCGTACCACATGCTAGTATATGAGACATGTGGGGTAACTACCACCGGGTGGTAGGATGGATTTTCCCTATATATATATATATATATATATATATATATATATATATATATATATATATATATATATATATATATATATATATATATAATTCCGATCACGATGAACTAGATGCATAGGATAATTTTTTTGATGGAATTCCAATTTCAACCGACTCTAGTTCCAAGATCCAATATCATAGCATAGCCTATACCATATCAATGATTTTCCCTTCAAAGATAAAGGGAAAACCTTCTTCTTAGCTTCATCTCCGTGTAAACCTGCAAGGTTAAACAATCCACAAATTTCATCCACATATATCAAGTGCATACCAGGATGTTCGGTTCCATCTCCTGCATAAGGATTAGCTAGCAGTTGCTCTACCATACCCGAAGGAATTTCATATTCAATATTTCCAGTAGATGCAGTAGGTTGAGGGGCAACTAATTGTGGTTCCGGTCGAGGTGAAGATACCCTGAAGTGACACTAAATTTTAGCACGTACTAATAATGTTTCCTTACCAATTTCCACTTACCAAAAGCACTTCACTCCCTGGCAATGGCGCCAGAAAATAATCTTGATGACCCACTAGTATATGGGGTCAATTGTAGCCTTTTTGATAAGCAAGAGTGTCGAACCCAATGAGGAGCAGAAAGAAATGACAAGTGGTTTTCAGCAAGGTAATATCTGCAAGTGCTAAAATTGTAAGTAATGGAGTAATTTGATAGCAAGATAATTTGTAACAGGCAAGTAACGGTAGTAGTAACAAAAGTGCAGCAAGGTAGCCCAATCCTTTCAAGGCAAAGGACAGGGAAAAACGGTCTCTTGTGATAAGCAAAGTGTTCTTGAGAGTACATGGGAATTCAATCTAGTCACTTTCATCATGTTGGCTTAATTCGTGTTTGCAACTTTGATAATTTGGTATGTGGGTGGACCGGTGCTTAGGTGCTGTTCTACTTGAAAAAACCTCCGACTTATGATTAACCCCCTCGCAAGCATCCACAACTACGAGAAAAGTATTAAGAATAAATTCTAACCATAGCATTAAACTTTTGGATCCAATCGGTCCCTTACGGAATAGCGCATAAACTAGGGTTTAAGCTTCTGTCACTCTCGCAACCCATCATCTAATAACTACTCCACAATGCATTCCCTTTGGCCCAAATATGGTGAAGTGTCATTTAGTTGACATTCACATGACACCACTAAGGGAAGCACAACATACATATCATCGAAATATCAAACACATATCAAGTTCACATGATTACTTGCAACATGATTTCTCCCGTGACCCCAAAAACAAAAGTAACTACTCACAAATGATAATCATGCTCAAGACCAGAGGGGTATTAAATAGCATAATGGATCTGAACATATAACCTTCCACCAAATAAACCATATAGTAATCAACTACAAGATGTAATCAACACTACTAGTCACCCACAAGCACCAATCTATAGTTCCGGTACAAAGATTGAACACAAGAGATGAACTAGGGTTTCAGAGGAGTTGGTGTTGTTGAAGATGTTGATGAAGATAGCCCTCTCCAAGATGGGGGTTTTTTTGGTGATGATGATGATGATGATTTCCCCCTCTGGGAGGGTAGTTCCCCCGGCGAAATCGCTCCGCTGGAGGGCAAACGTGCTCCTGCCCAGGTTCCGCCTCGAGACGGCGGTGCTTCATCCCAAAAGTCCTCCCCTTATTTTTTTCTAGGACAAAATTACTTATACACCAGAAGAGGGGCACTGGAGGTGGGCCTGGGTGAGCACAACCCACCAGGGCGTGCCTGGGCTCCCTAGCGCGCCCAGGTGGGTTGTGCCCACCTGGTGGGCCCCCTCTGGTACTTATTTGCTCCAATATTCTGAAGGAAATATGCCCTAGATGCAATAACAAAGTTGTTATTTTATATTTCCTTATTCATGATAAATGTTTATTATTCATGCTAGAATTGTATTAACCGGAAACTTGATACATGTGTGAATACATAGACAAAACACCATGTCCCTAGTATGCCTCTACTAGACTAGCTCATTGATCAAAGATGGTTAAGTTTCCTAGCCATGGATATGTGTTTCCATTTGTTCAATGGGATCACATCATTAATTAGGAGAATGATGTGATGGACAAGACCCATCTGTTTGCTTAGCATAATGGTTGTTTAGTTTTATTGCTACTACTTTCTTAATGTCAAATATATATTCCTCCAACTTTGAGATTATGCATCTCCCGGACACCGGAGGAATACCTTGTATGCTATCAAATGTCACAGCGTAACTGGGTGATTATAAAGATGCTCTACAGGTATCTCTGAAGGTGTTTGTTGGGTTCGCATAGATGGAGATTAGGATTTGTCACTCCGAGTATCGGAGAGGTATCTCTGGGCCCTCTCGGTAATGCACATCATATGAAGCCTTGCAAGCAATGTGACTAATGAGTTAGTTGTGAGATGATGCATTATCGAACGACTAAAGAGACTTAACGGTAACAAGATTGAACTAGTTATGAATATACCTACGATCGAATCTCGGGCAAGTAACATACCGATGACAAAGGAAATAACATATGTTGACATAGCAGTTCGACCGATAAAGATCTTCATAGAATATGTGGGAACCAATGTGAGCATCTAAGTTCTGCAATTGGTTATTGACCGGAGAGGTGTCTCGGTCATGTCTACATAGTTCTTGAACCCGTAGAGTCCGCACGCTTAACGTTCGATGACGATATGTATTATATGAGTTATGTGTTTTGGTGACTGGAGGTTGTTGGGAGTCCCGGATGAGACCTCGAACATGACGAGGAGTCTCTAAATGGATGAGAGGTAAAGATTGATATATTGGAAGGTAGTATTCGGACACTGGAAGGGTTCCGGAATGTATCGGGTACATACTGGAGTACCGGAGGGGTTACCGGAACCCCCCGAGGAAAGATATGGGCCATAGGAGGGAGGCTAACCAGCCCACAAGGGGTTGGCACCCCCCCCCCACAAGGGAGGAGGCCAGATTGGATTATGGAAGGGGGTGTTGCCCCCCTTTCCTTCTCCTACTCCCTCTCCTTCCCCCTTTCCCCATCCGATAAAATGGAGGGGGGGGGGGCGAATCCTACTAGGAGCCCAAGTGGGACTCCTCCCACTTGGGGCGCGCCTAGGGGCGACCTCCTCTCCCTCCATCCTTTACATATGGGGGGGTCCCTAGAATACACACCAATTGCTCCAAGCCATGTGCGGCGCCCCCCTTCACAGTTTACGCCTTCGGTCATATTCTCGCGGTGCTTAGGCGAAGCCCTGCGTGGATCATGTCACCATCGCCGTCACCATTCCATCATGCTGATGGAACTCATCTACTCCTTCGACCCTCTGCTAGATCAAGAGCTCTAGGGACATCATCGTGCTGAACGTGTGCAGAACTCGGAGGTGTCGTACATTCGGTACTCGATCAGTCGGAACGAGAAGACGTTCGACTACATCAACCGCGTTAAGCATATGCTTCCTCTTTCGGTCTACGAGGGTACATGAACACACTCTCCCCCTCTCGTTTCTATGCATCTCCTAGATAGATCTTGCGTGAGCGTAGGAATTTTTTTGAAATTGCATGCTATGTTTCCCAACAGTGGCATCCGAGCCAGGTTTATGCATAGATGATATGCATGAGTAGAACACAAAGAATTGTGGGCGGCGATCATCATACTGCTTACCACCAATGTATTATTTTGATTCGATGGTATTGTTAGATGAAGTGGCCCGGACCAACCTTACATGACCACGTTCATGAGACCGGTTCCACCGACAGACATGCAACTAGTTTTGCATAAAGGTGGCTAGCGGGTGTCTGTTTCTCCAACTTTAGTTGAATTGAATTTGACTGTGGCCGGTCCTTGTGAAGGTTAAAATAGCAAACTTGATAAATCACCGTTGTGGTTTTTGTGTAGTAGGTAAGAACGGTTCTTGCTAGAAGCCCGTAGCAGCCACGTAAAACTTGCAACAACAAAGTAGAGGACGTCTAACTTGTTTTGCAGGGCATGTTGTGATGTGATATGGTCAAGACATGATGTGTTATACGTTGTTGTATGAGATGATCATGTTTTTTAAAAGTTATCAGCAACTGGCAGGAGCCTTATGGTTGTCTCTTTATTGTATGAAATACAAATTCCATGTAATTGCTTTACTTTTTCACTAAGCAGTAGCGATAGTGATAGAATCAATAGTTGGTGAGACAACCACGATGCTACGATGGAGAACAAAGTGTCAAGCCAGTGATGATGGAGATCATGACCTTGATTTGGTGATGGAGATCAAAAGCACAAGATGATGATGTCCATATCATGTCACATATTTTGATTGCATCTGATGTTTATCTTTATGCATCTTATTTTTCTTAGTATGGCGGTAGCATTATAAGATGATCCCTTACTAAAATTTCAAGGTATAAGTGTTCTCCGCGAGTATGCACCGTTGCGGAAGTTCTTCGTGCTGAGACACCACATGATGATCGGGTGTGGTCGGATCTACGTTCAAATACAACGGGCGCAAGCCAGTTTTGCACATGCGGAATACTCGGGTTAAACTTGACGATCCTAGCATGTACAGACATGGCCTTGGAACACTTGAGACCGAAAGGTCGAACATGAATCGTATAGTGGATATGATCAACATAGAGATGTTCACCATTGATGACTACTCCATCTCATGTGATGATCGGACATGGTTTAGTTGATTTGGATAACATATCATTTAGATGACTTGAGGGATGTCTATCTAAGTGGGAGTTCTTAAGTAATATGATTAATTGAACTTAATTTATCATGAACTTAGTCGTGATAGTTTTTGCATATCTATGTTGTAGATCAATGGCCCGTGCTACTATTCCCTTGAATTTTAATGCATTCCTAGAGAAAGCTAAGTTGAAAGATGATGGTAGCAACTAGACGGACTGGGTCCGTAGCTTGAGGATTATCATCATTGCTGCACAGAAGAATTATGTCCTTGATGTGCCGCTAGGTGAAAGGCCTGCTGCAGGAACAGAAGCCGACGTTATGAACTTCTGGCAAGCTCGATCTGATGACTACTCATTAGTTTAGTGTGCCATGCTTTACGACTTAGAAGCGGGACTTCAAAGACATTTTGAATGTCATGGACCATATGAGATGTTCCAAGAGTTGAAGTTAATATTTCAAGCAAATGCCTGAGTTGAGAGATATGAAGTCTGCAACAAGTTCTATAGCTGCAATATGGAGGAGAACAGTTCTGTTAGTGAGCACATACTCAGAATGTCTGGGTAGCATAATCACTTGACTCACCTCGGAGTTAATCTTGCAGATGATTGTGTCATTGACAGAGTTCTTCAATCACTGCCACCAAGCTACAAAGGCTTCATGATGAACTACAATATGCAAGGGATGGAAAAGACTATTCCCGAGCTCTTCGCTATGCTAAAGGCTACGGAGGTAGAAATCAAGAAGGAGCATCAAGTGTTGATGGTTAACAAGACCACTAGTTTCAAGAATAAAGGCAAGGGTAAGAAGGGGAACTTCAAGAAAAATGACAAGCAAGTTGTCACTCCCAGGAAGAAACCCAAAGCTGGACCCAAGCTTGAAACTAAGTGCTTCTACTGCAAAGGGACTGGTCACTGGAAGCAGAACTGCCCCAAGTATTTGTCGGATAAGAAGGATGACAAAGTGAACAAAGGTATATTTGATATACATGTTATTGATGTGTACCTTACTAATTCTCATAGTAGTGCCTGGGTATTTGATACCGGTTCAGTTGCTCATATTTGTAACTCGAAATAGGTACTACGGATCAAATGAAGACTGGCTAAGCAAGAGGTGAAGATGCGCATCAGGAATGGTTCCAAGGTCAATGTGATCGCCGTCGGCACGCTACCTCTACATCTACCTTCAGGGTTAGTTTTAGACCTAAATAATTGTTATTTGGTGCCAGTATTGAGCATGAATATTATATCTGGATCTTGTTTAGTGCAAGACGGTTATTCATTTAAATCAGAGAATAATGGTTGTTCTATTTATACGAGTAATATCTTTTATGGTCATGCACCCTTGAAGAGTGGTCTATTTCTGTTGAATCTCGATCGTGATGATACACATATTCATAATATTGATGCCAAAAGATGCAAAGTTGATAATGATAGTGCAACTTATTTGTGGCACTGCAGCTTGGAT
Source organism: Triticum dicoccoides (assembly GCF_002162155.2). Lineage (NCBI taxonomy): Eukaryota > Viridiplantae > Streptophyta > Magnoliopsida > Poales > Poaceae > Triticum > Triticum dicoccoides. Next base: position 566,250,837 of record NC_041393.1, on the reverse strand, counting down.
CATATTGGTGTAAAGCGCATGAAGAAACTCCATAAAGATGGCATGTTGGAATCACTTGATTATGAATCATTTGATACTTGCGAACCATGCCTCATGGGCAAGATGACTAAAACTCTATTCTCCGAATAATGGAATGAGCTAATGACTTATTGGAAATAATACATACCGATGTATGCGGTCCAATGAGTGTTGAGGCTCGTGGTGGGTATCGTTATTTTCTTACCTTCATAGATGATTTAAGTAGATATGGGTATATTTACTTAATGAAACACAAGTCTGGAACATTTGCAAAGTTCAAAGAATTTCAGAATGAAGTGGAGAATCATCATAACAAGAAAATAAAGTTTCTAGGATCTGATTATGGAGGTGAATATTTGAGTTATGAGTTTGGCCTTCATTTAAAACAATGTGGAATAGTTTCACAACTCACGCCACCTGGAACACCACATCGTAATGGTGTGTCCGAACGTCGTAACCGCACTTTATTAGATATGGTGCGATATATGATGTCTCTTACCAATTTACCACTATTATTTTGGGGTTATGCATTAGAGACAGCTGCATTCATGTTAAATAGGGCACCATCAAAATCCGTTGAGACGACACCGTATGAACTGTGGTTTGCCAACAAACCTGAGTTGTTGTTTCTTAAAGTTTGGGGATGCGATACTTATGTCAAAAGGCTTCAACCTGATAAGCTCGATCCCAAATCGGAGAAGTGTGTATTCATAGGATACCCTAAGGAAACAATTGGGTACACCTTCTACCACAGATCCAAAGGCAAGATCTTTGTTGCCAAGAACAGAACCTTTCTAGGGAAGGAGTTTCTCTCGAAAGAAGTGAGTGGGAGGAAAGTGGAACTTGATGAGGTAATTTTACCTTCTATCAATTTGCATAATAGCTCATCTGAGAAATCCGTTCCCGTGATGCCTACACCAACTATAGAGGAAGTTAATGATAATGATCATGAAACTTCAAATCAAGTTGCTACAGAACCTCGTAGGTCAACCAGAGCATGATCCGCACCAGAGTGGTACGGTAATCCTATTCTGGAAGTCATGTTACTTGACCATGAAGAACCTACGAACTATGAAGAAGCTATGATGAGCCCAGATTCCGATAAATGGCTTCAGGCCATGAAATCTGAGATAGGATCCATGTATGAGAACAAAGTCTGGACTTTGGTGGATTTGCCTGATGATCGGCGACCCATAGAGAATAAATGGATCTTCAAGAAGAAGATTGACGCTGATGCTAATGTTACTGTCTATAAAGCTCGACTTGTCGCCAAAGTTTTTTGATAAGTTCAAGGAGTTGACTACAATGAGACTTTCTCACCCGTAGCGATGCTTAAGTCTGTCGGAATCATGTTAGCAATTTCCGCATTTTATGATTATGAAATTTGGCAAATGGATGATAACACTGCATTCCTTAATGGATTTCTTAAAGAAGAGTTGTATATGATGCAACCAGAAGGTTTTGTCGATCCTAAAAGTGCTAACAAAGTGTGCAAGCTCCAGCGATCCATTTATGGACTGTTGCAAGCATCTCGGAGTTGGAATATGCGCTTTGATAAGGTGATAAAAGCATATGGTTTTATACAGACTTTTGGAGAAGCCTGTATTTACAAGAAAGTGAGTGGGAGCTCTATAGCATTTCTAATATTATATGTGGATGACATATTGTTGATTGGAAATGATGTAGAATTTTTGGATAGCATAAAAGGATACTTGAATAAAAGTTTTTCAATGAAAGACCTCGGTGAAGCTGCTTATATATTGGGTATCAAGATCTATAGAGATAGATCAAGACGCTTAATAGGACTTTCACAAAGCACATACCTTGATAAAGTTTTGAAGAAGTTCAAAATGGATCAGTCAAAGGAAGCTTTCTTGCCTGTGTTACAAGGTGTGAAGTTGAGTCAAACTCAATGCCCAACCACTGCAGAAGATAGAGAGAAAATGGAAGTCATTCCCTATGCTTCAACCATAGGTTCTATCATGTATGCTATGCTATGTACCAGACCTGATGTGTGCCTTCCTATAAGTTTAGCAGGGAGGTAGCAAAGTAATCCAAGAGTGGATCACTGGATAGCAGTAAAGAACATCCTGAAGTACCTAAAAAGGACTAGGGATATGTTTGTTTATGGTGGTGGAAAGAGCTTGTTGTAAGTGGTTCCGTCGACGCTAGCTTTGACACTGATCCGGATGACTCTAAGTCACAAACCGGATACGTATTTTTGGTGGAGCTGTCAGTTGATGCAGTTCAAAGCAGAGAGTCATGGCGGGATCTACGTGTGAAGCAGAGTACATAGCTGATTTGGAAGTAGAAAATGAAGGAGTTAGGATGAAGGAGTTCATATCCGATCTAGGTGTAATACCTAGTGCATCGGGTCCAATGAAAATCTTTTCTGACAATACTAGAGCAATTGCCTTGGTGAAGGAATCCAGATTTCACAAAAAGACCAAACACATCAAGAGATGCTTCAACTCCATCCGATATTTGGTCAAGGAGGGAGACATAGAGATTTCACAAAAATACCAAACACATCAACCACGTTAAGCAAACGGTTCCGCTTTCGGTCTATGAGGGTACAAGGACACACTCTGCCCCTCTCCTTGCTATGCATCTCCTAGATAGATATTGGGCGAGTGTAGGAAAGTGTTTCAAATTGCATGCTAGGTTTCCCAACATATTCCTCAAATATTCCATAATAAATCCTCGTAAAGTTTCAGCTCATTTGGAGTTGTGCAGAATAGGTAGCCTGATGTAGCTTTTTCAGGTCCAGATTTCTAGCTACCAGAATTCTCCCCCTTTGTGTATACCTTGCATATTATGAGAGAAAAGGCATTAGAATTACTCCAAAAAGCATTATTATACAATAAAACAACATAAATAATGGTAGGTAAGCATGATGCAAAATGGATGTATCATTCACCGTGTGCTAATGCTTTGTTCCGGTACTCTATTAAAAGGAGGCCTTAATATCCCTTAGTTTCCAATAGGACCCCGTTGCCACGGGAGGGTAGGACAAAAGATGCCATGCAAGTTCTTTCCATAAGCATGTATGGCTATTTACGGAATACATGCCTACATTATATTTATGAACTGGAGCTAGTGCCGTATCGCCCTAGGTTATGACTGCCTCATGATGAAATCCAATGAATCACCGATCCAATGCCTACAAATTTACCTTATATTATTCTTGCTAAGTTACTACTACTGCTACTGCTATCGTTACTGCTACAAAACCACTGCTATCACTGTTACCATTACTATTGCTATTGCTACTGTTATCAAAACTATCATACTACTTTGCTACTGATCACTTTGCTGCAGATAATTAATCTCCAGGTGTGGTTGAATTGAAAACTCAACTGCTAATACTTGGAAGTATTCTTTGGCTCCCCTTGTGTCGAATCTATAAATTTGGGTTTAATACTCTACCCTCAAAAACTATTGCGATCCCATATACTTGTGGGTTATCAAGACCTTTTTCTGGCGCCGTTGCCTGGGAGCATAGCTATACTTGTTGAGTCACTTGGAATTATTATCATATTATCACTATGAAGAATCTGAAGGATGCTAAGACTAAGATTTTTCCCTCTAAGACGAGGGGAGGTAAGGAACTGCCATCTAGCTCCGCTTTAGATTCATCTTCTATTATAAGTAAACTTGCAACACCACCACATGCTATTAATTTTGATATGTCTCAAGTTATTGATGATCCTACTTCTGCTATGAATGCTACTCATGATGATGCCAGTACCTTGCTTGATGATGATGTGCCACTAGGTGAATTTCTTGATGAAGATATTGCTAGAGTAAGACATCATGATATTGTTGAAACTGATGATGATCTTGAAACTGAAAACCTTGAAACATCCACTAGAACTAGCCCTCCTATATATGAATTGCCAAAGGTACCGGAAGGTTATGCTATGAGTGAGGAGGCAACTAGAGATATTCTTGCTTGTAAGGATAGAGATGATCTAGAAAAGTTATTATGCAAGTATAAAGAAAGATCTCTCAATGTTAAAATGAAATGTGATCCTAAGTTATCTACTTCACCTATCTTTGTTAATGACAAGGATTATGAATTCTCTGTCGACCCAGAGTTAATTACTTTGGTTGAATCTGATCCTTTCCATGGTTATGAAACTGGAATTGTTGTGGCACATCTTACTAAGTTGAATGACATAGCCACCCTTTTTGCTCATGATGAGAAGATTCGGTATTACTATATCCTCAAGTTATTTCCATTCTCATTAAAGGGTGATGATAAAGCTTGGTACAATACTCTTGCTCCTGGTTGTGTGCATAGTCCCCAGGATATGATTTATTACTTCTCTGAAAAATATTTCCCTTCTCATAAGAAACAAGCTTCCTTGCAGGAAATATTTAACTTTGTGCAAATTGAAGAAGAGAGTCTCCCACAAGCATGGGGGAGGCTTCTCCAATTGCTTATGTCTTTGCCTGATCATCCTCTTAAGAAAAATAAAATACTTGATATCTTCTACAATGGACTAACCGATGCTTCTAGGGATTTCCTAGATAGTTGGGCTGGTTGTGTTTTCAGGGAAAGAACTATTGGGCAAGCTGAAGAATTATTTAATAACATATTGAAAAATTATGATGATTGGACTCCTCCAGAAACACCGATTAAGCCCACTCCGAGGAAGAGGGGTATCTTATATCTTAGTCCTGAAGATATGCAAGAGGCAAATAAATCTATGAACGAAAAAGGTATTAAAGTCGAGGATGTTAAAAGTTTACCACCTATTGAAGAAATACATGGGCTTGAAGCAACAGCACCACCTAAGGTGGTAGAGGTAAAATCTTTAATTAAATTCAATGATAGTGATGATCCTCGTAATAAAGATCCTTGCCAATGCCTTTATGAGTTTGATAATTACATTAGAAAGCAAGATCACTTCAATGCAAATGTTATGAAACGATTGAAATACAACTCTGATATGATTGCTCGCTTAAGTGACTTGTTATTTAGAATCTCAAATGATGTTAGAGGTGTAGGAAAGCATGCATCTATGGGTCAAACTCAATTAGAACAAGTTGCTAAATCTCAAAGAGAGTTGCTTGATGAAATGAACAATAATATAAGTGACTTTTTTGTTAGAGTAGCAACTAGAGGAGGTAAAATGACTCAGGAACCACTTTATCCTGAGGGACACCCAAAAATAATTGAACAAGACTCTCAAAAAATTAACACTGATGCACCTAGTCCTTCTAAAAAGAAAAAGAAGAAGAAAAATGATAGGACTTTGCATGCCTCTAGTGAACCTGAGATAGAAAAACCTCCTGATAATGATAATGAAGTTTCTATCTCTGATGCTGAAACTCAATCTGGTAATGAACACTCACCTTCTGATAATGAAAAAGATAATGATGAGGTTCATTAAGACACTCAAACTAATAATAAAGAACCGGCCAATGATGTTGAGATAGAACCACTTGTTGATCTTGATAACCCACAATCAAAGAATAAAATATATGATAAAAGAGACTTTTTTGCTAGCAAACACGGTAAGGAAAGAGAACCATGGGTTCAAAAACCTATGTCATTTCCACCTAACTCAATTAAAAAGAAAGATGATGAAGAATTTCAATGCTTTGCTGAAATGATTAGGCCAGTCTTTTTCGCACTCGCTTGACTGATGTCTTAAAAATGCCTCCTTATGCAAAGTACATTAAAGACATCATCACCAATAAGAGAAAAAACCCAGAATATGAAATCTCCATTTTTCTTGCTAATTATACTTTCAAGGATGGTGTACCTAAAAAACTTGGAGATCCGGGAATACCAACTATACACTACAAGGAAAAAGCCTAGTAGTAGCATGGGATAAAAGCTACTAGTAGCGCGGGTGCCTGTGCTACTACTACGATGCTACAGCTAACTAGTAGTAGTAGTGCGGTGCATCCCGCGCTACTTGTACGTGTGTTAGTAGTAGCGCGGTTTCGACACACGCTACTACTAACTATCTGTAGCGCGTGTCTGTGACCCACGCTACTACTATTAATTTTAAAAACAAAAAAAATCTCAACCCCGCGCGTGTTGTCAATGGTGTCAATGGTCTGATCCAGCGACGAACAAGGGTCGCCGGAAGTCTGGACGGGCAGCGGAGACCAGATCCAACAACGGCTGTTGTAGAGGGACCAGATCCAGTGCAGAGGAGAGAAAGACGACGATGAGAGGGTCCTCTTCACGGCCAAGGCAGAGAGCTCCTCGTTGGCCATGTCGACGACCTGCGCAGGGATGGTGTAGGACCTTGAAGTATGTCTAGAGGGGGGGTGATTAGACTACTTGACCAATTAAAAACTTAACCTTTTCCCAATTTTAGAGTTTGGCAGATTTTAGCTATCTTAGGACAAGTCAAGCAATCATCACACAATTCATGCAAGCATGCAAAGAGTATATAGGCAGCGGAAATTAAAGCATGCAACTTGCAAGAAAGTAAAGGGAAGGGTTTGGAGGATTCAAACGCAGTTGGATACATGAATGTTTTTGGCGTGGTTCCGATAGGTGGTGCTATCGTACATCCACGTTGATGGAGACTTCAACCCACGAAGGGTAACGGTTGCGCGAGTCCACGGAGGGCTCCACCCAAGAAGGGTCCACGAAGAAGCAACCTTGTCTATCCCACCATGGCCGTCGCCCACGAAGGACTTGCCTCACTAGCGGTAGATCTTCACGAAGTAGGCGATCTCCTTGCCCTTACAAACTCCTTGGTTCAACTCCACAATCTTGTCGGAGGCTCCCAAGTGACACCTAGCCAATCTAGGAGACACCACTCTCCAAGAAGTAACAAATGGTGCGTTGATGATGAACTCCTTGCTCTTGTGCTTCAAATGATAGTCTCCCCAACACTAAACTCTCTCTCATAGGATTTGGATCTGGTGGAAAGAAGATTTGAGTGGAAAGCAACTTGGGGAAGGCTAGATATCAAGATTCATATGATAGGAATGGAATATCTTGGCCTCAACACATGAGTAGGTGGTTCTTTCTCAGAAATGGTAAGTTGGAAGTGTAGGTTTAGTGTGATGGCTCTCTCCACGAATGAAGAGGAGGTGGAGGGGTATATATAGCCTCCACACAACATCTAACCGTTACACACAATTTACCAAACTCGGTGGGACCGATTCAACAGACTCGGTCGGACCGATTTAGTAAACCTAGTGACCGTTAGTGATTTTCGGTGGGACTGACATGCAACTCGGTAGGACCGATTCGGTTAGGGTTAGGGCATAATGTAATCTCGGTAAGACCGATTACACAAACTCGGTGAGACCGATTTTGGTAATAAGCTTTCCAGAGAGTTGGTCAGGTAAACTCAGTGGGACCAATTTGCTCTTTTCGGTTAGACAGAAATATTACAAAAGGGAAACAGAGAGTTTACATTGCAATCTCGGTGGGACCGATCGCTCACTTCGGTTTGACTAAAACGTTACGAAGGAAAACAGAGAGATTACAATCCCATCTCGGTGAGACCGAGATCCCTATCGGTAGAACCGATTTGCCTAGGGTTTTTGGCAGTGGCTCTGACATTTGAAATCGGTGGTGCCGGATAGGAAGAATCGGTGTGACCGATTTTGGCTTTGGTTTTAGGTCATTTGTGGATGTGATAAAGTAGCTGAGGGTTTTTGGAGCATATCACTAAGCACATGAAGCAAGAGGCTCATTAAGCAACACCTCATCCCTCCTTGATAGTATTGGCTTTTCCTATAGACTCAATGTGATCTTGGATCACTAAAATATAAAATGAAGAGTCTTGAGCTAATGAGCTTGAGCCAATCCTTTGTCCTTAGTATTTTGAGGGATCCACTTTCATCATCCATGCCATGCCATTCATTGAGCTTTCCTGAAATAATAGTCTTGGAATAGCATTAGCTCAATGAGCTATATGTTGTTATGAATTACCAAAACCACCTTGGGATAGTTGCACTTTCAATCTCCCGCTTTTTGGTAATTGATGATATCATATAGATCAAAGCTTCGACAAATGATAATAAGATTAAAAAACATCGTCACTTTGAGAAGTATGTGATAAGCAAGAGCTCCCCCTAAATTTGTGCATAGTTTAAGATTTTCTTTGGACTGCAAATGCACAAGGAATTAGGCTCATGGGTTACTCTTACATGTCACATACATCTTGGTGGAGCGCTCAAAATGATAAAGATTGAATACATGCACTCATCACCAAGCAAAGTGAATGATCACATAGGATAGATAGGATAATATCATCAAACATGCATAAGTGTAGCTTATGATCAAACACATGATCATCAATGTCTCACAGGAATAGCATAGTATCTCAAGCAATCAAAAGCAAACAAGTTTAAAACCACCAAAGCAAGAGAGAACAAAAGCAACACTCTCTCTCTCGAAGCCTATGATCTATACATTTTTCTCCCCCTTTGGCAACAAGTTACCCAAAAGTTCACATAAAATGCATAGTGCTAGATCGACTCTTAGGCTTGATCTTCGGTTGGTGGTGTAGAGATGGCTCCTTGGACGAAGGCTTCAGTTGATGTAGAGGGAGCTGGAGGAGTTGGTGCTGGAGCTGGTTGCACTGGAGCTGTAGGAGCTATGGCTAGTGTAGATGATGTTGCTCTAGTGTTTGTCACTGGCACTGCAGCTGACCTCTAAGCTCTAGGCACTCTGGCAAATACATTAGTGGTAGTCTTGTCCTTCCTCTCCTGCATGTCATCCTGCAGCTGCTCCACAACTGATTGAATCTCAGTTACCTTGACATCAAGATCATAGAATTTTTGTTCCATGATTCTTTCCAGGCTTTCCTGATTCTGAGTTAAGGTGGCCAACCCCTTCTCAATCCTCAGTGTTGATGCTATCAAGTCACCAAGCTGCTCCTGCTTGTTCTTCAAGAAATACTCAGATGCCTCCTCTTGAGTTGGCATCTTGGCAGCCTTCTCCTTCCTTGCCTTCTCCTTCTTCTCTTGAGCTTGAACTGATGATGGATCATCTTCATTCATGACAACCTCATTGTCCTCAAAGTTTGGATAGAGAGGAAAATGTTCCCTATCCAATAGATATTTGCCTGTGCCCATCTTTGAGTTAATCAACTCCTGAATCTGAGGGGCATATCCACAACTCCTCTTATGATCTGCTGCAGTCCTCTTAATGGTTTCTACTATAAGGCTCATGACCTTGAATTTCTGAGGCACATCAAACAAATGCAGCATGTTGATTGCATGCCCTCTGATCATGTTGTGGTCACCAGACTTAGGCAATAGAGTGTGCCTTAGGATCCAGTTGATTGTAGGCAGCCCTGACATAAGAAAGTGGACTGATCCAAAAGAGAAAGTCTCTAGGGCTTTGTCTGGGCTCTCCTTGTACATATGTGCCATGGTATTGTGTCCCATTTTCTTCTTGGCATATACATCCAGGTCATCATCATTTTCCTTTGGGGCATTTATCAGATTTGCCCACTCCTCAACAGTTGACTGGTACCTTGTACCTTCAGACATCCAAACTATCTTTCCATCTGGATAGAAGTGTGCTGTGGAGTAGAATTGCATTATAAGTTCATCATTCCAGTTTGTGAGCTTCTGCCCAACAAAGTCAGCAACTCCACAAGCAACAAAACTGTCTTGTACTCCTGGATAGTGTTCTTCATTCTCCTTCATGTAGGTCCAGTCGCCCCACCTCATATCACACACAATGGGCTTTTTGTCCAACAAGATTGTCTCATAGAAGTCCTGCTGTTCCTTTGTATGGAACCTGTAATCAACAGCAGTTCTTCTCCTTGTGGCATATGGATCTGCCATCCTCCATAGCGTCAACCCTGAATCTTTTTTGATGTTCATGTCCTCAGCTATAGGATGGGCATCATTATGGCCTGGTATCTTGGGCTTGAGCTTCATCAAAACTTGTCCTTCTTCATCTTCCTACTCAGCAACCTCAGGCACTGGGGCCTTGTTCTTCTCAGCAGCTGGAATACTCCTCGTATTCCTCTTTGGTGCAAACTTGGCCTTGGGGGCAGCTTTGGGTGCTTCCTTGGGCTTAGATGTTGCAGCCCCTGATCTAATAGCATCTCCCATAAGCTTTGGTGCCTTTGGTGCTAGTGCAGCAAGCTCTTCTTCTTCCATCATGGAAGGTTGCCCAACAACTCTGGCTATGGTATTCTTGACCCTTTCCTTCCTTTTCTTTCCTTCAGTAGCTCGCTCTTCAGGCATCTCAAGCAGTTGAGTTGATGCTTTGGCTTTGGACATTGGTTGTCTCCTTGTAGGACTTTTGATCTTCATGCCTGGCTTTACTGCAGTTGAACTAAGCACCTTCTTGTGCACTACCTTCTTGGAAGTAGCTTCATCCTCTTCAGCTCTATAATCCTCATCTTCAGAGTCTAAAGTTCTCTTCTTCCTTTGCCTAGTAGCAGCCTTAGGCAGGTTGCTAGGAGTGCTCCTGCTGCCTTCATCTGAAGTGTTGGAGGGACTAGTGCCCTCACTCATTTGCATCTGCCCATCTGACATGTTCTGATTGTCACTCTAGTCTGACATGCTGCAAACTCTGACTGCTGACCCTGTGAAGAGTTATAGATGAGATGGAGTGGATGAGCATCACAAAATGCAGAGATTTTTGCAAAAGAATGATTCAAAAATTGAGTTTTAGTTTTCCACAGAAAGCATTTCGGATCAACTGATTTTCAAACTCGGTGATACCGAAGCAGTTTTGGAACCTAAACTGATGAACTCGGTTGGACCGAGTCACAGTTCGGTGGCACCGAGACTGCTAGGGTTTCACAAAGTTCTAAAATTGGTCGCACCGATTAGCAATTCTCGGTCACACTGAGAGTTACTAGTGCAATGGCATAAGCCAAATCGGTGGGACCGAGTTTTTCAACTCGGTGGGTCCGAGATGGTTTCGGCGGAAACCTAACCCTAAATTTTCAAATCTCATCTAATCTATGGATTGCATTGACTGGATCGGAGTGTTTCAATCGTGGCAAGAATCAATAAGAACACAATGTGCTAGGAATCGGACAAGGATAGCACAGTGATCGAGTCCATACCCTAGCTTGGCAATGAACTCGCTACGGCGGCAACGGCGGGGTTGAATTCCGTTGACAGCGGCGGAGACCAGCGACAGGAGGCAGCTGGCGATGAGGAGACGATCCGGAGAACTTGGAGGCAGAGCGAGCTATTGCGCGGGCGAAGGGTTTCGGAGAAATTTCCAAATTTTGCCCGTGACTATATATAGCCCGACCCTGTCAGTGTGACCGAGTGGAACAACTCGATGGCATCGAGATGCATAACTATGTTCAGTTACAGCAACTCGGTGTGACCGAAAAGTTCAAATCGGTTGCACCGAGATTGAAAACCTAGATCGACTTAGTGATCTCAGTAGGACCGAAATGGAGGAATCGGTCAGACCGAGAATCACAAAGAAGTTTTGGAAGTTTAAGTCTATGACGAATCGGGGACTCCGAGTGCTCCTCACACAGAGTGGTTCGAATCTGACTTGATCAAATTTTGTGATGTAGCATGAATAGAGTTTGAGACGAGAAAAGCATAGATAGCTAGAGAAAGTTCTTAGGCATTCTTGTCCATCCACTTGGCCAAAAGAAGGAAGAACCAAACAATCAAAACAACAAGTGGATGTCCTTGAATGAGTAAAATATGCACCAACATGCTCACACAATGAGATGGCAAATGAAATATGTGGCAAAGCATGCACAACCAATTTTAGCATCTATCAAACAATTGGCGATGACTAGGTCATCTATATATGAGTATATTGACTTAGGAGTCAAATGATAAACATTTGATCATAGGTCATACTCATCGTTTAAGCCCAAGTGGGGTTACCACTTTTACATAATGCATTGATGTGTTCACACCATTAGAGTTGCTTTGACTCAAGTCTTAGAGTTAAGCTCCCCCTAGATGTGAGATCCCCTTTTAGAGGGATGAACTAACCTTGGGTTTTGTCGATGATGACTTCATGTAGGTGTTGAAGATGTGGATGCTCAATGTTGATGTAGATCATTTGGAGCAATCCATTGGAGTGAGTTGCACTTTCAACATACCTACATGGGTTAGTCCCACAAGGAACAAACAAGAATATCCATAGACATAGAGTGATGCACACACAAGATGATGTCCATGAAAACATTAGGTTACCTTGTTCCTTGCCTTACCAACATGAGGGTTTGTGACTCCTTGAACTAGTGTAAGATGTGGAGGTTGATTGCACTTGTCCTTGCCATAATAATATGAGTGAAGAATATTGGCGGAGTCACCCTCAAGAACTCTCTAGTTCTTCTTCTTCGGGATCCACATCATCTTGATGGGAATCCTTGGAGTTGTAGTTGTACTTGATGAAGTAGAACTTGACGTAGTCTTGGGAATCCACTTGACCGAGACCTTAGGTGCTTCTTCAAATGCATCAATCTCTTCTTGAAGCTTGTCCTTGCCTTTGTTCTTGTGGTCTTGTGGTGGAAGATCACCTTGAGCTTGTGTTCCCTTGAAGGAAGTAGGATCATACTTCTCTTGTTGAGGAACAAACTTCGCCTTGGGGTATTGATCTTCTTCCCACTCAACGCCATTGGCATTGAACTTTCGTTCAAAACCAACACCTTGATTCTTCCGGTGCCTTCCTTGCTTGCGTACAATTTCCTCGAATTGCTTACTCCGGACAAGGCTCTTGTAAACACCTTTCTCTATAATTCCCTACAATAAGCTATTTTCTTGCTCAAGTGTAACTTGGCTAAGAGAATCATTAGTGGAATCAAGAGAACTACTAGAAGCAATAATATTGGATTTGACATTATTATTGTTACTACTAGAGGAAGTATCTTTCTTGTACTTGTTACTAGACTTGACTTGAGGCATGTAAGTAGATAGGAGTAAACGCTTGGCAATGTAAGAAGACCTTTTCTTACAAAGATCATCATTGATTGCTTTTAAGAACTCATGCTCTTGCTCAAGATTGAGCTTTTCAAAGCGTAACTTCTCATGAGCCCTTAAAAGTTCTCGATGATTTTCGAAGATAGTTTCATGAGCTAACTTAAGAGTGTTTAGTTCTTTAGTTAGAAGCTCAATCTTCTCCTTATCATTGTCATTCGTTTTATCTTGTTTAGCATGATTAATTGACGTTTCATCATAGTATTCATCACTAGAGTTGTCAACAAGTAAATCATCATCCACAAGCAAGTCATCTTCATCACTATTGAAATCAACATACTCAGGATGTGTTACCTTTGGACCTTTGGCCATGAAGCATCTTCCAATTCCTTCATTTGGTGAATCAAATATGTTGTAGGAGTTGGTTGACACAAGTGCTAGACCGGCAACACCTTCATCTTGAGTATATTCGGAGTCGGAGTGATAGCTTCTCTCGGAGTGTTTGTCGGAGTCGGAGCCGGAAACCCATTCACCAACATGAGCTTGATGTCTTCGTTTTGTGTAGCTCCTTGATGACTTGTCCTTCCTTTCCTAATCTTTGCTTCTCCGTGAGGATCTTCGTTCATAACGATCATCTCTACTCCTTCTCTCTCTTGGTGGTGATTCTTCTCTTTTGCTTATTCTTTTTGGAGAATCTTCTCTTCTTTTGTAGGGTGTCGTACACTCATTGGAATAGTGTCCAGGCCTCCCACAATTGTAGCAATTGCGCTCTCGACTGGAAGATCTTTTGTCATGGTAAGACCTTGACTTGGAGCTTCTTTCTTTGCTTCTACTCTTGTAGAATTTGTTGAAGTTCTTAACCATTAAGCTCAATTCTTCATTGAAGGTTTGTTTCTCACTTGATGATGTGGGGGCTTCAATTGAGGCTTTGTAAGCACCACTTGACTTGTTGGGAAGTTCCTCCTTATCCTTGAGTGACATCTCATGAGCAACAATCCTTCCAATGACTTCTGTTGGCTTGAGATCTTTGTAGTTTGGCATCATTTGGATCAATGTGCACAAGGTATCATACTTTCAATCCAATGCTCTTAGGATCTTCTTGATGATGAATCTGTAGGTCATCTCTTCACTCCCTAAGCCGGCAATCTCATTTGTAATAAGAGCAAGCCTAGAGTACATTTCAGCGACACCTTCACCATCCTTCATTTTGAACTTGTCAAGCTGACTTTGGAGCACATCCAACTTGGATTCCTTGACGGATTCAGTACCTTCGTGCATATCAATCAAAGTGTCCCAAATTTCCTTTGCATTCTCAAGATGGCTGATTTTGTTGAATTCTTCGGGGCACAAACCGTTGAAGATGATATCACAAGCTTGAGTGTTGTATTGCAGCATCTTCAATTCTTCCGCATTAGCTTCACGGTTCGGCTCTCTCCCATCAAAGAATTCACCTTGCAAGCCAATACAAATTATAGCCAAAACGGTGGGGTTATGTCCGAGAATATGCATTTTCATCTTATGCTTCCAACTAGCAAAATTAGTACCATCAAAGTACGGACCTCTACGGTGATAATTTCCCTCGCTAGACGCCATACTCTCCTAGGTTGTGAAACCAAGGCTATGACCACAAAAAGCTATGGAAATCAAAGCAAATGGAGACCAAAGCTCTGAAGTATGTCTAGAGGGGAGTGATTAGACTACTTGACCAATTAAAAACTTAACCTTTTCCCAATTTTAGAGTTTGGAAGATTTTAGCTATCTTAGGACAAGTCAAGCAATCATCACACAATTCAAGCAAGCATGCAAAGAGTATATAGGCAGCGGAAATTAAAGCATGCAACTTGCAAGAAAGTAAAGGGAAGGGTTTGGAGGATTCAAACGCAGTTGGAGACACGGATGTTTTTGGCGTGGTTCCAATAGGTGGTGCTATCGTACATCCACGTTGATGGAGGCTTCAACCCGCGAAGGGTAACGGTTGCGCGAGTCCACGGAGGGCTCCACCCAAGAAGGGTCCACGAAGAAGCAACCTTGTCTATCCCACCATGGCCGTCGCCCACGAAGGACTTGCCTCACTAGCGGTAGATCTTCACGAAGTAGGCGATCTCCTTGCCCTTACAAACTCCTTGGTTCAACTCCACAATCTTGTCGGAGGCTCCCAAGTGACACCTAGCCAATCTAGGAGACACCACTCTCCAAGAAGTAACAAATGGTGCGTTGATGATGAACTCCTTGCTCTTGTGCTTCAAATGATAGTCTCCCCAACACTAAACTCTCTCTCATAGGATTTGGATCTGGTGGAAAGAAGATTTGAGTGGAAAGCAACTTGGGGAAGGCTAGAGATCAAGATTCATATGGTAGGAATGGAATATCTTGGCCTCAACACATGAGTAGGTGGTTCTTTCTCAGAAATGGTAAGTTGGAAGTGTAGGTTTAGTCTGATGGCTCTCTCCACGAATGAAGAGGAGGTGGAGGGGTATATATAGCCTCCACACAAAATCTAACCGTTACACACAATTTACCAAACTCGGTGGGACCGATTCAACAGACTCGGTCGGGCCGATTTAGTAAACCTAGTGACCATTAGTGATTTTGGTGGGACTGACATGCAACTCGGTAGGACCGATTCGGTTAGGGTTAGGGCATAACGTAATCTCAGTAAGACCGATTACACAAACTCGGTGAGACCGATTTTGGTAATAAGCTTTCCAGAGAGTTGGTCTGGTAAACTCGGTGGGACCGATTTGCTCTTTTCGGTGAGATAGAAATGTTACAAAAGGGAAACAAAGAGTTTACATTGCAATCTCGGTGGGACCGATCGCTCACTTCGGTTTGACCGAAACGTTACGAAGGGAAACAGCGAGATTACAATCCCATCTCGGTGAGACCGAGATCCCTATCGGTAGAACCGATTTGCCTAGGGTTTTTGGCAGTGGCTATGACATTTGAAATCGGTGGCGCCGGATAGGAAGAATCGGTGTGACCGATTTTGGCTTTCGTTTTATGTCATTTGTGGATGTGAGAAAGTAGCTGAGGGTTTTGGAGCATATCACTAAGCACATGAAGCAAGAGGCTCATTAAGCAACACCTCATCCCTCCTTGATAGTATTGGCTTTTCCTATAGACTCAATGTGATCTTGGATCACTAAAATATAAAATGAAGAGTCTTGAGCTAATGAGATTGAGCCAATCCTTTGTCCTTAGTATTTTGAGGGATCCACTTTCATCATCCATGCCATGCCATTCATTGAGCTTTCCTGAAATAATAGTCTTGGAATAGCATTAGCTCAATGAGCTATATGTTGTTATGAATTACCAAAACTACCTAGGGATAGTTGCACTTTCAGATGGGCATGGGAGGTGAGTAAAATTGAAGGGACATGGAGAGGGAAAAAGAGAAACAAGGAAGAAAGGAATGAGATGGAGGGTGCACCGGGGCTCGTCGCTAGTGGTGAGGTGGTTCGACATGGTGGCATGGAGATGCTAGGAAGACCGGTGAGCTCCGGGACGCCGGCGGCGCGAGGCGGCATCCCTCTTTTGGCGCCATGGAGTAGGAGGCATGCGACGCGAGGAGGTGAACTCATTGGGTTCCATGGAGGAGGAGGTATGCAACACCATGGGAGAGCCTATGGAGAGAGGGGGGAGAAAGGAGGGATTCGGCTGAGGATATGGGGATTTCACCTACCTTGTACTTACTAGTAGCGAGGGGTATAAACCTGCGCTACTACTAAGTTGATAGTAGTAGCGGGGTTTTATACCCCTCGTTACTACTATGGCATGTCCATGGGGGGCATGGTAGAGACCACTTAGTAGTAGCGAGGGTTATAAACCCGCGCTACTACTATCAACTTAGTAGTAGCGGGAGGTAAAAACCCGTGCTACTAGTAAGTAGCTATAGCGAGGGTTATAAACCCGTGCTACTAGTAAGTGTCTGCCTATAAGCTTTTCCTTAGTAGTGATACCTTGTTCCATCAAAAGAAACTATGTGAAAACTGCTTTATGTGATTTGGGAGATGGTGTTAGTGTTATGCCTTTCTCTTTATATAAAAGACTTGATCTGAATAAACTCACACCTACTGAAATACCTTTGCAAATGGCTGACAAATCAACTTCCATACCTATCGGTATTTGTGAGGATGTGCCCGTTGTTGTTGCTAATGTTACTATTTTGACTGACTTTGTTATACTTGAGATGCCTGAGGACGACAACATGTCGATTATCCTTGGTAGACCCTTCTTGAATACTGCAGGGGATGTTATTTATTGCAATAAAAGCAAGGTAACTTTTCATATCAATGGTAATGAGCATACGGTGCACTTTTCGAAGAAATAAATCCAAGTGAATGGTATTGATGTTATTTAAAAATCTTCGACAATGACTATTGGAAGTTTTAAACTACCTCTACCTACTGTTAAAAAGAAATATGAAATGCTTATTGTTGGGGACATTCATATCCCCGTTGAGGTAACTTAGTGATTTACGAAAGTTCTTCGGTTTCATGCTAATTGGAAGTGGTTGTTAATAAGACTTGATCAACCTTATTAGTGAATCATTTTTTAGAGGTGTGAAGTTGATGAATTTAGTGAGAACTACCTTCTGTCCCTACCTTTTGTTTTTTGTTTTTCTTAGTTAAATAAAATAAAAATGCCATGTTTTGTCTGTTTTCTGAGTTTTCCATGCAATAAAAAAATGACCCAAAAATAAAAGTTCTCATAATGCCCTAAAAATTTAATACTATTTTTTCTGAATATTTAAGAATTTCTGGTGTAAATAATATCAGAGGGACGTGCACCAGGTGGGCACAACCCACCTGGGCGCGCCAGGACCCCCAGGCGGCCCTAGTGGGTTGTGGTCCCCATGTGCCCCCCCCCCCTCACTTACTTCGTCTTCCCACATCACCACATTCATCTAGAAAAAATCACCATTGCTCTCTCTCTCTCTCTCTCTCTCTCTCTCTCTCTCGTGTTCTTGCTCCCGAAATCGCGGATTTTGATCTCTTTGCTCGATGCTCCATTTCCGAAACTGTTTAGGGGAATTGTTGCTTGGTATGTGACTCCTCCATGTGTCCAATTAGTTTTTGTCTTAGTGGTTTATATTTTGAATAATTAGCTACTCTTAGTGCTGCTATGGATGAGCTTGCATGTTGAACTCTTAGAGTTCTAAGTAGTTTGAATGCTTGCTATGGCCTCTACACATCCCTATGAGTAGTTGCTATCATTTTTATAAAGCTTTGTTGAGAAAAAAATTGTGGACTAAATTTTTTCAGAATTTTGTTCTTAGGAAAAGGATGAGTTTCTTTAGGAAGTTTGCTTCCAAGAAGAACTCCAAGGGAGTTATTGTGGATTCATCTGACAATGATCTCCATACCCGGAGGTTAGCGAAGTTACGGCCGTGCGAGTGGCCACATAATCCGTTCATGGAAGGGGCAGGAATCCTTCAAGAGTTTGCACAATATGCTAGTAATGCCAGCCTCACCGACTTCATCGTAGCTGAATGCCAACAGTATCATCTCCTCACATATTCCTTTGTGCAAAACTTTCATTTCCATTCTAGGAATAATCCCCCTGAGGTGTCATTTAATTTATATGTTGAAAACCACCAGATACCACTTACTGAATTTTGTGGCATATCCATGCTTCCTTCCGATGGTGATTTGGTAGAGAGCCCAGGCCCGCGGAGTATGAAGGTTTTCACCATACTCTGACGGTGGGGGATGAGAGAGGAGTATCGAGTACCACCGCTGCTAGCTTGCATTTGCCTGATGTACATTATTTTGCTATATTTATTGCAAAATGCTTACTTGCTAGAGAGAAGGTAGGTGCACTTAGGGCCCCAGACTTTTCTATTTTGTGTCACGCACTTTATGGAGACAACACTTATAGCTTGGGAACTATTGTGGCATATCGTCTTCACCTTAACAGATCTAAGAGTAAAATACATGGGGGCATTTACGCTACTCGCTTGGCAACCCACTTTAACATGCAGATACACCAGTATGACCATCGTTTTCCCAAGGTTTACCTAGATTGAGCGGCCATGGAAGACCACCACTGTATTGCTACTAATTACCCTCACATTGATATTCCTTGCAACTTAGTTTTCAGTGTGAAAACTCATGATATTATTCCGCTGCCTGCACCTACATTGTTTGATCATGTTGCCAGGGGCGGATACAAGATTATGCCTGAGGACATTGTTGCTTACCGGAACAACCTAGCTGTAGCACAGGAGGAGCCTCGGCAGTGGGACCCTCAGGTGCCTGCTCCTCTGCACTTCAACATTGGACCTCACGGTTTCTATGACTGGTGATTACCAAGTTAGGTCAGAAGCCTAAGCTTGGGGGCGTACGTATTCCCACTGACATTACATGCATGTTCACACATTTCATTCCAGTTGTCGGTGTTCACACTTTCTCATTGTATTATCCATGTTAACTTTGTTTTCTCGCTTTCTTCTAGTGTGTTTGAAAAACTTAGAGAAAATCAAAAAACATGTTTCTTGCTTCTTTTTTATTTTTCTTCCTGGTTTAAATTGTTGTAGCACTAAAAAGAAAACCCAAAAATATTTCCCTATTCTTCTTTTGCTTGTTGGGAGCTTGCCCGTGTAAATAGTTTTTCGTGTCTTTGCTTTTCCCTTTTTATTTGCTTGTTTATGAAAAAACAAAAACTCTAAAAATATTTCAGAGTGTTTCTTTGAATTTCTTTTCTTTTTATTGAGTCATACCAAGGAGAAGACCACGATGAAAATGTTGAGTGGCTCTCATATGCATTTTTGTTGATCTGACAAAGAGTCCATATTACCTTGTCTTCTCCTTTTGAATAAAATGTTTGCAGATTCCAGCTAGGTCCATGGCACTATTATTATTTTCAAATCGTTCGGTCGTGCAAGTGAAAGGCAATAATGACGATCTTTGATGAACTGGCCGTGGCACAGAGAAATGGGTATGAAATCGACTTGTTCTATTTTTGTAAATTTGTTTAACCTAGTATCCATGATTCAGCCTATTACGATCAAACATGTTTGCAATGACAATTAGAGATTATTGTTTTCCATGCCATGCATAAGTAGCTAGGAGTGGATAATGATTTATCTTGGATGTCAACATTGCGTTAAAATGATTGTGATGTAGTATGACGATATGGAATCCTCCTCTGAATGTTCGAGTGGCTTGACTTGGCACATGTTCATGCATATAGTTGAATCAAAACCAACATAGCCTCTATGATATTTATGTTCATGGTGTTCACATCCTACTCATGCTAGTATCCAATGTTACTTATGCATAATGCATGTTCATGACCGTTGTTGCTCTCTAGCTGGCCGCTTCTCAACCTATTTGCTAGCCTTCACCTGTACTAAGTGGGAACTCTGTTTGTACATCAAAAATATGAAACCCAAGTTATTCCAGATGAGTCCACCATACCTACCTATATGCGGTATTACCCTGCCGTCCTAAGTAAATTTGTATGTGCCACCT
The DNA here is from genome assembly GCF_002162155.2 of Triticum dicoccoides. Taxonomy (NCBI): domain Eukaryota; kingdom Viridiplantae; phylum Streptophyta; class Magnoliopsida; order Poales; family Poaceae; genus Triticum; species Triticum dicoccoides. Next base: position 566,230,480 of record NC_041393.1, on the reverse strand, counting down.
CTAAAATACATCAAATAAATATCCTTTTTGTGTGCCTGGATTGTTCATGGAGTGACAAGAGGTAGTTGGTATCTTCCATGCTAAGCGGGTTATTCTCAGGTTGGGTGTTTATTCACTCACCATTGCACGAGAAAAGAGTGGTAATAGGGATTCCCAGTCCCAAATTGCAAAAGGAACTTATCAATAATCAAACAAAAACCCCTATATATGTAGCAAAAACCTTTACTTTACCGCTTGGGAACCACTACTAATTAATGTGTGTAGCATGGAAGATATTGATAACCGATGGTCGCAAAGTAAACAAGAAGGGTGCATGTCTCAAAATTTCATTTACCTCTATTTTAAAAACTTGAGCTTGGGCACCTCTGCAAATCACTACTTCTCTCTGCGAAGGGACTATCTATTTTACTTTTATGTTGTGTCATCACCTTCTCAAATAAGCACCAGAACCTAAGAGCACTGCTATCATGCTGATGCATTGTGTGCATCATGAATGGATCTTTTCTACCATGAATTACAATGTTTAGTCACTGCTTGAACTTTGGGGGTGCTCTGCATTTATGTTTTGCGGTCTCAGAAAGGGCTAGTGAGATACCACTATTGTCTTATTGTATCATGGTTGTTTTGACAACATGTTGTTTGAGATATCTTATTGTTTCTTGCTAGTTGATCATGTCATTGATATGAGTTCATATAATTTTTAGGAGTTATTGTTGACATGGTTAGTTATAATCTTTGTTGAAAACCTGGGTGCTGTTTAAGCTTATTTATGGAAACAAGAGCAAAAGAGTTCATAAAAGTTTTTATTTTTCACTTTCAGTTTATCAACTGAATTGCTTGAGGAGAAGCAAATGTTTAAGCTTGGGAGAGTTGATACATCTCCGTCATATCTACTTTTCCTAGCACTTTTCCTCTTGTTTTGGACTCTAATTTGCATGATTTCTATGAAACTAACCCGGACTGACGTTGTTTTCAGCAGAACTACCATGGTGTTGTTTTTGTGTAGAAATAAATGGTCTCGGAATGGAACAAAACTTTGTGAGGAATTTTTATACGATAAAAGAGAATTTCCGGAGCCAAGAACCACCGGAGGGGGCACCTGGGTGGGCACAACCCACCAGGGCACGCCACCCCCTCCAGGCGCGCCTAGGTGGGTTGTCCCCACTTGGTGGCCCGCAGACCCTGAAACCAACGGTATAAAATCCTATTTTCCAGAAAAATTAGGGAGAAAGAATTATCGTGTTTCACGAGACGGAGCCGCCACCGTCTCATGTTCTTCATCGAGAGGCTAGATCTGGAGTCCGTTCGGGGCTCTGGAGAGGGGGATCTTCGATCTTCATCATCACCAACCCTTCTCCATCGCCAATTCCATGATGCTCCCCACCAGGAGTGAGTAATTCCTTTGTAGGCTCGCTGGTCGGTGAGGAGTTGAATGAGATTCATCATGTAATCGAGTTAGTTTTGTTAGGGCATGATCCCTAGTATCCACTATGTTCTGAGATTGATGTTGCTATGATTTTCCATGCTTAATGCTTGTCACTTTGGGCCAGAATGCCATGACTTCAGATCTGAACCGTCTATGTTATCACCATTATATCCATGTTCTAGATCCAACCTTGCAAGTTATAGTCACCTACTATGCGTTATGATCCGGCAACCCCGGAGTGACAATAGTCGGGACCACTCCCAATGATGACCGTAGTTTGAGGAGTTCATGTATTCACCATGTGCTAATGCTTTGTTCTGGTACTCTATTAAAAGGAGGCCTTAATATCCCTTAGTTTCCAATAGGACCCCGCTGCCACCGGAGGGTAGGACAAAAGATGTCATGCAAGTTCTTTCCATAAGCACGTATGACTACTTATGGAATACATGCCTACATTATATTTATGAACTCGACCTAGTGCCGTATCGCCCTAGGTTATGACTGTCTCATGATGAATATCATCCAAGGAATCACCGATCCAATGCCTACAAATTTACCTTATATTGTTCTTGCTAAGTTACTACTACTGCTACTGCTATCATTACTGCTACAAAATCACTGCTATCACTGTTACCATTACTATTGTTGTTGCTACTGTTATCAAAACTATCGTACTACTTTGCTATTAATCACTTTGCTGCAGATAATTAATCTCCAGGTGTGGTTGAATTGGCAACTCAGCTGCTAATACTTGCAAATATTGTTTGGCTCCCCTTGTGTCAAATCTATAAATTTGGGTTGAATACTCTACCCTCAAAAATTGTTGCGATCCCATATACTTGTGGGTTATCACCGTGCCGGACAGCTAATCCTCCCCGCCTTTGCCGTCCAGCCCTGTACAGAAGGCATGCAATATAATTTTATTATATTTGAAGTATTAACCGAATAGGTCTTCGAAAAGATTATGCTTACTGCTGAGACCGGGTTCTCGATGTGGAGTCCGACGTCCTCGGTCTTCATCGGCCAACTTTTCTGGCCCTTGAAGAGCAACTTCCATATATCTTCGTGTGTGGTGCCGAAGAAGCGCTTCAAGGTCCATGGCTCCTCCGGATTGAACTCCCACATGGGGGAGGCTCGGAGGTGACAGGGAAGGATACGGCGGAAGAGCATCACTTGAATCACGTTTGTGAGACAAGTGTTCGCACCCAACACATTGGAGATGCGTTTCTGTAGCATCTTCACCTCCGATTGGAACCCCCAATCAAGGCCCTTGGCGGTCCATGAGGTGAGTCTCGTGGGGGGTCCGGATCTGAAGTCAGGCGTGGCCGTCCATTTGGCATAGTGGGGTTCGGTGATATAGAACCACTCCTGCTGCCACACCTTGACAGTCTCAATGAATGCCCCTTTGGGCCAGACGACATTGGGGATCTTGCTTACCATGGCCCCGCCACAGTCCGTGTGCTGTCTGTTGACCACCTTCAGCTTCAGATAGAAAACCTTGAGCCATAGGCCAAAGTGTGGCGGGATGCGAAGAACAGCCTCACACACGACGATGAACGCCGATATGTGGAGGAAGGAACTTGGGGCTAGATCATGGAAATCTAACCCGTAGTAGAACATGAGACCTCACACAAAGGGGTGGTGAAAGCACAAGTGCTCCCTGGGTGATTTTGGTAATTCATGACAACATATCTCTTGTTGGGCTAATACTTTTACCTAGCGCATTTCAGATAAGTTCAACATTGCAGTGGCATGGACATGGACAAGAGGATGTGGAACTCCTTCAAGATGCTAAGGACAAATATTGGAAAAAGCTCAAGACTCTACATTTTCTATTTTAGTGATCCAAGATCACAATGAGTCCATAGGAAAGCCAATACTATTAAAAGGGGATGAGGTGTTGCTTAATGACTTGCTTGCTCAAAGTGCTTAGTGATATGCTCCAAAACCCTCAGCCACTTTCTCAAATCCACATATGTCCTAAACCTAAATGTCAAACTCGACCCCTGACTTTGTCTATCTGGCGCCACCGAGTTTCATCACATTCAGCCACTACCAAACCCTAGTCACTTCGGTCTCACCGATGGGATCTCGGTCTCACCGACATGGGCTTGCAATCTCTCTATGATCTGGTGCAACATTTTCGGTCTAACCGAGTTGGTGCAGTCGGTCCCTTCGAGTTTGCTTGACCAATCCTCTGTTTACTTATTACCCAAATTGGTCTCACCGAGTTTGAGTAATCGGTCAAACCGAGTTCAGGTTTTACCCTAAGCCCTACACATCGGTCCCACCGCGATGACTATATCGGTCCCACCAAAAATTCTAAGTTTCACATTTTGAACTAAATCGCTCCAACCGAGTTTGTCGATTCGGTCCCACTGAGTTCGGGAATCTGTGTGTAATGGCTAGATTTTGTGTGGAGGCTATATATACCCCTCCACCCACTCTTCATTTGTGGAGAGAGCCATCAGAACAAACCTACACTTCTACTACTCATTTTCTGAGAGAGAACCACCTACTCATGTGTTGAGGCCAAGATATTCCAATCCTACCATATGAATCTTGATCTCTAGCCTTCCCCAAGTTGCTTTCCACTCAAATCATTATTCTACCATAGCCAAATCTGTGAGAGAGAGTTGAGTGTTGGGGAGACTATCATTTGAAGCACAAGAGCAAGGAGTTCATCATCAATGCACCATTTGTTACTTCTTGGAGAGTGGTGTCTCCTAGATTGGCTAGGTGTCACTTGGGAGCCTCCGACAAGATTGTGGAGTTGAACCAAGGAGTTTGTAAGGGCAAGGAGATCGCCTACTTCGTGAAGATCTACCGCTAGTGAGGCAAGTCCTTCGTGGGCGACGGCCATGGTGGGATAGACAAGGTTGCTTCTTCATGGACCCTTCTTGGGTGGAGCCCTCCGTGGACTCGCGCAACCGTTACCCTTCGTGGGTTGAAGTCTCCATCAACGTGGATGTACAATAGCACCACCTATCGGAACCACGCCAAAAACATCCGTGTCTCCAACTGCGCTTGAATCCTCCAAACCCTTCCCTTTACTTTCTGAGAAAGAACCACCTACTCATGTGTTGAGGCCAAGATATTCCATTCCTACCATATGAATCTTGATCTCTAGCCTTCCCCAAGTTGCTTTCCACTCAAATCTTCTTTCCACCAGATCCAAATCCTATGAGAGAGAGTTTAGTGTTGGGGAGACTATCATTTGAAGCACAAGAGGAAGGAGTTCATCAACAACACACCATCTATTACCTTCTGGAGAGTGGTGTCTCCTAGATTGGTTAGGTGTCACTTGGGAGCCTCCGTCAAGATTGTGGAGTTGAACCAAAGAGTTTGTAAGGGCAAGGAGATCGCCCACTTCGTGAAGATCTGCCCTAGTGAGGCAAGTCCTTCGTGGGTGATGGCCATGATGGTATAGACAAGGTTTCTTCTTCATGGACCCTTCATGGGTGGAGCCCTCCGTGGACTCGCACAACTGTTACCCTCCGTGGGTTGAAGTCTCCATCAACATGGATGTACGATAGCACCACCTATCGGAACCACACCAAAAATCTCCATGTCTCAAATTGCGTTTGCACACTCCAATCCCATCCCTTTACTTTCTCGCAAGTTGCATGCTTTACTTTCCGCTGCTCATATACTCTTTGCATGCTTGCTTGAATTGTATCGTGTATGCTTAAAATTGTGTTAACCTACCACCTCAACTTGAAAAACTTGAAAATTGCCATCTTTGTTTGTTGAGGGTCTAATCACCCCACCTGTAAGTGCATCTAGTGCCACCCCTAGTTTGTTTTGGAGTATTGACTACAAACCTGGTTGAGGGACTAATGTGTTTGTGAGAATTGCAGGATAACACAGGTAGTAGTCCCTCATTGATACGGTTTACCTACCGGAGATGACCCCTATAAATGTGTGATGACATTGAAGACAATGGTGGTCTGTGAAGCTATTCACGTTGAAGACTATGACATGAGAAGACATCGAGTGAAGACTATGGAGCGCGAAGACTTAGTTGTTTTGGTGTTTCCTTTTCTTCTTTGTTGAGTCATAGGAACCACCACACTATTAAGTGGGTTCCAAGTGAACAAAGTTAGAGTGACTGAAGTGATCCTCAACCAAATCCTATGTCTTCGAGCGAAGCCAATGAGTGCAAATCTTATCCAGAGTCGGATGAGTTAGCTTTACTTGTATTTGTAATCTGACCATTGTGACACGTGTCAGTTCCTTAGTGACCCAGGGTCATTTCGGACAAATTAGGTCGGGTTGTGCAGTGGCTATAAATAGCCCACCCCTACACCATAAATTGGTGGTTGCTCAGAGGTAGTACACGGCTTTTGTTGTTTTGAGAGCAACCCACCTCCGAAGCTTTTGAGAGAGAATCCTTGCAAGGACAAAGCCCAAACCACCCAGAGCCCAAAGAGTGTTTGGCATCACTGAAGTCTTTCTGTCCGCGTGATCTAAAGACTTGTTACACTTGAGGACTATGAATCCTCCAGCCGGTTAGGCGTCACGTTCTGAGCATCCAAGAGTCATTGTGGATTGCTGGTGAACGAAGTCTCTGAAGGTTTGGAAGTCTACCTTGAAGACTTACCAGAGTGATTGGGCGGGGACTAGGTGTCGTTAGCTCAAGATGAATAAGGTGAAGATGCGGTCTTCTGAGTTGATTCTCAGCCCCCCTAACCAGACGTACAGTTGTCACAGCAACTGGAACTGGTCAAACAAATCCTTGTCCTCCTGAAGCTACTGGTTCTATCTCTCACTTCTCTCTGCTTATAGTTTGTCTTCGTGAAGTCATTGCCTACTTGCATTATCTGTTTGACTTTACTGTGTGACTACCTGTTCTGGTTGGCTTCATACTATCTTCCATCTTGATCTTTTCTACCTAGCTGCTAATAGTCTTCGTGCTTTCACTTCATTGAATACTTGACTATGGCTTGTCTAGTGTAGTCTACCTTCCGCTTCATACAAATTGTGTTGTTTCTATTGTTTGTCTTTGAAACTCCCATGGTTTGAAGACTTTCATAATAATCACCTATTCACCCCCCCTCTAGTCGATAACTAGCCCTTTCAATTGGTATCAGAGCAAGGTACTCCCTTGTTCTGTGTGATTCGGTTTAACCACCTGGAGTTTTAGCTATGTCGACTACAGGGATAATAAAAGTCTCCATTGCGTGCCCCATCTTCGATGGCACTGAATATTCCTACTGGAAGAATAGGATGCGCATGCATCTTGAATCCATTGATGTCGATCTATGGTATGTTGTCAAGAACGGCGTTCCCAAGACTGGTGAAGGTGTCACCCCTGCTAATGTCAAGAAGTTCATTCAACTGGACTCTACAGCCAAGAACATCATCTGTGGTCATCTGACCAAATGATAATATGGTCGTGTGAGTGCACTGGAAACGTCGAAGCTAGTCTGGGACTGGCTCTCCAAGGTCAATGAAGGCGTATCAACTCAGCGAGATCAACGGATTAGTACTCTCCGCAACCTCTTCAACCGCTTCAAGAGACACGACAATGAGAATGTCTAACTCACATTTGATCGCCTCACTGATATCACAAATGAGCTCCAAGCCCTCAGCGCCACTGGGATTACGAAGCATGAAATAGTGAAGACACTACTGAGATCTCTTGACAACTCATTTGACACCTTAGCCCTGATGATACAAGAACGCCCTGACTTCAAGACACTCGATCCGTCTGACATACTTGAGAGGCTCAACACACATGAGTACCAGCTATCTGAGAAACGAGATATCTATGGCCCCAACTATGGCCGAACTCGCGCTTTGAAGGCAAAGGCTGCTACTTCCTCATCTGAAGAAGAATCTGACTGCAGTTCTGGTGATCCTGAAGACATTGGAAAGGAGCTTGCCATGATTGTGAAGAAGTTCCAGAAATTCACCAAGAAGAAAGGTTTTAGAAAGTCTTCATGATCCAGCTCAAGGAATGATGAAGCTTCTGCCTATGACCACAAGAAGAGAACCTACCACAAGTGCAAGAAACCTGGTCACTACATCTCTGAGTTTCCACAGTGGGACAATGAGAAGAAGAAGAAGAAGAGAAAATAATATGATTCTGATGACAAGAAGAAGAAGAAATCCTCAAAGTCTTCTTCCAAGTCTTCATCACACAAGAAGAGCTCATCTGGCAAGGCCCGTGCTTTTGTTGGCAAGGAAATGGATTCAGAGGAGGAGTCTGCTTCTGAAGAGGCGGAGGTGGAGTCTGAGGAAGAGTCTGACTCTGGTGTTGCGAGTCTGGCTCTAGCTACAGCCTACGTCGCCAAGTCCATCTTCAACACTGAAGACAATGGCTCCGTCACCAACGCTGATGATAATGACAAGGACGACTCTCCTCCCACCTACTACTTCATGGCATGTGGTGTCAAGGTAAACTCACGTGATGCTTACTTTCAAACATCAAGTGAAGATGACTCTGATGGTGAATCCAAACCTAGTTACAAAACACTTGCTAAAATTGCAACTGAATAATAGAAAGCTATGGAACATACTCAGAAACTGTTAGACAAAAGCGATGACCTATTGGACACGGAAATGACCATGTCTCAATGCTTAGTTGAAGATATCAAAAATCATCATGTTAAGTACCAGGAACTTGAAGGTCGACATGAATCTCTCTCAACTTCTCATGAAAAGCTTTCCTATGATTATCTTCAAAGGAAGCAGGAACTTGAGAAATTGAGATCGGCTCATGAAGATCTTCAAAAGGAGAACGAGTCACTTCGCGCTCAATAGATCAGTCCCACTCAGGAAGGATTTGAACCACCATGCCTAAAATGCATTGAGTGTGATAATGCTGCCTATGTTGCTGAATGTTCTACTGCTACTATTGTTGCAATATCTTCAACTGCTGATGTGGTAACTAACCCCTCTGTTGAGGATACCACTACTATTGCTGATGAGAATGCTAGGTTGAAGACACTGCTTGAGACAGGGATGTACAAAAGTCTCAAAGGGCATCAAACATTATGTGAAGTCCTCAAAAAGAAGATTCTGAACCGAAACCCTAGGAAAGAGGGTGTTGGGTTCGAGAGGAAAATGAATGTTGATGGGTCGTACTGGAAGCCTGAGCAGTACCCCAAAACCACATGGGTTGCTGCAAAGGAACCTTCAGTAGATCCATACACCTTGTTTGGTTTCACTTGTGCTAATCCCATTATCATTGATGAATCCTTTGATGCAAACTATAAATTGTTTAAGAATCAGAATGGTGAAGTGTTTGCCAGGTATATTGGTACTAACTGCAGGAATGAACCACCTATGAAGAAGATCTGGGTACCTAAAAGTTGTCTTGAGAATCTTCCAGTGAATGTCATCATGACACCACCTGTGAAGAAGACAAACCCCATACCAAAGGCTTCATATGGTCCTAAAGCTTCATACAGACCGTGGACTCATCTGAGTCACCCTAACATCAATGTTTTGCAGGGAAATCATACTCAGACCCATGAATATGAGCGTGTTTCATCAAACTGCTATGTTCATAGAACTAAGAAATTTTCTGCTTATTCATATGAGTATTATTAACCTCTTGCAAGGCTATTTACTAGGGCTCCAAAGCCGAAATTCTCAGATGCTGCACTTAGACTCATTGCTTCTAAGCCACCCCTAAAAATGTGGGTGGTTAAGAAAACTTAACTCTCTTTTGCAGGGAAAGGTCTCCAGCCGGAAAACTAAGGCGTCCAAAACAAATGCTGGGGACCTTAAACATCTTGTGGGGCGCAAGATAAAATGCCCAAATGGTCTTACTATGTGCTTTGTTCCGGGATTCCTTGACACTCATCCTATCTATCCTAACCAAGATCTGAATTTCCATGTTCCACTTGTTCTTCAAATGTTTATGCTTCACAACTCGCTTGGTGAAGCCTATCCCCCAAACTGCACTGTAGGCTATGACACCTCGTACTTCAGAATGGATTATGGACAGTGGATGCACTAATCACATGACTGGCGATTGAAGTCTTCTGATGGATTCAATGCTACGTCCTTCAGACAAAAGTCACATCACATTTGCTGAAACCGGTAAAAGCAAGGTATTGGGTCTAGGTAGAGTTGCAATACCAAGGGATCGGCACATGGATAAAGTGATGCTTGTTGAATCCCTTGGTTTCAACTTAATGTTTGTCTCAATGCTTTGTGACTTAAACATGATTGTGTTATTTGGAAAATATCGATGCCTTGTGCTAATGGAATCTGACAAGTCTCTAGTCTTTGAAGGGTATCGGAAAGATGATCTGTATATGGTAGATTTCTCAGTAGGACCATAGATGGTCGTATGTAGCAAAAGCTTCAGAGTGCTGGCTTTGGCATCGAAGGCTAGGGCATGCTGGCATGAGGAACTTGCACACTCTTGCGAATAAGAAGCATGTTGTGGGAATCGAAGGCGTCAAGTTTAAGAAGGATCATCTGTGTGGTGCCTGCGAAGCTGGAAAGATGACCAGGGCCAAGCATCCCTCGAAGACAATCATGACTACATCTCAACCTTTCAAGCTGCTACACATGGACTTATTTGGCCCTACTCACTACTCTACTCTCAATTCTACTGCTTGTCTCTATGGCTTCATCATTGTTGATGATTACTCTCGATATACTTGGGTGCATATAATCCTCTACAAGACTGAAGTGCAGGATGTCTTCAGACGCTTCGCCAATCGTGCCATGACGAACTATGGTATCAAGATCAAACACATCAGAAGTGACAACGGCACTGAGTTCAAGAACACCAGCCTCGACCTATATCTGGATACCTTGGGTATTACTCATGAGTTCTCTGATCCTTACACACCTCAGCAGAATGGCATCGCGGAGCGCAACAACAGAACTCTTATTGAGATGGCCCGAACGATGCTTGATGAGTACAAGACTCCACGGAAGTTCTGGCCTGAAGCCATTGACACTGCATGCCACATCATCAACCATGTTTAGCTTCACAAGCTTTTGAAGAAAACATCCTATGAGCTCCTAACTAGTAAGAAGCCAAATGTAAGCTACTTCAGAGTATTTGGTGCGAAGTGCTGGATCAAGGATCCACATCACACTTCAAAATTTGCACCAAAAGCACATGAAGGTTTTATGCTTGGTTACGGAAAGGATTCGCACTCCTACAGAGTCTTCAACCTCTTTCACTATAAAGTGGTTGAAACTGTGGATGTGTGGTTCAATGAGACTAACGGCTTGCAAAGAGAGCACCTGCCAAATGTGCTAGATGAAGTACCTCCAAGTGAATCTATCAAGCAGATGGGAATTGGAGATATCATACCTTCTGAGAATCAGACTGAAGAAGAGCTTATCATTTCTGCACCTAATCAACCTGAAGACAATGCTCAGCCTGAAGACAATCCCCCAAATGATGACATTGATCAGCAAGAGCAAAATCTTCGTCGTGTTCATCCTCGTGTTGCAAATCAAGTTCAGATTGAGAAGATAATTGACAGCTTGAATGGACCTGGTCCACTCACTCGTTCAAAAGCAACTCAAAGAGAAACATAGCTAACTAATTTCTGTGGGCATTTTGCATTCGTCTCAATCTCTGAACCCAAGAAAGTCGATGAAGCCTTCATGGAACCTGAATGGATACAATCTATGCAAGAAGAGCTTCAACAGTTCGAGCTGAATAATGTGTGGGAATTGGTCAAGCATCCTGATCCTCGGAAGCACAATATCATTGGCACCAAATGGATATATCGCAACAAGCAAGATGAGCATGGTCAAGTGGTCAGGAACAAGTCTCGTCTCGTTGCACAAGGTTACACTCAAGTGGAAGGAATTGACTTTGATGAAACATTTGCTCCGGTGGCAAGGATTGAAGCCATTCGCATACTGCTAGCCTATGCAAATCATCACAACATCCTTCTGTATCAAATGGATGTGAAGAGTGATTTTCTCAATGGAAAGGTAGAAGAAGAAGTATATGTCGCACAACCTCCTGGCTTTGAAGATCCAAAACATCCTGATATGGTATACAAGCTCAACAAGGAACTATATGGCCTCAAACAAGCCCCTCGTGCTTGGTATGATACGCTCAAAGACTTCCTGAAGAGCAAAGGCTTCAAACCTGGTTCACTAGATCTGAAAGTGCAACTATCCGTAGGTGGTTTTGATTATTCCTAACAACATATAGCTCATTGAGCTAACATCATTCCAAGATGAACATTTCAGGAAAAGCTCAATGAATGGCATGGCATGGATAAGGAAAGTGGATCCCTCAAAATACTAAAGATAAAAGGATTGGCTCAAGCTCAAAAGCTCAAGACTCTACATCTTATATTTTAGTGATCCAAGATCACATTGAGTCTATAGGAAAAGCCAATACTATCAAGGAGGGATGAGGTGTTGTTTAATGAGTTTCTTGCTCCACAGTGCTTAGTGATATGCTCCAAAAACCCTCAACTACTTTCTCATATCCACATATGACCCAAACCAAAAGTCAAACTCCGCCCCACCGAATCTTTCTACCCGGCGCCACCGAGTTCAGATGTCATAGCCATTGCCACAAACCCTAGGCAAATCGGTCTCACCGTAGGGATCTCGGTGGATTGTAATCTCTTTGTTTCCCTTCGTAACATTTCGGTACCACCGAGATGAGAGATCGGTCCCACCGAGATTGCAATGTAAACTCTCTGTTTCCTTTTTGTAACATTTTGGTCCCACCGAAATGAGCGAACCGGTCCCACCGAGTTTACCTGACCAACTCTCTGGTTAGCTTATTACCAAAATCGGTCTCACCGAGTTTGTGTAATCGGTCTCACCGAGATTATGTTATGCCCTAACCCTAACAATATTGATCCTACCAAGTGGCATGTCGGTCCCACCGAAAATCCTAACGGTCACTAGGTTTACTGAATCGGTCTGACCGAGTTTGTTGATTCGGTCCCACTGAGATTGGTAAATTGTGTGTAACGGTTAGATTTTGTGTGGAGGCTATATATACCCCTCCACCTCCTCTTCATTCGTAGAGAGAGCCATCAGAACAAACCTACACTTCCAACTTACCATTTCTGAGAGAGAACTACCTACTCATGTGTTGAGGCCAAGATATTCCATTCCTACCATATGAATCTTGATCTCTAGCCTTCCCCAAGTTGCTTTCCACTCAAATATTCTTTCCACCAAATCCAAATCCTACGAGAGAGAGTTGAGTGTTGGGGAGACTATCATTTGAAGCACAAGAGCAAGGAGTTCATCATCAACACAACATTTGTTACTTCTTGGAGAGTGTCTCCTAGATTGGCTAGGTGTCACTTGGGAGCCTCCGACAAGATTGTGGAGTTGAACCAAGGAGTTTGTAAGGGCAAGGAGATCGCCTACTTCGTGAAGATCTACCGCTAGTGAGGCAAGTCCTTCGTGGGCGACGACCATGGTGGGATAGACAAGGTTGCTTCTTCGTGGACCCTTCGTGGGTGGAGCCCTCCGTGGACTCGCACAGCCGTTACCCTTCATGGGTTGAAGTCTCCATCAACATGGATGTACGATAGCACCACCTATCGGAACCATGACAAAAACATCTGTGTCTCCAATTGCATTTGAATTCTCCAAACCCTTTCCCTTTACATTCTTGCAAGTTGCATGCTTTACTTTCCGCTGCTCATATACTCTTTGCATGCTTGCTTGAATTGTGTTAAGATTGCTTGACTTGTGCTAAGATAGCTAAAATCTGCCAAAGACTAAAATTGGGAAAAGGATAAGTTTTTAATTGGTCAAGTAGTCTAATCACCCCCCTCTAGACATACATCCGATCCTACAAGTGGTATCAGAGCTTTGGTCTCCATTTGCTTTGATTTCCATAGCTTTTGGTGGTCATAGCCTTGGTTTCACAACCTAGGAGAGTATGGTGTCTAGCGAGGGAAATTATCACCGTAGAGGTCCTTACTTTGATGGTACGAATTTTGCTAGTTGGAAGCATAAGATGAAAATGCATATTCTCGGACATAACCCCGCCGTTTGGGCTATTGTGTGTATTGGCTTGCAAGGTGAATTCTTTGATGGAAGAGAACCAAACCATGAAGCTAGCACGGATGAGTCGAAGATGCTGCAATACAACGCTCAAGCTTGTGATATCCTCTTCAACGGATTGTGCCCCGAAGAATTCAACAAAATAATCCATCTTGAGAATGCAAAGGAAATTTGGGATACTTTGATTGATATTCATGAAGGTACCGACTCCGTCAAGAAATCCAAATTGGATGTGCTCCAAAGTCAACTTGACAAGTTCAAAATGAAGGATGGTGAAGGTGTCGCTGAAATGTACTCTAGGCTTGCTCTTATCACAAATGAGATTGTGTGCTTAGGAAGTGAAGAGATGACCGACAAATTCATCATCAAGAAGATCCTAAGAGCATTGGATGGAAAATATGATACCGTGTGCACATTGATCCAAATGATGCCAAATTACAAGAATCTCAAGCCAACGGAAGTCATTGGAAGAATTGTTGCTCATGAGATGTCACTCAAGGATAAGGAGGAACTTCACAACAAGTCAAGTGGTGCTTACAAAGCCTCATCCGAAGCCCCTACATCATCAAGTAAGAAACAAACCTTCAATGAAGAATTGAGCTTAATGGTGAAGAACTTCAACAAATTCTACAAGAGTAGAAGCAAAGAGAGCAGCTCTAAGTCAAGGTCCTACAATGACAAAATATCTTCCAGTCGAGAGCGCAATTGCTACAATTGTGGGAGACCCGGACACTATTCCAATGAGTGTACGGCACCCTACAATAGAAGAGAAGATTATCCCAAGAGAAGAAGTAGAAGAGAAGAATCACCGCCAAGAGAGAGAAGGAGTAGAGATGATCGTTATGAACGAAGAACATCCCGGAGAAGCAAGGATTCGGAAAGGAAGGACAAGTCATCAAGGAGCTACACAAAACAAAGACATCAAGCTCATGTTGGTGAATGGGTATCCGGCTCTGACTCCGACAATCACTCTGAGAGAAGCTATCACTCCGACTCAGAACATACTCAAGATGAAGGTGTTGCCGGTCTAGCACTTGTGTCAACCAACTCCTACGACATATATTGTTCACCAAATGAAGGACTTGGAAGATTCTTCATGGCTAAGGGCCCTAAGGTAACACACCCCAAGTATGTTGATTTCAATAGTGATGAAGATGACTTGTGAGGTGATGATGATTTACTTGTTGACAACTCTAGTGATGAATACTATGATGAAACGTCAACTAATCATGCTAATCAAGATAAAATGAATGACAATGATAAGGAGAAGATTGAGCTTCTAACTAAAGAACTAAACACTCTTAAGTTAGCTCATGAAACTATCTTATAAGATCATCAAGAACTTTTAAGGGCTCATGAGAAGTTACGCTTTGAAAAGCTCAACCTTGAGCAAGAGCATGAGTTCTTAAAGGCAATCAATGATGATCTCCATAAGAAAAGTTCTTCTTACATTGCCAAGTGTTTACTCTTATCAACTTACATGCCTCAAGTCAAGTCCATTAACAAGAACAAGAAAGATTCTTCCTCTAGTAGTAACAATAATCATGCTAAATCCAATATTGTTGCTTCTAGTAGTTCTCTTGATTCCAATAATGATTCTCTTAGCCAAGTTACACTTGAGCAAGAAAATAGCTTATTGAAGGGAATTATAGAGAAAGGTGTTTACAAGAGCCTTGCCGGGAGTAAGCAATTCGAGGAAATTGTACGCAAGCAAGGAAGGCACCGGAAGAACCAAGGTGTTGGTTTTGAACGAAAGTTCAATACAAATGGAGTTGAGTGGGAAGAAGATCAATATCCCAAGACGAAGTTTGTTCCTCAACAACAGAAGTATGATCCTACTTCCTTCAAGGGAACGCAAGCTCAAGATGATCTTCCACCACAAGACCACAAGCAAAAAGGCAAGGACAAGCTTCAAGAGGAGATTGATGCATTTGAAGAAGCTCCTAAGGCCTTGGTCAAGTGGGTTCCCAAGACAACGTCAAGTTCTACTTCATCAAGTACGACTACAACTCTGAGGATTCCCATCAAGATGATGTGGATTCCAAAGAAAAGAACTAGAGAGTTCTTGAGGGTGACTCCGCCAACATACTTCACTCATATCATTTTGGCAACAACAAGTGCAATCAACTTCCACATCTTGCACTAGTTCAAGGAGTCACAAACCCTCTTGCTGGTAAGACAAGGGACAAGGTAACCTAATGCATTCATGGACATCATCTTAAGTGTGCATCACTCTATGTCTATGGATATCCTTGTTTGTTCCTTGTGGGACTAACCCGTCTAGGTATTGAAAGTGAAACTCACTCCAAAGGATTGCTCCAAATGATCTTCATCAACATTGAGCATCCACATCTTCAACACCTACATGAAGTCATCATCGAAAAAACCCAAGGTTAGTTCATCCCTCTAAGGGGGGATCTCAAATCTAGGGGGAGCTTAACTCTAAGAATTGAGTCAAAGCAACTCTAATGGTGTGAACACATCAATGCATTATGTAAAAGTGGTAACCCCACTTGAGCTTAAACGATGAGTATGACCTATGATCAAATGTTCTCATTTGACTCCTAAGTCAATATACTCATATATAGATGACCTAGTCATCGCCAATTGTTTGATAGATGCTAGAATTGGTTGTGCATGCTTTGCCACATATTTCAATTGTCATTTTGTTGTGTGAGCATGTTGGTTGCATATTTTACTCATTCGAGGACACCCACTTGTAGTTTTGCTTGTCTGGCCGCTTTTTTTTGCCAAGTGGATGAAGAAGAATGCCTAAGAACCTTCTCTAGCTATCTATGCTTTTCTTGTCTCAAACTCTATTCATGCTACATCACAAAATTTGATCAAGTCAGATTCGAACCACTTTGTGTGAGGAGCACTCGGAGTCCCCGATTCTTCATAGACTTAAACTTCCAAAACTTCTTTGTGAATTTCGGTCTGACCAATTCTTCCATTTCGATCATACCGAGATCACTAAGTCGATCTAGCTTTTCAATCTCGGTGCAACCGATTTGAACTTTTCGGTCTCACCGAGTTGCTGTAACTGTCAACAGTTATGCATCTCGATGCCACCAAGTTGTTCCACTCGGTCACACCGACAGGGTCGGGCTATATATACTCACGGGAAAAATTTTGGAAAACTTTCTCCAAACCCCTTCCCCCGCGCATAGCTCGCTCTGCCTCCTGGGTCTCTAGATCGTCGACTTCGTCGCCAGCCTCCTCCAGTCGTTGGTTTCCGACGCCGTCAATGAAATTCAACCCCGCTGTTGCCGCCATAGCGAGTTCATCACCAAGCTAGGGTATGGACTCGATCACAGTGCTATCCTCGTCTGATTCCTAGCACATTGTTCATCATTATTCTTGCCACGATTGAAACGATTCTATCCACTCAAAACAATCCTTAGATTAAAAGTGAATTCAAAATTTAGGGTTAGGTTTCCGCCGAAATCATCTCGGACCCACTGAGTTGTATAACTCGGTTCCACCGATTCGGCTAAGTCCATTGCACAAGTGATTCACGGTCTGACCGAGAATTGCAAATCGGTGTGACCGAGTTCAGGACTTTGTGAACCCCTAGCAGTCTCGGTGCCACCGAACTGTGACTCGGTCTGACCGAGTTCACTAGTTTAGGTTCCAAAAGTTGCGTCGGTATCACCGAGTTTGCAAATCGATTGATCCGAAATGCTTTCTGTGGAAAACTAAAACTAAGTTTTTGAATCATTCTTTTGCAAAAACCTCTGCATTTTGTGATGCTTATCCACTCTGTCTCATCTATATCTATTCACAGGGTCTGCAGTCAGAATTTTCAATATGTCTGATCAAAGTGACAGCCAGAACTAGTTAGAGCAGCAGATTCACATGAGTGAGGGCACTAGTCCCTCTAGCACCTCAGATGATGGCAGCAGGAGCACCCCAAGCAACTTACCCAAAGTTGCCACCAGCGCCAGAAAGAAGAAAACCTCAGAATATGAGGATGAAGACTATGTGGCAGTTGAGGATGAGGCCACTTCCAAGAAGAAAGTGCTCAAAAAGGAATATGGCACAGCTGCAACCACTAAGCCTGGTATGAAGACCAAAGTGCCTACAAAGAGAACTCCCATGTCTAAAGCTAGAGCCTCTACTCAAGTACCTGAGAAATCTGATACCAAAGAGGCTGCTGCGGAAGGGAAGAAGAGGAAGGAAAGGGTCAAGAAGACCATGGCCAGAGTTGTTTGACAGCCTTCCATGATGGAAGAGGAAGAGGAAGAAGAGGCTGCTGCACCAGCACCCAAGGCTCAAAAGCTTATGGGTGATGCTATTAGGTCAAGGGCTGCATCATCAAAGCCCAAAGAAGCACCCAAAGCTGCCTCCAAGCCCAAGACTGCACCTAAAAGGAATACCAGAAGCATACCAGCTGCTGAGAAGAACAAGCCCCAGTGCCTAAAGTTGCTGAAGAAGAAGAAGATGATGAAGGACAAGTTCTGAGAAAGTTGAAACCTAAGATTCCAGACCACAATGATGCTCATCCTGTGGCTGAGAACATGAAGCTGAGGAAGGATGCAGGACTTAGAAAGTGGAGGTTGTCTGATCCTTATGCAATCAGGAGAAGGACTATTGTTGACTACAGGTTCCACACTAAGGAACAACAGGATTTCTATGAGACTGTGCTGCTGGACAAGAAACCAATTGTATGTGACATGAAGTGGGTGGACTGGAAATACATGAAGGAGAATGAGGAACACTATCTAGGTGTGTATGACAGTTTCAGTGCTTGTGGAGTTGCAGACTTTGTTGGACAGAAGTTCACAAAGTGGAATGATGAGCTCATAATGCAATTCTACTCCACATCACACTTCTATCCAGATGGCAGGATAGTATGGATGTCTGAAGGTACAAGGTACCAGTCTACAATTGAAGAATGGGCAAATCTGATCAATGCACCTAAGGAGAGTGAAGATGACTTGGATGTCTATGCCAAGAAGAATAAGGATCACAATTCTATGGCACACATGTACAAGGAGATCCCAGATAAAGCTCTTGAAACTCATAAGTTTGGGTCTGTACATTTCCTTCTGTCACGACTGCCAACCATCAACTGGATCCTTAGGCACACACTCTTGCCCAAGTCAGGTGATCACAACATGATCAGAGGCCATGCTATCAATCTGCTACACATATTTGATGTGCCCCAGAATTTCAAGGTCATGAGCCTCATAGTAGAGACTATTAAGAGGACAGCAGCTAACCAGAAGAGAAGCTGTGGGTATGCCCCACAAATCCAGGAGCTGATTAACTTCAAGATGGGCACAGGCACATACTTGTTGGATAAGGAACACTTTGCTATCTATCCAGATTTTGAGGACAACCAAGTGGTTATGGATGAAGATGAACCATCTTCTGTGCATGCTCAAGCAAAGAAGGAGAAGGCAAGGACAGAGAAGGCTACCAAGGTGCCAACAATGGAAGAGGCATCTTAGTACTTTTTGAAGAGAAAACAAGATCAACTAGGCTACTTGATTGCATCCACTCTGAGGATTGAGAAAGGGCTGGCCACCTTGACTCAAAACCAAGAGATCATGGAGAGGATCATGGAGCAGAAGTTCTATGACTTGGATGTGAAGGTAACTGAGATCCAGTCTATTGTTGAGCAGCTTCAGGATGATATGCAGGAGAGGAAGGGCAAGACAACCACAGATGCATTTGGCAGAGTGACTAGAGCTCAGAGATCAACTATAGTGCCAGTGACAGACACCAGAGCCACTTCATCTGCACCAGCTAAAGCTCCTACAGCTCCAGTCCAACTAGCTCCAGCACCTACACCTCCAGCTCCATCCACATCGACTGAAGCTTTCGTCCTTGGAGTCATATCTACACCACCACATCAAGACCAAGAGTGAGAGATGACATAGTATTATGCATTTTCTATGAACTTTTTGGTAACTTGTTGCCAAAGGGGGAGAAAAATGTATAGATCATAGGCTTCGAGAGAGAGAGTTTGCTTTTATTCTCTCTTGCTTTGGTGGTTAAACTTTATTTTGCTTTTGCTTGCTTGAGATACTACTTTATTGCATGTGTGATACAATGATGATCATGTGTTTGATCATATGCTACATTTATGCTTGTTGGATGACATTATCCCATTTATCTCTATGTGATCATTCACTTTGCTTGGTGATGAGTGCATGTATTCAATCTTTATTATTTTGAGCGCTCCACCAAGATGTATGTGACATGGAAGAGTAAACCATGAGCCTAACTCCTTGTGCATTTGCAGTCCAAAGCAAATCTTAAACTATGCACAAATTTAGGGGGAGATCTTGCTTATCACATACTTCTCAAAGCGACGATGTTTTTCAATCTCATTATCATTTGTCGAAGCTTTGATCTATATGTTGTCATCAATTACCAAAAAGGGGGAGATTGAAAGTGCAACTATCACTAGGTGGTTTTGGTAATTCCTAACAACATATAGCTCATTGAGCTAACATCATTCCAAGAGGAACATTTTAGGAAAAGCTCAATGAATGGCATGGCATGGATAAGGAAAGTGGATCCCTCAAAATACTAAGGATAAAAGGATTGGCTCAAGCTCAAAAGCTCAAGACTCTACATCTTATATTTTAGTGATCCAAGATCACATTGAGTCTATAGGAAAAGCCAATACTATCAAGGAGGGATGAGGTGTTTTTTAATGAGTTTCTTGCTCCATAGTGCTTAGTGATATGCTCGAAAAACCCTCAACTACTTTCTCATATCCACATATGACCCAAACCAAAAGTCAAACTCGGCCCCACCGAATCTTTCTACCCGGCGCCACCGAGTTCATATGTCAAAGCCATTGCCACAAACCCTAGGCAAATCGGTCTCACCGATAGGGAATCTCGGTCTCACCGAGATGGGATTGTAATCTCTCTGTTTCCCTTCGTAACGTTTCGGTACCACCGAGATGAGCGATCGGTCCCACCGAGATTGCAATGTAAACTCTATATTTCCTTTTCGTAACATTTTGGTCCCACCGAAATGAGCGAACCGGTCCCACCGAGTTTACCTGACCAACTCTCTAGTTAGCTTATTACCAAAATCGGTCTCACCGAGTTTGTGTAATCGGTCTCACCGAGATTACGTTATGCCCTAACCCTAACCATATCGGTCCTACCGAGTGGCATGTCGGTCCCACCGAAAATCCTAACGGACACTAGGTTTGCTAAATCGGTCTGACCGAGTTTCTCAATTCGGTCCCACCGAGATTGGTAAATTGTGTGTAACGGTTAGATTTTGTGTGGAGGCTATATATACCCCTCCACATCCTCTTCATTCATGGAGAGAGCCATCAGAACAAGCCTACACTTCCAAGTTACCATTTCTGAGAGAGAACCACCTACACTTGTGTTGAGGCCAAGATATTCCATTCCTACCATATGAATCTTGATATCTAGCCTTCCCCAAGTTGCTTTCCACTCAAATCTTCTTTCCACCAAATCCAAATCCTGTGAGAGAGAGTTGAGTGTTGGGGAGACTATCATTTGAAGCACTAGAGCAAGGAGTTCATCATCAACACACCATTTGTTACTTCTTGGAGAGTGGTGTCTCCTAGATTGGCTAGGTGTCACTTGGGAGCCTCCGACAAGATTGTGGAGTTGAACCAAGGAGTTTGTAAGGGCAAGGAGATTGCCTACTTCGTGAAGATCTACCGCTAGTGAGGCAAGTCCTTCGTGGGCGACGACCATGGTGGTATAGACAAGGTTGCTTCTTCGTGGACCCTTTGTGGGTGGAGCCCTCCGTGGACTCGCGCAGTCGTTGCCCTTCGTGGGTTGAAGTCTCCATCAACGTGGATGTACGATAGCACCACCTATCGGAAGCACGACAAAAACATTTGTGTCTCCAATTGCATTTGAACTCTCCAAACCCTTTCCCTTTACATTCTTGCAAGTTGCATGCTTTACTTTCCGCTGCTCATATACTCTTTGCATGCTTGCTTGAATTGTGTTAAGATTGCTTGACTTGTGCTAAGATAGCTAAAATCTGCCAAAGACTAAAATTGGGAAAATGATAGGTTTTTAATTGGTCAAGTAGTCTAATCACCCCCCCCCCCACTCTAGACATACTTCCAGTCCTACAAGATCCTACACTCTTCACGAAGACATATGATGGTGAACTGTTTGTGTGCCAAATCTATGTGGATGACATTATCCTCGGCTGCACCAACAAGAAATATAGTGATGAGTTTGGTCACATGATGCAAGAGCAATATCAGATGTCCATGATAGGTCAGCTGAAGTTCTTTCTGGGTCTCCAAATCTGTCAGCAACGCAACGGCATCTTCATATCTCAAGAAAAATACCTCAAAGATTGCTTGAAGAAGTTTGGAATGCAAGACTGCAAAGGATACACGACGCCAATGCCAACCAAAAGTTATCTGGGTCCCGACGACAATGGTAAAGAGTTTGATCAAAAGGTATACCGCTCCATGATTGGTTCTTTGCTTTATTTGTGTGCATCTAGGCCAGATATAATGCTTAGTGTTTGCATGTGTGCTCGATTCCAAGCGGCACCAAAGGAATCACATCACTTAGCTGTGAAGCGAATTCTTCGATATTCGGCTTACACCCCAACACTAGGATTATGGTATCCAAAGGGCTCAGAGTTTGATCTAGTTGGATTCTCAGATGTTGATTATGCTGGTGACAAGGATGATCGCAAGTCCACATCAGGCACATGTCACTTTCTAGGACGATCACTTGTCTGTTGTTCTTCAAAGAAGTAGAACTGTGTATCTCTGTCCACTGTTGAATCCGAATACATTGCTGCTAGATCTTGATGTGCTCAGCTTCTTTGGATGAAGCAAACTCTCAAGGACTATGGTATACACCTGAAGAATGCGCCAATCTACTGCGACAATGAGAGTGCCATCAAGATTGCCGACAACCCAGATCAGCACTCGAAGACAAAGCACATTGAGATTCGTCATCACTTTCTCAGAGATCATGCTATGAAGGAAGATATTGATATCATTCACGTCAACACTGAAGAGCAATTGGTTGATATCTTCACAAAGCCCTTGGATGAGAAAAGGTTTTGCAAGTTGCAGTGTGAGCTAAATATCTTGGAATCCTCAAATGTCCTGTGAACTGGACACACATCCTAACACTTATGCATTTTGATGACTTAGATGTGCAACACACAAAGTAACGTATATCTTCAATCAATGAAGACATACACTCTAAGTGTGAATCCATTAATGCGGAATTCGACTTCGGAGCGCCACGATAATTGTGCGTCGTGTCTGGGTCTAATACTTCATATACGGTGGGTAACGCCACCACCAAACTTTTGTTTGAAGTGTTTCCCTTGGCGTTATATTTGCGAAGCTTTCATCTTGTTTTATCTTCATCTTGTTGATCTGGTCTTATACTAGGCATATACATATTTGTGTTCTCTCCTCTACAGCATTCACTTATAGCTATGACTTCGTGCTGAATCTTTTGATCTAAGTGAATGTGATCGGACCCTAACCTATCTATTCTTCTATCTCAACTCTATCTGTCCAAATCATATGCATTCTTTTGAAAACTGTCGATTGTCTTCACTGAACCTTGTCAGCTGAAGTCAATCTGACAAACATTTATATCTATTTTTAATGCTATATCCTTTTTGCCTGAAAGCCGGAGAATTCGGAACGACCACCCCGACAATCCAAGAGTGCGTGGGAACATTGAACAACTTCCAAGGTGTTGCATGTTTGCCACGTGCCCTTCAGATGTGAACCGCCAGGGGCACCTGCGTAATTGCACTGTGCCGTCTCTTTCCTTATAAATACCCGTCACATCTTGGTCGAAAAATTCTTCTTCCACCTCACCACCTCCCGCAAACCCTAGCGCCTCTCCTAGCTCTCGACGACACCGGCGATGAAGCGCTTAGCTGCCGCAACTTCTCCGACGCCGTCCTCACGCTGACCGCGGACCTCGTCCTCTCCGCCTTCACCGTATGTGTCCTCCGTCGCCAAGTTAGGGCATGGAAGATCGAACTGCTCGGCCTCCAACTATGCTCCGTCTAGCAGTTCTTCGTGTGGTAATTAAAATTCACGTTTTACCATCTTTTCGATCTGATAGATTCATCCTTCTTTACCAAAGGTGGTTTCTAGATCTCCAAAGTTGAATCTATCTCTTTCCGCATCTCATACAATGCCTAGTCTATTCACTTATGCTTCTTTACAAGTTAGATTCCTCACTTGTACTTATTCTTGGATTCGTACAAATCTGGAACCGACTCTCATCAAATAAGTGAATGTCTTCGCGTTATGAGGTCAATGTCTTCAAACTGATTTATCTTCAAAATCTTCTGAGAATGCATATGACCTCTTCCCCTTCCCTCGCACCTCTAATGTTGTCACAGGTACATGTCCGTGGGATAATCCCTTGGTTCTCATAGTCTGCATTCATTTGCAGAGTTCATACAAAGTCACATAAATTCTACCAAAGCCAGTTCTTGTCTGACCAGCCGTAGGAAGCCTTTGCAAGTTCTGAAGCCTTTCAGGTTAAGCTTCATGGCTACTGAGAAATCAGCCAGAAAGGTTGGCAGACAGCGCCGTGGGAATATTTCCAAGGATTTGCTATCAGATCTGCATGAGTTGTATAAGACTGACCCTGAAGAAACCTATGGTGAACGCAAAAATCGAATCTAATGGATTTGAAGATATTGGGCAGAGGATGGTTCAAATACAGATTTGTCACGGCTGAGTATGCTGAGAAGAATGCCATCAAGCAGCCCTGGGGAAATATTGTATACAAAAATCTTCAACCCCAGTCCCGTTCTGAAACCATTCAACGAGAATTCTATCCGTGCATGGTTCGCGGACCGCAGCCAGAGAACGCTGACCCTTCTTCTCTGTTGTGGTGCCGTGAAGACTACCTGTTCAAGCGCAACTTTTAGTTTGCCAAATACTTTGCTGCGAAGAACAAGAAGGCATTAGGACTTGACTTCAACCCAGGTCCTTCTTCACCTCGGGAAGATGGCACCCGTGAAGCCAATGAAAACAGGATTGGCCCCTTCTACAACCTCGATGGCCTCATCACACACATTGTCGTCCAAGGTGGAAACGTGGATCATTTCGGTGATGATGCTGACACTGATGATGCACCAGCTCCACCTCCTAAGCCATAGAAGCAAAAGAAAGCTAAGGCTTCAAAACCAACTGCTGCACCAAAAGCTTCTCGAGTGAAGCCATTGGCAACTGCCCCTCTTGCTCTAAGTAACACCTCTAAAGATCTCTCTCGCATCTCCAAGTAGCGCGAGAAGGCTCAGAAGAAAATTGTTCAGAGATCTAGTCAAGGACTGACACCAGCTGCCGTTCTGAGGAACGAATCTGAAGCCATTGATCTGTCTTCAGATGATGAGTTTGGTAACGATGCTCTTCAGTAGCTGATAAAGAGCAAGCAAGAGGCAGAGATCTTCAATGATCTGCCCCTCTTTGATGTGAACATTTTGGGCAACTTCATTGATGAGTGGTTTGACAATCCAAATCTCAGCTTTGATGATCTTCAGCTCCCGATTGGCATCAGCGTCGCCTTCCAAGGCGCAATTGCTCCTGAGCTGGCTCTGGCTCAGCGAATTGTTGAATTGAAGAACAAGATTGACTATGAGAAAGAGCGGTTCAAGAAGCATGTTGCCAAGCTTAGTGTGGCTGATGTTCAGAAATTCAAGCTGATGTTGAATGACCTCAAGGAGGCATTTCGCAAGAAATGTGAAGAAGCCAAAGGTTCAAGAGAGCGCGTGAAGAATCTTGCTGCCAAGTGTGTTCAAGCTTACAATGAAGCTGAGAAGCGCAAGGCACTTGGGCGTCCAGGCATTGACCCCAAGATGGCTGCCAAGAAGAAGAAGTCTACTGTGGCCCCAACTAAAGCTCCAAGGCAGGAAGAACCTCACATTGTCTTCCCTACCAGCATGACAGGCTCGAAGCCAAAGGTCCCCACAGCAGCTTAAAAACAGAAGAAAACTAGGGCAGCTGAAGCCGAAGCCAGAAAACGCAAGTTCAAGAGCACCACTGATGACACTCCTGTTCCCAAGAAGAGGAAGACCAAGAAGAGAGATCGGGCTGCTCCCAAAGAGCCCCTTGTTGTCGAGCCCATTGCTTTTGCTCATCCTGCATCTGAAAATCAAGAGCGTCAGTTGATAGTTCATGAGTCTGCTTCCACAGAGGCTCCTGAAGCTCAAGAAGTTCCAGTCAATGACCCCATCGTGACTGAAGACATTGGTCCTCAAGACAATATAGAGGATGATGAAGTCCTTCCTCAGATTGAGCACCCAACGGTATCATCGCCTGTTCTCATGAACAGTGAGCTCATCAGTATTGGTCGTCCTTTGACCGAATCTCTCAGAATGCCTCATGGGCTGATCGCCCCCAACCAGCAACTCCAAGTCAAGATTCACCGAGTACACCCCGTCCTCCACCAGCGCAAGTCACCAGCCCAATGGTGAATGATGATAATTACATGGATACCACACCCTTGATACGTCTCCGTCGTATCTATAATTTTTTATTGTTCCATGCCAATATTCTTCAACTTTCATATACTTTTGGCAACTTTTTATACTATTTTTGGGACTAACATATTGATCCAGTGCCCAGTGCCAGTTCCTGTTTGTTGCATGTTTTATGTTTTGCAGAAACCCAATATCAAACGGAATCCAAACGGGATAAAAACGGAGGGAGAATTATTTTGGAATAATTGGGATTTTCCAGAGGAAGAATAAACGCGAAACGGTGCCCGAGGTGGCCAGGAGATAGGGGCGTGCCCACCCCCCTGGGCGCGCCTGGCACTCTCCTGGGCCACCCGTAAGGCGGTTGACGCTCTTATTTTGCCGCAAGAAAGCTAATTTTACGATAAAAATCTGGGCGAAAGATTCACCCCAATCGGAGTTACGGATCTCCGGATATAAAAGAAACGGTCAAGGGGCAGAATCCGAGAACGTAGAAATAGAGAGAGACAGAGAGATAGATCCAATCTCGGAGGGGCTCTCGCCCCTCCCGCGCCATGGGAGCCAAGGACTAGAGGGGAAACCCTTCTCCCATCTAGGGAGGAGGTCAAGGAAGAAGAAGAAGAAGGGGGGCCCTCTCCCCCTTGCTTTCGGTGACGCCGGAACTCCGCCGGGGGCCATCATCATCATCGCGATCTTCACCAACAACTTCACCGCCTTCATCACCAACTCTTCTCCCCTCTATGCAGCGGTGTAACCCCTCTCTTACCCGCTGTAATCTCTACTTAAACATGGTGCTCAACACTATATATTATTTCCTAATGATGTATGGCTATCTTATGATGGTTGAGTAGATCTGTTTTGTCCTATGGGTTAATTGATGATCGTGATTGGTTTGAGTTGCATCTTTTATTATTGGTGCTGTCCTATGGTGCCCTCCATGTCGCTCAAGCATGAGGGATTCCTGTTGTAGGGTGTTGCAATGCGTTCATGATTCGCTTATAGTGGGTTGCGTGAGTGACTGAAACACAAACCCGAGTAACGGGGTTGTTGCATATGGGATAAAGGGGACTTGATGCTTTAATGCTATGGTTGGGTTTTACCTTAATGAAAGTAGTTGTGTATGCTTGCTAGAGTTCCAATCATAAGTGCATATGATCCAAGATGATAAAGTATGTTAGCTTATGCCTCTCCCTCAAATAGAATTGCAATAATGATTACCGGTCTAGTTATCGATTGCCTTGGACAAATAACTTTCTCTTAACAAAAAGATCTCTACTAAAACTAACTTAGTTGCATCTTTATCTAAACAGCCCCTAGTTTATATTTACGTGCTCTTTATTATCTTGCAAACCTATCCAACCACACCTACAAAGTACTTCTAGTTTCATACTTGTTCTAGGTAAAGCGAACGTCAAGCGTGCGTAGAGTCGTATCAGTGGCCGATAGGACTTGAGAGAATATTTGTTCTACCTTTAGCTCCTCCTCGGGTTCGACACTCTTACTTATCAAAAGAGGCTACAACTATCCCGTATACTTGTGGGTCATCAAGACCTTTTTCTGGCGCCGTTGCCGGGGAGTCATAGCGCGGGGTGAATATTCTCGTGTGTGCTTGTTTGCTTTATCACTAAGTAATTTTTATTTGCTGTTCTAAGTTGTTCTCTGTCTTTAGTTATGGATATGGAACACGAAATACCAAAAAAATTAGGTGTAGATGCTACTCATGGAGATGGGGAACCTCCTAAAACCCTCGATGTTCGTTATGTTCAAGATATTATGTAGTACTTTGATAATCCTGAGAAAAACCCATTCAATTATGTTATGGGAGTAACGTTGGATCAACGTGAATACTTTGGGGATTATCGCTTGACACAAAAAGGAAAACTATTATGGGATCAAATTCATATGTTACGTTGGTATGCTAGGCAACTATGCTTGAACTATGATATTACTTGTTGCTCTAGGATGAAGGCTCCACACCTCCCTTTTTCATGCAAATTTAATGATGATAAAACCTTGGCTTCTTATGCTAATGGTATATATGATTACTATGATGTGGAACAAATAGAAGAATTTGTTGCTTTTAAGGGTGCTTATGAAATTGAATCTTTGTTTGAAAAGTATGAAGCTTTAGATGATGATGTTTATAGGCCTGAAAATTATGCTATATTGAGATATTGCTATGAAAATTATGAATACGATTACAATATTAATGCATTTATTGAGAAAGTCTCCAATGTCCAAGAAGAGATTAATATTTTGCAGGAAGCTATGGAAGAAGAAATTGATGAAACGGTGAGCTCATTGGGTGAAAAAGATTATGAGGAGAGCGAAGAACAAAAGGAGGAAGAGTGGATTGATCACCCGTGCCCACCTTCTAATGAGAGTAACTCTTCAACTCATACATTGTTTAATTCCCCTTCGTGCTTACCGAAGGATGATCGCTATGATGATTGCTATGATCCCTTTAATTCTCTTGAAATATCCCTTTTTGATGATACTTGCTATGCTTGTGGCGAACATGCCAATATGAATTATGCTTATGGAGATGAACTTACTATACTTCCTTATGATAAACATGAAATTTTTGCTATTGCACCCACGCATGATAGTCCTATTATATTTTTGAATTCTCCCGACTACACTATATTGGAGAAGTTTGTTCTTGTTAAGGATTATATTGATGGGTGGCCTTTTACCATTGCACATGATGATTTTGATGAATATAATATGCATGTGCTTTCTGCTCCTACTTGCAATTATTATGAGAGAGGAACTATATCTCCGCCTCTTTATGTTTCCAATATGATAGAATTGCAAGAAACTATTTATACTATGCATTGGCCTTTACTTGGTGTGCATGAATTGTTATTTTATGACATGCCGATGCATAGGAAGAGAGTTAGACTTCGTCGTTGCTTGATATATGTTACTTTGTGCTCACTACTAAATTATAAATCATTGTTAATTAAAATTGGCTTTGATATACCTTGGGATCCGGGTGGATTCATTACTTGAGCACTAAATGCATAGCTTAATGGCTTTAAAGAAAGCGCTGCCAGGGAGACAACCCGGAAGTTTTAGAGAGTCATTTATTTCTGTTGAGTGCTTTTATATAGTTTAAAAGCAAAAAAATAAATAGGGGAACCTAAAAACTTTTCAAAAAAGGAAAGTGAAAGTGAGAAAGACAAGCATTGTTGAAGTGGGAGCTAGCCTTGAACTTTGTTCATGCTCACGGAAACTTTGTGAATCTTGATTACAGAAACTTTTCATCAAAAATAATTATCCCCTTGTACAATTCCATTGTATTATAAAAATAATGTGCCAAGGTTTGCCTTTAGGATGTTTACAATGCTTGTTGGTTTGTACAGTGCAGGACAGAAACTTTGGCTGTAGTGCGCGATTTTACATTTTTAATTGGAAAGTCAAATGGTTCTGATTCCTTTTGATCTGTCTTTCTGTACAACTTTTGTATTTTTCCTAATTCTGGTAGAATTTTTGGGCTACCACAAGTATGGTGAATGTTCAGATTTCTACAGACTGTTCTGTTTTTGACAGATTCTGTTTTTGATGCATAGTTTGCTTGTTTCGATGAATCTATCAATTTATATCAGTGGATTTAAGCCATGAAAAAGTTATATTACAGTAGACACAATGCAAAATAAAAATAAAATTGGTTTGCTACAGTACTTAGCGTAGTGATTTGCTTTATTATACTAATGGTTCTTACCGAGTTTTCTGTTGAAGTTTTGTGTGGATGAAGTGTCTAATCGAGGAGGTCTCAATATGAGGAAAAGGAAGAGAGGCAAGAGCTCAAGCTTGGGGATGCCCAAGGCACCCCAAGTAAATATTCAAGGAGACTCAAGCGTCTAAGCTTGGGGATGCCCCGGAAGGCATCCCCTTTTTCTTCAACAAGTATCGGTATGTTTTCGTATTCGTTTCGGTCATGCGATATGTGCAAGTCTTGGAGCGTCTTTTGCATTTAGTTTGCATTTTTATTTTATGCACCATGCTGGTATTAGATAGTCCTTGGTTTATTTATAGAATGCTCATTGCACTTCACTTAAATCGTTTGAGTATGACTTTATAGAATGCTTCATGTGCTTCACTTATATCATTTGAAGTCTGGATTGCCTATTTCTCTTCACATAGAAAACCGCCATTTGTAGAATGCTCTTTTGCTTCACTTATATTTGTTTGAGCATGGGCATATCTTTTGTAGAAAGAATTAAACTCTCTTTCTTCACTTATATCTATTTAGAGAGATGATAGGAATTGGTCATTCACATGGTTAGTCATAAAATCCTACATAAAACTTGTAGATCACTGAATATGATATGTTTGATTCCTTGCAATAGTTTTGCGATATAAAGGTGGTGATATTAGAGTTGTGCTAGTTGAGTAATTGTGAAATTGAGAAACACTTGTGTTGAGGTTTGCAAGTCCCGTAGCATGCACGTATGGTGAACCATTATGTAACGAAGTTGGAGCATGAGGTGTTTTTTGATTGTCTTCCTTATGAGTGGCAGTCAGGGACGAGCGATGGTCTTTTCCTACCAATCTATCCCTCTAGGGGCATGCGTAGTAGTACTTTGCTTCGAGGGCTAAGTAGACTTTTGCAATAGTATATGAGTTCTTTATGACTAATGTGAGTCCATGGATATACGCACACTCACCTTTCCACTTTGCTAGCCTCTATTGTGTCGTGTAACTTACGCCGGTATCATGAACCCATTATTTACCTTCCTTAAAACAGCCACCATACCTACCTACTATGGCATTTCCATAGACATTCCGAGATATATTGCCATGCAACTTTCCACCATTCTGTTATTATGACACGTTCCATCATTGTCATATTGCTTTGCATGATCATAAGATAGCTAACATGATGTTTTCATGGCTTGTCCGTTTTTTGATGTCATTGCTATGCTAGATCATTGCACATCCCGGTACACCGCCGGAAGCATTCATATAGAGTCATATCTTTGTTCGAGATATCGAGTTGTAATATTGAGTTGTAAGTAAATAAAAGTGTGATGATCATTATTATTAGAGCATTGCCCCAGTGAGGAAAGGATGAAGGAGACTATGATTCCCCACAAGTCGGGATGAGACTCCGGACTTTATAAAAAATAAAAGAGGCCAAAGAAGCCCAAATAAAAAAAGGCCAAAGAAGCCCACCAAAAAAATAAAAATAAAAATAAAAAAAGGAGAGAAAAAGAGAGAAGGGGCAATGTTACTATCCTTTTACCACACTTGTGCTTCAGAGTAGCACCATAATCTTCATAGAGAGAATCTCCTATGCTTTCACTTTCATATACTAGTGGGAATTTTCATTAAAGAGCTTGGCTTGTATATTCCGATGATGGGCTTCCTCAAATGCTCGAGGTCTTCATGAGCAAGCAAGTTGGATGCACACCCACTTAGTTTTCAGTTTGAGCTTTCATATATTTATAGCTCTAGTGCATCCGTTGCATGGCAGTCCCTACTCACTCACATTGATATCTATTGATGGGCATCTCCATAGCCCGTTGATATGCCTAGTTGATGTGAGACTATCTTCTCCTTTTTTGTCCTCACATCCACCACCATATACCACCATAGTGCTACGTCCATGGCTTGCGCTCATGTATTGCGTAAGAGTTGAAAAAGCTGAAGCGCGTTAAAAAGTGTGAACCAATTGCTCGGCTCGTCATTGGGGTTGTGCATGATTTGAATGCTTTGTGTGATGAAGATGGAGCATAGCCAGACTATATGATTTTGTAGGGATGAGCTTTCTTTGGCTATGTTATTTCGATAAGACATAATTGCTTGGTTGGTATGCTTGAAGTATTATTGTTTTTATGTCAAATGATAGACTATTGCCTTGAATCACTCGTGTCTTAATATTCATGCCATGATCAAGATTATGCTAGGTAGCATTCCACATAAAAAATTATCTTTTTTTATCATTTACCTACTCGAGGACGAGCAGGAATTAAGCTTGGGGATGTTGATACGTCTCCATCGTATCTATAATTTTTGATTGTTCCATGCCAATATTCTTCAACTTTCATATACTTTTGGCAACTTTTTATACTATTTTTGAGACTAACATATTGATCCAGTGCCCAATGCCAATTCCTGTTTGTTGCATGTTTTATGTTTCGCAGAAACCCAATATCAAACGGAATCCAAACAGGATAAAAACGGACGGAGAATTATTTTGGAATATTTGGGATTTTCCGGAGGAAGAATCAATGCGAAACGGTGCCCGAGGTGGCCCGGAGATAGGGGCGTGCCCACCCCCCCCCCCACCCCACCCCCTGGGTGCGCCTGGCACTCTCCTGGGCCACCCGTAAGGCAGTTGAAGCTCTTCTTTTTCCGCAAGAAATCTAATTTTACGAGAAAAATCTGGGCGAAAGATTCACCCCAATCGGAGTTACGGATCTCCGGATATAAAAGAAACGGTCAAGGGGCAGAATCCGAGATCGCAGAAACAGAGAGAGACAGAGAGATAGATCCAATCTTGGAGGGCCTCTCGCCCCTCCCACGCCATGGGAGCCAAGGACCAAAGGGGAAACCCTTCTCCCATCTAGGGAGGAGGTCAAGTAAGAAGAAGAAGAAGGGGGGCCCTCTCCCCCTTGCTTCTGGTGGCGCCGGAACTCCGCCGGGGGCCATCATCATCACCGCGATCTTCACCAACAACTTCACCGCCTTCATCACCAACTCTTCTCCCCTCTATGCAGCGATGTAACCCCTCTCCTACCCGCTGTATTCTCTACTTAAACATGGTGCTCAATGCTATATATTATTTCCTAATGATGTATGGCTATCTTATGATGTTTGAGTAGATCTGTTTTGTCCTATGGGTTAATTGATGATCGTGATTGGTTTGAGTTGCATGTTTTATTATTGGTGCTGTCCTACGGTGCCCTCCGTGTGGCTCAAGCGTGAGGTATTCCTGCTATAGGGTGTTGCAATACATTCATGATTCGCTTATAGTGGGTTGCGTGAGTGATTGAAACACAAACCCGAGTAAGGGGGTTGTTGCGTATGGGATAAAGGGGACTTGATGGTTTAATGCTATGGTTGCGTTTTACCTTAATGAATCTTTAGTAGTTGTGGATGCTTGCTAGAGTTCCAATCATAAGTGCATATGATCCAAGAAGAGAAAGTATGTTAGCTTATGCCTCTCCCTCAAATAGAATTGCAATAATGATTACCGGTCTAGTTATCGATTGCCTTGGACAAATAACTTTCTCATAACAAAAAGCTCTCTCCTAAAACTAACTTAGTTGCATCTTTATCTAAATAGCCCCTAGTTTATATTTACGTGCTCTGTACACTACTAGGAAAATGGCTATAGATGGGATTGACACTAATGGCGCACCAGAAAGATGGTGCGCCATTAGTATATACTAATGGCGCACCACAATCTGATGCGCCATTAGAGTTTAAACAACTAATGGCGCACCATGCTACGGGTGCGCCATTAGTATCAAAATTTTTTTTTAACTAGTGCACCTGTCCAAACATACTAATGGCGCATCCCGGCAAAGTGCGCCATTAGTAGTTGTAACTACTAATGGCGCACTAGGCAGCAGGTGCGCCATTAGTATAGAAATTTTTTTTTTGAACTAGTGCGCCTATCCAAACATACTAATGGCGCATCCTGCCCAAGTGCGCCATTAGTAGTTGTAACTACTAATGGCGCACCAGGCAGTGGGTGCGCCATTAGTATAGGATTTTTTTTTGAACTAGTGCGCCTATCCAAACATACTAATGGCGCATCCTGCCCAAGTGCGCCATTAGTAGTTGTAAGTACTAATGGCGCACCATGCAAGAGGTGCGCCATTAGTAAGTGGGCAGCAACAAGATATTTGGGACAGCCTCTCCTACCCACACACTCACTTTCTCCCCACTTCATTCTCTCCACCTCCTCCTTGTCTCGGGTGCCTCCTCTTTTTCACCTCATTTCCACCATAGATTCATTCAAATTAAGTGGTTAAATTACCTTGTTTTAATAGGTAAGTAAGGGGGGAAGCTATATTTAGGTTGTTCTCCTTACAACAATGTGCACATGCACTTTTTACGGCCTAGCTAGATCTATGTATGTTCGTGGTGTTGCATATGTTTGTGGTGTTGCATATGTGTTTGTGTTTGGAGGTGTACCGGTATTTGATATGCGATAGTTGCCAATACTTTGCCGGAATGTTGATTCATTTCCGTTTCGGCGAGAATTTTGGCATTAAGCATTCTTTTTGGTCCTATTTTTAGGGAAGGTCATGCCAAATTTTTGTTTGGTTCTAAAATATCGTTTTGCTCTACCCCGCAGGCGACCATGGTCCGCACGATGACCGAAGGCATCGTGAATAGGTTTTTGAGGTCCGCGAAGGCCGAGATGCTTCAAAAGAACGAGACGGAGATAAGATGTCCGTGTCGAAGATGCAAGCTGAAGAGCCTTATTGCGGACCCGGATTCCGGGCAGGTGCGGGACCACCTGCTGTTGCGTGGTTTCATGGATGGCTATCGGTGGCAAGGTGATGAAGATGACTACGAAGTCGTCCATGCGGGCCGGGCAAGAAATGAGGAAGGGCAGCAAGACAACCACCGCGGCTCGGGCGGGCGAGAAGACGAAGAATCCCCAGGAGATGATCACGACTGTGATGCTGTACACAGTCATCATGTAGAAGATGCAGGACATGATGATGAGGAAGATGCCGGAGCAGGCGACGGGCATGATCATGAAGATGATGATGCCGGCGGAGCAGACGACGCTGGACCATCGATGGGCTGGGTGCAGGACCCTCATATTCAAGACCTGCTTCTCAAGCAGACGGATAACGCAAGAGCTGCCGCCCGAGAGAAAGCCAAGATGGATCAACTTGAGTTAGACGCGGTTACTCCATTGTATGAAGGATGCAGGCCCGAGGATACCCGCCTGAAAGTAACGCTCATGGCCCTGGAGATGAAGGTAAAACACAAAATGACCGACGCATGCTTCGACGAGAACATGTCATTCTGGCATGAACGTCTTCCCAAGGGGAACAAGTGCCCGACCAGTTTGGAGGAGACGAAGAAAATCGTGTGTCCTCTGGATTTACCGCACGTGAAATACCATGTGTGCATGAACAATTGCATCATTTATCGGGACGAGCACGCGGAGTCTACAATATGTCCGGTGTGCGGTGTCACTCGATACAAGAAGAGGAAGAAAGCTCCTCGAAAAGTGGTGTGGTACTTTCCGATCACTCCTCGTCTGCAGCGGTATTTCGCGGATCCTAAGGTAGCAAAGCTCCTACGTTGGCACGCGGATAGGGAGGAGAAGAAGCGAGAAGATGACGCAAATGATCCGGAGATAGATAAAAAAGACAAGATGCTGAGTCACCCTAAGGATGCGAGCCAGTGGCAAGCATTGAACTTCGAATACCTAGAATTTGGGAACGATCCAAGGAACATCGTGCTGGGCGCGAGCACCGATGGAGTCAATCCGTTTGGCAGCCAGAGAAGCACACATAGCACCTGGCCTGTGTTTGTGTGGATGTACAACCTTCCCCCCTGGTTGTGCATGAAGAGGAAGTACATTCACATGAGTATGCTAATTGAAGGGCCGAAACAACCAGGGAACGACATCAATCTGTATCTGGGGCTGCTGAAAGAGGAGCTTGACATGCTGTGGAAAACGCCAGCCAATACGTGGGACGCCGCAGAGAAAGAATATTTCCCTATGAGAGCCGCACTGCTCACGACGGTGCACGACTATCTCGGTTACGGATATCTTGCGGGGCAGGTAGTCCAGGATTTTCTGGATGCGTAAGGTGCATGGATGACACAACGTATCGCCAGCTAGATAGAGATCCCGGGTCTTCGAAAACCGTGTTCATGGGACATCGAAGGTGGCTTCGCGACGATGACCCGTGGAGGAAACGCAAGGATCTGTTCGATGGTGAAACCGAACCCCGAAAACGCCCGTGTACGAGGAGCGGCGAGGAAATAGACAAGCTGTTGAAAAATTGGAAAGACTGCCCACTGCCGGGAAAGAAGCAAAAGGCGCCAGAGCCGGGAAAGAAGCGAAAGGCGCCAGAGCCGCTGCTGAAGGTATGGAAAACGAGGTCTGTTTTCTGGGACTTGCCGTACTGGAAGATCCACCGTGTGCCTCACAGCCTTGATGTCACGCATATCACGAAGAACGTGTGCGAGAGTCTGCTTGGTACCCTGCTCAACATGCCAGAGAGGACCAAAGATGGGCCGAAAGCAAGGGCAGACTTGAAAT
The DNA here is from genome assembly GCF_002162155.2 of Triticum dicoccoides. Taxonomy (NCBI): domain Eukaryota; kingdom Viridiplantae; phylum Streptophyta; class Magnoliopsida; order Poales; family Poaceae; genus Triticum; species Triticum dicoccoides. The sequence goes on along the minus strand of NC_041393.1, from coordinate 566,194,358 downwards.
CAATGGGCATCAGGCAGGAGCTTCACGCTATATATGATGATGATGATGATGATGATGATGATGATGATGATGATGATGATGATGAGGCGAAGCAGGACACAGAAAGTCGTCGCAAAGGCAAAAAGGCCAAGAAGACCGGAAATGACTACCCTCCCGCGTGCTTCACTCTAAGTCAGGAGGAGATCGAGCAGTTTTTCACCTGCCTCCTAGGAGTAAAACTTCCTTACGGTTACGCGGGGAAGATAAGCAGATACCTAGACCCAGCGAAGCAGAAGTTCAGCGGGATGAAGTCTCACGACTGTCACGTGCTGATGACGCAGATACTTCCAATTGCAATCCGTGGGATCATGGACGCGCACGTCCGTGAAACGCTATTTGGCCTATGCAACTTCTTCGATGTCATCTCTCGGAAGTCGATTGGCGTGAGGCAACTCAGAAGGCTACAGAAAGAGATCGTGGTGATACTATGCGAGCTTGAGATGTACTTCCCGCCCACATTCTTCGACGTTATGGTGCATCTGCTGGTCCATATAGTGGAGGATATCATCCAACTCGGGCCGACGTTCCTGCACAGCATGATGCCGTTCGAAAGGATGAATGGTGTCATCAAAGGATACGTTCGCAACATGTCACGTCCAGAAGGAAGCATAGCCAGGGGCTTTCTGACCGAAGAGTGCATCTCCTACTGCACGAATTATCTAGGCATCGAGAACCCCGTTGGTCTGCCCGTCAACAGGCACCTCGGCAGGCTCGCTGGATGGGGTCACCGTGAGGGTCGCTGCGAAATGCATGTCGACTTCGAGGGTCGACTCGCCGACTTTGAAAGAGCAAACCTAGTCGCGCTACAACACATAGACGTGGTCGATCCTTGGGTGGTAGAGCACAAAACCTTTATTAAAAAGACGTACAATGACCGAGGCCAACAGAGGACGGACGGAGATACACTCAAAGAGCACAACTCATGTTTCACGCGTTGGTTCAAGCATAAGCTTCTGTCGTACCCTTTACATGAGGATTCTTCCGCGGAAGAACAACTCATATTCGCCTTGTCACAGGGCGCCGAGCACAACCTGATGACCTATGAGGCGTACGATATCAACGGCTACACATTCTACACCGAGGCCAAGGACATGAAGAGCGATGGTTATCAGAACTCCGGGGTAACGATGGAATCCTACACCGGTAACGGCAAGGACAGATACTACGGAAGGATCGAGGAGATCTGGGAGCTGAGCTACGCTGGAGAGAAGGTCCCGATGTTCCGTGTCAGATGGGCCAAGAACGTCATAAAAGAAGACCGGTATTTCACCACCATGGTTATACCCGAAGCCAAATCCAAGACCGCGGGCGCAAACGTCACCGCGAAAAATGAGCCATGGGTACTGGCTTCCCAAGTGGACCAATGCTTCTTCATTACCGACCCGCCAAAGCCCAGTCGTGTTGTCGTGAGGAGAGGCAAAAGGAAGATCATCGGAATGGATGGAGTAGCCAATGAGCAAGACTTCGACAAGTACGGCGACCCGAGGATCGAACATGACGACGATGATGAAGTAGCAGCATACACCACAAGAAGAAGCAGGACCACCCTACCTAAAGGACGTCCGTTCCATAGAAGAACTCCATTTGCGAAAAAGAAGGGCAAAAAGATTGTGAACAGATAGCTAGCTAAGATCGATTGTATTTAAATCGTAGCCTTCATTTCTCGATTGTATTTCATGGGTACTTTTTGAACTATCATGAATATTTTTAAATTTCATGGACACTCGATCTCGATCCCCCTCCATCTCGATCGCTATCCCACCATGCCAGATCCGGCCCCCCTCGCCGCCGAGCACCCCCCAGTCCACCGGCCGCCGCCGCCGACCCCCCGCACCCTCGATTCCCCTACCCAACCGCCGCCGCCGACCCCCCGCACCCCGCGCACCGTCTTATAAAAAAAATTAGTATCAAACAGCTTT
>NC_041393.1:566178630-566192390 GCF_002162155.2 Triticum dicoccoides | reverse complement strand
AAGTATCAAACAGCTTTTTAAATGCTAAAAAAAAATTTGTGGAGCCCACCTCGATCCCCCTCCATCTCGACCGCTATCCCACCTCGCCAGATCCGGTCCCCCTCGGCGCCGAGCACCCCCCAAGTCCACCGGCCGCCGCCGCCGACCCACCGCACCCTCGATTCCCCTACCCAACCGCCGCCGCCGACCCCCCGCACCCCGCGCACCGTCTTATAAAAAAAATTAGTATCAAACAGCTTTTTAAATGCTACTGTCTTATAAAAAAATATTACTGTTATTATTTAAACAAGTTTGAACATATTTAAACATAAATAAGTATCAAACAGCTTTTTAAATGATAAAAAAAAATTTGTGGAGCCTGGGATTCGAACCCAGGACCTCCTGGTGTGAGAACTGGCTACTAACCAGTTGAGCTAGTAGAGGGGACTTGGTGTGGATCAGGTCAGGTGGGAGATAACCTGTTGGCTCGAGCAGAAAAAAAAGTACTAATGGCGCACCAGGGTGAGGTGCGCCATTAGTGTGGATATACTTATGGCGCACCGGGGGGTGGTGCGCCATTAGTATTGTGCCCCCATCCATATTTTTCCTCCCCGGCCCTCGATCCCCTTCTCGCCCTCGCCCTCGATCCCCTTCCCCTCTCCTCTCCTCTCCCGACGCCGCTGCCCCGCCGCCTCGACGCCGCCCCGACGCCGCGACGCCGCCCCGACGCCGTGAGACGCCGCGACGCCGCCCTCTCCTCTCCCGACGCCGCCGCCCCGCCGCTTTCCCCACGGAGAAGGAGGAGGAAGAGGGGGCGCTCGCCGTTGACCTCGCCCGGCCGACTCCGGTGGCCAGGCCGACTCGCCATCGCCCCGCCGCCCTCGTCGCCGGTGGCCCGGACGCCGCCCCGTCCACACCACCGTCGCCGGAGCACCCACACCACCACCCGGACCTCGTCGCCCCCGTGAGCTCCCCCTCCTCCTCTCCCCCTATCCCCCTCGCATCCCCCGTGAGCCCCCATCTCTATTTCTTCTTGTCACCAGCACCACCACCACCAGTTGCCATTTTGCCCCACCTCGGATCTATGTTGTTGGTTTTTCATGTTTGTTGGCAGTCAGACAATTGGTCAAATATAGCAACCTAGTTGAAATTCCCAAACCATCTCTATAGACAGCTGAAATTATCATGAACATATATTGCTCTGAACCTTGGCTTGTCACCACAGGTTGGTGCATTTTGTGTTGTTCTATTTTCGAAAAGATGGAACCTAGAGGGGCAAGAGTTCGTCCAATGTAACTGCTAATGATCATGTTCTGTGATAAGTTTCATTGTCATGAGTATGTAGGGATCTCTTTTCTTCAAACAAAAAAGGGAAGAATAGTGTACAAGAATGAGAAATAATGAGAACAAGAGGAAGAGCCCCCATTAGATAGATGGAAACTTAATGAATATAGCTGCTGTATTTGGAGATAAACGCAACTCTAATTCAGTATCTAATTATCTACAAAGTAAAACTCATAATTACCATATATGCACAATTGGTTCCAGCGATGTATGCCAGTTGCCATTTTGGATTCTGCATCAATCATTTTTATTCATATGATTCATTTGTATTAGGTTTTGGCAGATATTGTTAACTTGACTTGAGACCATCCCGCACACAGGTGTGACTCTTATAATCATACAACCATCTGTAATTCAATCAAGCAAAACCTAATGAACATGGTCAGAAAAATAATGTTCATAATATAAATGGTGAGTCAGAGTGGTTACACACCTCATCTTCCTAAGGACACTTGACATCTCCTCTCTCTTCTTCTTTGCTCTCTTGTGAGTACCAAGCTTTCTCTTGGTGACCTTGAGTGCACGCTTGTCCTTTCCAACCTTAAGAAGCTCAGTGATACGTTTCTCATAGGGAGCGAATCCAGCAACCTCCCTAATCAAGTTCCTGACAAATTGCACCCTCTTGGTACCTTTCTGCAAAATATGCCAAGATAACATTGTAAGAATAACTGCAAACTGGATAGACATGTTATAATAATTCAGCTGAGCATATAGGAGCATGTAAGTTAACTTTGTTTCAGCTTCACACAAGTTACAATTCGCTAAAAAAAGCCAGCTAGAATAGCCAAATAACAATTTGGTCCCAAACACAGCAAGGTCCTATTTTACTTTCAACATGACCTGACAACATGACCTGACAATAGTTCAGTTTACAGCTGAGGACAAAGATTTTGTGCAGGACAAGGCTATTTGTTATCGATCAAATAAATGATTTAGAAACCATCAATAAGTAGGACTAGTGATTTATTATGAAGTTGCTTGGGTTTATTATGAAGTACTTTGATCATGTCTCTTTATTTGTACTGCTGCTAATATACTTTATATGATGATGAAGTGCTACTGAGTTGTGTGCAAATTTCGTTAAATCAGTGATGTGTATGTGTGCTGTCAGTTATGTGTATGTGCTCATTTTAATCCAGTGAAATATGGCACTGAACTGTAGCTAGCTAAACGGTAGTTTTGCTTAAATTGGTGAAATTTGGCAGTGAAATGTAGCTAGCAATGCAAATATCTCAATGAATTCAGCTCTGTTTTCTGTGTGAAATTGTTGTTGTTAAATGAAGCCACATTCCAGTCCACATGCCAATGTATTTTCCATGTTGTGATGGAGGCCTTTTTTGCCTTGTCCACCCGAGAGGCCCTTGAGTTTGCTGGAATGTCGATTAACTTCCGTTCCAGCAAATTTGGGTACTCCATATGTCCTATTTTCAGCAAAGGTCATGCTGAAATTTTCCGTGAATTTTAGCATGACTTTGCTAAAAATAGGACATATGGGGTACTTGTGACTAATGCATGGGCCGGGGTATCTTAGTAGTTAATTAAGTAGGATCAAGTGCCCCGGCGTACTTGTGACTAATGCATGGCTTTTAGGGTGCCTCGGTGTCGATAAAAACCGAAATGATGAAAAGTTAGGCTTTTAGGGTGCCTTGGCGTCGAAAAACCCTCAATGATAAAAGCTTAGATTTTAGGATGCCTCGGTGTCGACAAACCCTAAATGATGAGACCATGATCTTGTTCCTTGACAATAACCAACTTTTTGACCAAACTTTGTTTCTATTTAGAGAGAAACATGGCCCACAACGATGAGGCCGGGGGTTCGGGCGGCATGGCATTCTGGGAGCTGTCCCAGGAGATGGAGGAACAACCTCACTTGTATGAGGCCGCCGCCTTCCCCACCGATCCTGAGACCACGGATGGTGCCGCCGAGGATGACCACACTGATGCCACCACTGATGGTGCCGCCGAGGATGCCACCACTGATGATGGCGGCGCACGCACAGATAGCAGCCAGCCGAAGAGGCAACGGAAGGACCGGCGCCCGATCGTGCTCCGCACCCTCAAGGAGGAAGTTACTGAAGTGGACTCCAACGGGAATCCAACGGTGCCCGAACGAATAGTCAAGGGGTACTCGCTTCAGCTCGGGTGCATTGTCCGGAGCACCGTCTCGATCAACACCGAGAACCTGAGGCATCCTGACCGGGGGAATTTGCGCCACCTCCTCTTCACGAAGCTGCACGAACGATACAAGTTCCCTGCTGAATTCGAAAACACAAGCCTCAAAGGGAATAAAGTGAACAATGCTGCCCTCACGAAGATGAGCAAGGCCCTGTCTACTTGGAAAAGCAATGTGAAGAGAATGATCGAGAAAGGTGAGAGTTATGAGAAGATCAAGGAGAAAAATCCTTCGATCACCGAAGATGACTACAACGACTTCAAGATCAATTGCTCGAGCACCGCAAGCTCCCAATCAAGTGAGTGGGGGAAACAAATGCGGGAGCTGAACATAGGGGAACACACACTCGGTCCCGGCGGTTACAGAGTGGCGGAGCCTATATGGGACAAGGAGGAGGCGGACCGTGCCAAGCAAGGCCTACCGCCCCTCTTCGATAAATACGGTGACAAGCAGACCAGGAACTTTGTCAGGGCCCGGTACAAGAAGGACCCGAAAACAAAGGAGCTTACCACGGATCCGAAGACCAGGCAGCTTGAGCTTGTTCTGGTAAGGAATACACCCCCGCGTAATTAGCTCCATATGGTTGCATTCTAATTAATGAAGCCGAATTTCTAAATGGTTCACATTCCTTCCGCAGGCGACTGAAAGCAGTAGCGCGGGGTCGACTCAGAGCAACCCTTGGGACACCACTCTAAATAGGGGGTTGAATATAATGAAGAACAAGGATAAGCTCAGTAAGCCGACGTCAGCTGGTCGTGTGGCCGGCAAAGGCTTGTCGACAAAATGGGGGTCATACTATACCGCTGGTGTGCGGAAGGAGAAAAAGACCAGCTCGGAAAGCCAGGCGCGAGAGGTTCAAGAACTCGAGGCACAGGTGGCGCGGATTCCGGAGATTGTCCAAGAGCAAGTGGAACAACGACTCAGAGCGACGATCACCGCCCTTGTGCCTACCTTGATCTCGGGGTTGAGTGCGTGGATTGCGGGCGGCCAACAGGGGCCGCCCCCGATTCCTAGCTTCACGGCCAGCAACTCGCATAATGCGATGGCGGGGCCATTGGTGCCTCCGGCGGAGGCGGCATTGGTGTCTCCGACGCCGGCACGGGAGCTTAATGCACCCGGGTGTACGCCGGCCGGCACCTCTTCAGCAAGAGGCCGCTCCGTCAACTGCACGCCCGCCGTTGGCGGTGCCTCGACATTAGCCGAGCTCGACGCCATCATCACGGTAACTAATTAAGCCTCTCTCGGCCGAGGACTTGATCTCCTTGCCTTTGACTGGGCATCCCTGACGCCCTACATGTTTTCGCAGGGCGCCGCCGATGTTCCGTGCACTCTCCTCCACTTCGTGAACAACGAGTTGGTCGATGTCGCCAAGGGCAAAATCGTTCAACCGGGCAACCCCTTGTTCCACGATACCCAGATGCCACCCAACTTGTTTAGGGTTCAACTGGTTCGGGTGCTGCCAGGCTGCGACGACTTGTTACCTCCGATTCGACCCGTCGGGGCCGACGATGATGACGTGATGACCCTCAGCGTCTGCCTGAGCTGGCCCCTGCTTTGGCCGAAGAGCCAGATTCGTTTGGGGGCGGGGGACACCACCCCAAAGACAACACCGCCAGTCGTGCCGGCGCCAAGTCGGCCCCATGGCAAGACCTCCGTAACGGTGCCGGACATCCCTATGCCACTGGATCCAAACATGCATATGGCACAGGATCAGAACGACGACGACGACGACGATGATACATTTGGCAACGTCGATCAGTACTTTGCCGAGCATGGGTACGATGGCGACTTCATGGGGCCTCCTTCTCAAGAACCAAACCCAACAAAAGACGTGTGCGATCTAGCTCGTACCGCGGAGAAGCCAAGTTGCAACAGGCGCCGTCTGGCGTTCAGCTCTCAGGAGACGCCTCCAGCTGCCGACTTCACCGAGCCTCAGATAGGCGAGGTGCGAAATATTATCAGCCCCAACACACTCAAGAAGGCGGTCTGTGAGCAGAACTCGGTCCCATTACAGGAGAAGAAGAAGGCACGCAAAAGAAAGACTAAGAAGGGTGCGAGCCAGCCGGCACCGAGTACGTTCCGTGCTCAGGACGGGCCACCTTCACCGCAGGATATCTCGAGGAGGGTGCATGTGGCGGGTAGGGCGATGCTACCACCAAATATGCTCAATGCTGCAACCGGTGCTATGCGGAGTCTGCACGATAGTGTTCTTTCTTTGGAGAAGCGGCGTCTCAGAGAGAAGGATGTGGCATACCCGGTTTTCGTGGCCAAGGTGCCAGAGGGCAAGGGCTTTGTGGATGGCGACATCGGGGGTACGATCGTCCTGCGGTTTGATGACATCTTTGCTATGTTTAACCTTCATCCGCTGCACTACACCTTCGTTCGGCTATTTTCGCTGAGTATGGAGATGCGGATCATTCGCGACAAGACCCCGGACATCATGATAGTCGACCCCTTCTACATGCGTGCCAAGATCTTGGGCAGCGCTGGGGACCGGCAAGTCGCGAGTTCTTACCTCGAAGGCGTCATTCTGGCAAACCAAGATAAGGATAACTTCCTCGTGCCTTACTTTCCCGAGTAAGTCCTCCCCTCAACCGGCCCGTAACATATGAATTCTTACTTTTCGATCGTTTTTCTTTTAACATTCCGTGTTTTCTGCAGTGACACACGTTGCACGCTCATCCTCCTAAGCCCCAAATATTCCATGGCCACGTATTTCGACCCGGACAGTCAGTCGAACGTAGACTACACAAATGTCAAGAAGGTTCTTGATGATGTTCTCCCCGGCTACGCCCAATCTGGAGGCACCTTCACCAGGCCTATTCGTAAGTACGGCAAGCACGTGTTCTCCCACAATACGACATTCTGCTGCGTCAAGCAGCCGCCTGGCGGTCAGAAGGGTGCCTACTACGCCATCCATCACATGCGGGCGATCGTACGGGACCATCATCAACTTCTGCTACCGAGTAAACTCCAAGATTGGGCCGCGAGCGTGTCGGCAATCCAGGACGCGGACCTCCGACAAGAATTCTTTCGCATCCAGTCGGAGTTTGCGGAAATCATCCATCAAGATGTCCTTCGTACCTCGGGGCAGTTCTACCTCAGAAATCAACCATCCAACAGTGACATCGACACAATGCTACAAATGCAGGATGACAACGCCCGTTCTTTCATGACTCCCACGATAGACGGCGGCTTCATCCACGCTCCGGTCCCTTGAGTCGAGTTGTCTAGTTCTGAAACATCGATTGGCTCATGTTGTAATTAAACTTTAATGAACTTGTAGTATGTCTCTTTGGTTTTGAGAGTCGTTCAACTTAGATGTAATCGATGCTATTAATGTCTTGCTTTTCTCTTCCGATCGTTCTCTTGCATAATTATATATTGCTTATGTATTGTCTGTGAATTGGTACTAACGTTTCGTTTGGCTAGTGCATAGTGATGCCGACGTATGTCGTGTACAAGGGTAAGGTTCCCGGAGTCTACGATGACTGGGAGGAGTGTCGGAGACAGGTTCACCGATTCAGCGGTAACAGTTACAAAGGGTACACCACTAGGGCCGAGGCCGAATCTAGATACGCCCGCTATCTAGCGGGAGAGGGGAGGGAGCGTTGGAGGAACCGGATGAAGACGAGTTTCATCGTGATGATGCTCATCGTGATGACCGCAGCTCTCTTCTATGTGATGGTAGTTTAGATGATCGATATCGACTTGTAATGCGAAGACAAACTCGCTACTCGCGGTCTCGAGACTTGTAATATAATGTTCTATCTTTGTTCGGTCTTTTTAATTCGGAGACTAATATGATGAATTGTATTCGGAGACTAATATGATGAATTGTATTCAAAGACTAATCTTCTATTGTATTTGATGAATCTATTGTTGATGTGTGCTGTCTATATTTTGTCAAATTATACATTTTGTAACCTGTGCAAAAAACAGAAAATAAAAAAATAAAAAAAAACCTAATATTCATACTAATGGCGCATCACACGATAGTGCGCCATTAGTATGACAGTGCATACTAATGGCGCATCACCGGGTAGTGCGCCATTAGTATGCTGCGGTTACTAATGGCGCATCCAGAGGTGGTGCGCCATTAGTATGCCAAAGCACCTGGGTGTACATGCCAACTGGGAGGCATACTAATGGCGCACCCTCGCATATACTAATGGCGCACCAGGTGGTGCGCCATTAGTATACCAGATACTAATGGCGCACCAGCTGGTGCGCCATTAGTAAAAATTACTAATGGCGTGCTATCAGTGGCGCACCAGTGATGCGCCATTAATGGCCATATTAGGTGCGCCATTAGTAGTGGTATTTCTAGTAGTGTTATTATCTTGCAAACCTATCCAACCACACCTACAAAGTACTTCTAGTTTCATACTTGTTCTAGGTAAAGCAAATGTCAAGCGTGCGTAGAGTCGTATCGGTGGCCGATAGGACTTGAGAGAGTATTTGTTCTACCTTTAGCTCCTCGTTGGGTTCGACACTCTTACTTATCGAAAGAGGCTACAACTATCCCATATACTTGCGGGTCATCAACCCTCACCAAAGGCGTCACCCGTGTTTCAACGGCTTCGCAAAGGCCTAAGGCCATCTATCTCCATGACAACCATCACAAAAGAAGACTCAAACTAGTCCAGCTCACTGGCACATCAGGTGTTCCCTGAAGATAATCCTTTTGTGACGGTTCCTATGTCAGAAGCTAATGCTTCTGAAGAGATTCCGGCTACAGGAGCCGATGAAAGACAAGAAGAAGAACGTGTTGCTACACCCCCTACCAACCAAGAAGAAGTTGTTCTCGAGGAGAATGTGTCCGTGCCCGACCCTCCAGCTACTCAAGTGGAGGTTGAAAATCTTGAGGCTGCCACCAACAACACCATTGAAGCCAATAACGTTGTCATGGCTGAAGATAATGTGGTGCCTACAGTCAACACTGTGCATGAAGTCAATGATGCACTGCCACTAATGTGGAGCCTGACGCCATTGCAAATGCCTCTGCTCCTGTCCCGCCTCCAAGGCCTCATACAATTGAGCAAGCATTCTATCAAGGCGAGCTAGTCACAGTGAGATGGCCAATTCTGGTTCCTCCACCTGCTCCCGGACCTCAATTTGATTATCATGTGGAGCACAGGCCTCAGGTTCAGAAGACAAAGCCCAGATTGCCATGGTTTCTAGGTACTGCATCTGCACCAGGCTCATTCAATGTCAACGGCTTCATTGCACACAACACCTTCTTTGATAAAGCCAAGAACCCATATTCCAAGCCAAGAATATCATCTGATCAGTTCTGGAGCTATCAGCAACGCGGCTATTACTCCTGCGTTCTATACAACCAAGGGCGCATATTTCCTCATATGCGACTGGATTCCGAAGCCATTGCTGGCCTGCCCTGCTTAGAAGAAGCACTTGACTGTTTCTGAGATGCAGGCCTGCTCCAGTTTGTCACTGATAAGGAGCATTGGAATGAAGAGCTTCTGCTCCAGTTTTATGCAACTCTCCACATTCGCGGCTACAGCAGGGATCCGAAGACATGGGTCCTTGAGTGGATGACAGGCAATGTACATCATGAAGCCAAAGCTTTTGATCTCATTGAGCTTACCGGCCTGTCCGCTCTAGGTGAACTCTATGAACCTGGTTGTCAGCTTCACCACAATGCATTGGAGAGCATCTTTCATAAGCTAGAGCCCAACATGAGCCAAATGTTGAGCATGATGAAGCCACTGCCACAGGATGCCGAGTATCCCAAGGAATTCTTTGTTGAAGACCTAGAGTATCTGCCCCGCACCATCTATCACATCATTAGGCGAACTCTATGGCCCATCAAAGGGCATTCCTCCTCAGAAAAGCTTGAAGGTGCAATGAAGACATTGGTCTTCTATATTCTCAATGGCAAAAGCTTCAATGCTCAGGATTTCTTTGGTCTGAAATTTTATGCTATGCGTCTGATTAAGCTTCACTCTATTGTTAACTATCAGCCCTCTGCACGCAACCATCTTTTATTCCTGCCAAATGTTGATATGTTAGTCGAAGCCATATACCCAGAGCCAGCCAAGGAGGCAATATATCATCACAATGCCGATCATCAAAGTTTCTCTCAGCATGTTGAAGGCATTCAAGCAGCTACTCGTGTTTATCCTCTTGCTGGCAATAGTCGTCGAGCTCATACTGAAGCCACCGAAAGCACTATTGCTCAAAGGCCTCGTAAGCGATCTCGTGTGCTCAATGACCGAGAGCTTCTCGTGGCCTTACATAAAAAATACGACAAGCATCATTACTGGCTAAAGCGTCAGATGCAAAGCCTCTTGGTGGATGTCAATCGCATTCGCAACCTTGCCACCAAGAATGCCTTTGTCACTCATGAAACAAGTCAGAGGGCATGGAAGAGTCTGACATTGCTTAGTGCTGAAGCTGATCTTCAAGATGATGGCTTCACAGAAAGATTCAAGTTCGACACCACTCCACTCAGGAATGTTGTCTTGCGTCGCACCCCATCTCTTGAAGATTCAGAGTACTCCTCCGCTACAACCGTAAATGCCAGAGTTCTTGATGACACCGATGATGCTACTTCACCACCTCCAGCCTCAGCGCGTATCGACACTGCACCAAGTTCTTCTGCACCACCAAACCTCAACGACGACCCTGTTGCTTCACCTACTCCTCACGGGAACGAGTAGAGACTATGTCTTCAAACCTTTTTGGTCCTTACTGACAAAAGGGGGAGAAGCATATGTTGATAGTCTTCAAGCGGGTCCATATGGGTGGTTGCTATACTTTTGCCTAGTGTTTACAACTCTCGTTTTTGATACATTTGGTTCTTTGAGTTGTAACACTTAAACTTGATGGTTGTCTGCTACTTTCTCTGCTATTCTGTGATGCGATGATAAATTCCGCATGTGCGATGATAAATCCCGCATGAAGTCATTTCGCAGACGTCCATCTTTCATTATGCATGTCATTATTCCTGTATATCTGTTCAAGCATGATGTATTGTCTTCATATGGTGAGGACGATCTCCACAAGTACAACCTGCCATGTGCATTTGCATTCCAACGCAAAACATTTATATGCACATCTTCAGGGGGAGCCTTTTTGCCACTTATGAAGACAATGTCTTAATCCTTTACAATTTCACATACTTTTATCCCTGTTGAAAACTTAAACCAGTTTGTCATCAATCACCAAAAAGGGGGAGATTGTAAGTGCATCTAGTGCCACCCCTAGTTGGTTTTGGAGTATTGACTACAAACCTGGTTGAGGGACTAATGTGTTTGTGAGAATTGCAGGATAACACAGGTAGTAGTCCCTCATTGATACGGTTTACCTACAGAGATGACCCCTAAAAATGTGTGAAGACATTGAAGACAGTGGTGGTCTGTGAAGCTATTCACGTTGAAGACTATGACATGAGAAGACATCGAGTGAAGACTATGGAGCGTGAAGACTTAGTTGTTTTGGTGTTTCCTTTTCTTCTTTGTTGAGTCATAGGAACCACCGCACTGTTAAGTAGGGTCCAAGGGAACAAAGTCAGAGTGACTGAAGTGATGCTCAACCAAATCCTATGTCTTCGAGCAAAGACAATGAGTGCAAATCTTATCCAGAGTCGGATGAGTAAGCTTTACTTGTTGCCCAAGTCAAGCTGTCGCGTGTGTTTGAAATCTGACCATTGTGACACGTGTCAGTTCCTTAGTGACCCAGGGTCATTTCGGACAAATCGGGTCGTGTTGCCCAGTGGCTATAAATAGCCCACCCCCTACACCATAAATTGGTGGCTGCTCAGAGTTAGTACACGTCTTTTGTCATTTTGAGAGCAACCCACCTCTGAAGCTTTTGAGAGAGAATCCTTGCGAGGACAAAGCCCAAACCACCCAGAGCCCAAAGAGTGTTTGGCATCACTGAAGTCTTTCTGTCCGCGTGATCTGAAGACTTGTTACACTTGAGGACTATGAATCCTCCAGCCGGTTAGGCATCACATTCTGAGCATCCAAGAGTCATTGTGGATTGCCGGTGAACAAAGTCTGTGAAGGTTTGGAAGTCTACCTTGAAGACTTACCCGAGTGATTGGGCGGGGACTAGGTGTCCTTAGCTCAAGGGGAATAAGGTGAAGACGCGGTCTTCTGAGTTGAATCTCAGCCTCCCTAACCAGACGTATAGTTGTCACAACAATTGGAACTGGTCGAACAAATCCATGTCCTCCTGAAGCTACTGGTTCTATCTCTCACTTCTCTCTACTTGCAGTTTGTCTTCGTGAAGTCATTGCCTGCTTGCATTATCTGTTTGACTTCACTGTATGACTACCTGTTCTGATTGGCTTCATACTATCTTCCATCCTGATCTTTTCTACTTAGCTGCTAATAGTCTTCGTGCTTTCACTTCATTGAATACTTGACTATGGCTTGTCTAGTGTAGTCTACCTTCTGCTGCATACGAATAGTGGTGTTTCTATTGTTTGTCTTTGAAACACCCATGTTTTCAAGACTTCCATAAAAATCGCCTATTCACCCCCTCCCCCTCTAGTCGATAACTAGCCCTTTCACCACCTCTAGACACCTCTTCTCAATCATTTTAATTGGTATTAGAGCATTGGTCTCCATTGCTTTGGTTTAATCACCTTTGGAGGAAGATGGATGAGTCTACATTGGGGAGTCTAAGACATAGAGTGCCTATGCTTGATGGAGAGTTCTTTAGTGAGTGGAAAAATGAGATGCTTGGATTTTTTTCATGAATATCACTTGAACAAGTACATTACCACTCCTTGTGAACTCCTTGTTGATCCCTTGCATCCTACCCATGATGAGTCTCTTGACACGATTCGCAATCTTAGAACTATCAATCCTATCACTAGAGGCTTGCCTAGAAACTTGATTGGACACTTGCCTACTCTTGATTATGCTTATACTATATGGAGATTTCTTGAGAAATGATTTCCTGACTATTCCTTGAGAAACTTAGATGAGATTCTTCACAAGTCTATTGCTTTGAATAAGATGAATCCCAATGATCCTGAGTTTGGAGATTGTTTATTTGAGGTTACCAATCTTATGTGCGCCAAAGGAGATGTTGGAATCATTAGCAATATTATTTCCAAAGCTATTAGAATTCATAGAGATGAACATTGTCGAAATCATATATCTAATGAATCACTCTCTCTAGGAAATGATCATTTGAAAGATGATGTTGAACATGGATACTATGATGAGGATGAGGACAATGACTTTGATCTTGAAGAGTCTATGAGACACTTTGGTCTTATGGCAAATCTTCGCGGCTACATGGCTGGAGGAAAGGAATGGGTCCTTGATAGTGGATGTACCGATCACATGACCGGAGATAAAGATATGTTTCGTGAGCTTGCTGAAAACGACGGCCCTCGAAAGTATGTCACTTTCGGTGATAACTCAAAGGGTAAGGTGGTTGGCCTCGGTAAGGTGGCCATCTCACATGACAGCTCCATACAAAATGTTATGTTCGTTGAATCTCTTGGCTATAATCTACTTTCTGTATCTAGACTAGATGACTTTGGTTTCAATGTCCTATTTACTAAAGTAGATTGCCAAGTGTTTCAAAGAGATAATCATAAAATGGTCTTTACCGGCATACGTAGAGGTGATCTATACATTGTTGACTTCACTAAAAAGGCTCAACCTAGAACTTGCTTAATTGCTAAATCTTCCAAAGGCTGGTTGTGGCATAGACGGTTAGGTCATGTGGGCATGCGGAACCTTGACAAGCTTATTAAAGGTGATCATATCCTTGGTGTTAAAGATGTCATATTTGATAAGGATAGAATTTGCAACGCTTGCCAAGCAGGAAAACAGGTTGGAGGAAGTCACCCTGTGAAGAACATCATGACCACGAGGAGACCGCTCGAGCTACTTCACATGGATCTCTTCGGTCCCAATGCCTACAAAAGTCTCAGTGGTAACTCGTTTGGACTAGTCATCATTGATGACTTTTCAAGATTTACGTGGGTGTTCTTTCTCGATGATAAATCACAGGTTCAAAAGATCTTCAAAAACTTTGCTATGAAGGCCCAAAACCAATTTGAAGTGAAGATCAAGAAGGTTTGCAGCGACAACGGAACGGAGTTCAAGAACACCAATGTGGACACCTTTCTTGACGAAGAAGGGATCTCACATGAGTTATCGGCTACGTACACACCTCAATAAAATGGAGTTGTTGAGAGGAAGAACCGGACGCTCATCGAAATGGTGAGAACGACGCTTGATGAGTGCAAGATGCCAAAACACTTTTGGGC
>NC_041393.1:566146012-566178174 GCF_002162155.2 Triticum dicoccoides | reverse complement strand
GTATTTGGCTCAAAGTGTTACATTCTTGACAAGCATCGTCGTTTGAAATTTGCTCCGAAGTCTCATGAAGGTTTCCTACTCGGTTATAGCTCAAACTCTCACACTTACTGTGCCTACAACAATTTCACTCAAAAGGTTGAAGAGATGGTAGATGTGAAGTTTGATGAATCTAACGGCTCGCAAGTAGAGCAATTGCCAATTGATGTAGGTGACAAAGATCCTTCGAAAGCAATCCAAGACTTGTCTATCGACAAGATTCGCCCAACGGAGGTGAAGGAGAGTACCTCGTCTATCCAAGTGGAAGCCTCAACCTCACGCCAAGGAGAACCACGAGTTGACTTGGAGGCATCCACAAGTGGGACACGTCAAGACGATGAGAACGAGGATGTATAACAAGCTGAACCTCGACGACCTCCTTCTCCACCTCCACGGGAGAACGATCATGCCAACAACAACGAAGAAAGACAAGAAAAAGAACAGAACAATGAAGAGGATGTTCCATCCCGACCCAAACAAAAGCTATCACGAGTTCGAGCAAGAATCTCAAGAGATCATCCCATCAAACAAGTTTTTGATGACATTCAAACCGGGAGAATTACTCGCTCTAAAACTCGTTTGACTAACTTTTGTGAACATTACTCATTCATTTCTAGCATTGAACCTATGATGGTTGAAGAAGCATTGGAAGATCTGGATTGGATAAATGCCATGCACGAAGAGCTACACAACTTTGAGAGGAACCAAGTATGGACGTTGGTTGAGAAGCCCGATGAGAAGCACAATGTCATTGGAACCAAATGGGTATTTTGGAACAAGCAAGATGAATATGGACAAGTTGTACACAACAAGGCTCGTCTTGTTGCTCAAGGCTACACTCAAGTCGAAGGTATGGACTATGGTGAGACTTATGCCCCCGTTGCTAGACTTGAGTCCATTCGCATCTTACTTTGCTATGCCAATCATCATGACATTACCTTATATCAAATGGACATCAAAAGTGCTTTTCTTAATGGTGAAATTGAGGAGGAAGTTTATGTTAAACAACCTCCCGGCTTTGTTAATCCTAAGAAACCCAATCATGTTTACAAACTTCACGAAGCTCTTTATGGTCTTAAGCAAGCTCCTAGAGCTTGGTATAAATGCTTGCCTAAGTTTCTCCTTGATAAAGGGTTTGAAATTGGTAAAATTTATTCTACACTCTTCACCAAAAGGGTTAATGGAGAATTATTTCTGTGCCAAATTTATGTTGATGATATCATATTTGGATAAATTAACCCTCATTTTAGTGAGAAGTTTGGGAAGCTTATGTCGGAGAAGTTTGAGATGTCTATGATGAGTGAACTCAAGTTCTTTCTTGGTTTGCAAATCATCCCTCAAACAAAGTATACCAAGGAGTTACGAAGTTCAACATGCAAGAATGCAAAGGTATGAATACCCCCATGCCTACTAGTGGACATCTTGACTTGACAAAGGATGGCGAACCGGTTGACCAAAAGGTTTACCGCTCTATGATTGGTTCATTGTTATATCTATGTGCATCCCGTCCCGATATCATGCTAAGTGTGTGCATGTGTGCACGATATCAAGCAGCCCCCAAAGAGTGTCATCCTAAGGCTATGAAAAGGATAGTGAGATACTTAATACATACACAAAATTTTGGCATTTGGTATCCTAAGAGGTATTCTTTTGATCTTGTTGGCTGCTCCGACTCGGACTATGCCAGTGACAAGGTTGATAGAAAGTCCACTTCAGGTACTTGTCCTCCGAGAAACAAAACTCAGTATCCTTATCCACCACCGAAGCGGAATACATTGTCGTTGGTTCATGTTGTGCTCAATTACTTTGAATGACCCAAAATCTTAATGATTACGGGATACATGTGAAACATGTTCCATTGCTTTGCGACAATGAAAGTTCTATTAAGATTGCTCATAATCCCGTGCAACATTCTCGAATTAAGCATATTGAAGTTCGTCATCATTTCATTCACGATCATGTTGCTAAGGGACATATCAAACTTAAGCATGTTCGTACCGACAAGCAATTGGCAGATATATTCACTAAACCACTTGATGAGAAAGTGTTTTGCAAGTTGAGAGGTGAATTGAACATCATTGATGCCTCAAATTTGGAGTAGAAACTCCATGTGGATGCATGCAAGGCATGAACCTTACTATGACTAATCCTTGAACATTCTCGTATGATGATGATCATATGTCTCAGATATTCTTGTACTCTTGCATGCTATCTAACCCTTGTAGGTACTTGGAAAATCCCAATTCTATGAGATTGCAAGTCAATCACACTTTGAGCGATCTCCAAGTCTCTACAATGGTGGATGAAGACAAGGAAGCACAAATACATTCAATATATCCTTTGACAAATTCCTATATCAAATTTCATGATTGTCATTTTGGATATACAAGTGCTCTTCCTTGCAAGACTAACCCAAGTAGGAACATGAACTTCAACTACAAGTGGTGCTCCAAACTCTTGATGATCTACATCAACTTGAGCACCCTACACAAGTTCAACTACATGACCAAGTTCATCATCACCACCCAAGGTATGTTATTCCATCTTAGAGAAGCTTAACTCCAAGTCATGGCTCAAAGCAACTCAACAAGATGAGAATACATCAAAATGCTTCAATGAAAAATGGCAACCCCATTTTGAGCTTAAACGATGAGTATGACCTATGATCAAGTGTCATCACTTGACTCCTAAGTCAATATACTCTAACATAGGTGACTTTGTCGCCGACCAATTCTAGATGAAGTTCTGTGTTGTTTCTTTGTGCCCTTGCATTTGTCTCATGCATGCTAGTTCCCCTTTCAAAAAAAACTTCATCTAGATTTATCTTCTTTTATTTTCTCTGTTATTTTCTGTATTTCCCTGCATCCAATTCATTGCAAATAATTCAGTTAATTCCTTGCATATCCTTGTGAGATCTTATTTTCCTAGTGAGCCGAGGTGACAAGAAGTTACTCTCTAAGTTGAACTCGGTCTCACTGGATTGATTTCGTCGGCCGAACCGAATCAACTCGGTGCCACCGATTGCAACCATTCGGTGCTACCGATTTCAGTCCTAAGACAAACTCTATGTCAATTGCATTCTGCATTTTTGTCCTAGCTCCACTCTTTGTAACTTGTCCTCTACTAGCATCAATATTACACGTGGCTTTGTAATGTGACTCCAGGACAAAACCTACTTGACTCATGCTCCAGAAGTCCCTTCTTAGAAATTGATGTCAAAGGGGGAGAGAGAGCACATCAAAGCTTATCACATAAGAGAGAATGCACTCATAAAAGCTTCTCATGATGCTCTTATTCTTAATAGGAAAGTTGTCTCATGTCTTCAAGAGGGGAAAGACATGATAGTATATGTTATGACCTTATCTTGCTCTGGTTAGGATACTTTCTTGTTTACTCTGATTTTCTGCTACCCTATCTACTCCCATTATCCCATGTCACCCATGTCAGATTAAGGGGGAGAAAGACATCTAAGGGAAGAAAATCTTTGGAATTCATTGCATATCTTTATTCTTTGGGACATGTCAATATCCAAATAGAGTACCTAGTACTCACACTCCACATGTCAACCCGGTCTTGGTATTCTTGTGCTCTTTAGTTCTTGCTCTGTCTAGTAGATGTTCTTGTGTTATCTAACCTTGTTTACCCAGGTACATCTTCTTCAAGCTAGCTCAAGACCACAAGGTAAGTATATGCATCACACTCATGTGCATGAAGATCTCTTGATGTGGTACATATTGTTTGCGAGAGAGACTCATGAACATGAAGGTATAATTCCAGTATTTACATCATTTGCTCTGATGCATATGGCCAAGATACATATAACTCATTGCTAGCTCTGACATGTTTATGCATTCTCATACTCTTATGATCTATCATCACATGATTGCATACATGTAGGGGGAGCCAATGCATGTTGCATGTCTTTCCAAAGCTTTACTTGCTAATTCCTTATATCTTTATCTAAAGCTTTGATGTATGTTGTCATCAATTACCAAAAAGGGGGAGATTGAAAGCACAAGTGCTCCCTGGGTGATTTAGGTAATTCATGACAACATATCATGGATTATACGCACTCTCACCCTTCCACCATTGCTAGCCTCTCTTGTGCCGCACAACTTTTGCCGGTACCATACACCCACCATATACCTTCCTCAAAACAGCCACCATACCTACCTATTATGGCATTTCCATAGCCATTCCGAGATATATTGCCATGCAACATTCCACCGTTCCATTTATTATGACACGCTCCATCATTGTCATATTACTTTTGCATGATCATGTAGTTGACATCATATTTGTGGCAAAGCCACCTTGATAATTCTTTCATACATGTCACTCTTGATTCATTGCATATCCCGGTACACCGCCGGAGGCATCCACATAGAGTCATATTTTGTTCTAAGTATTGAGTTGTAATTCTCGAGTTGTAAGTAAATAAAAGTGTGATATCTTCATTATTAGAGCATTGTCCCAGTGAGGAAAGGATGATGGAGACTATGATTCCCCCACAAGTCAGGATGAGACTCCGGACGAAAAAATAAATAAAAAATAAAAAGAGAAAGGCCATAAAAAAGAGAAAGGACATAAAAAGGAGAAAGGCCATAAAAAAGAGAAAGGCCCAAAAAATGAGAGAAAAAGAGAGAAGGGACAATGCTACTATCCTTTTACCACACTTGTGCTTCAAACTAGCACCATGATCTTCATGATAGAGTCTCCTATGTTGTCACTTTCATATATGCTACGTCTTGAGCTAGCGTTGGTTTTCCCCGAAGAGGAGAGGGTGATGCAGCAAAGTGTAGTGTAAGTATTTCCCTCAGTTTTGAGAACCAAGGTATCAATCCAGTAGGAGGCTCCTCAAAAGTCCCACGCACCTACACAAACAAACTGAGAACTCGCAACCAACGCAATAAAGGGGTTGTCAATCCCTTCACGGTCACTTACGAAAGTGAGATCTGATAGAGAAAGTATGATAAGATAAATATATTTTTGGTATTTTATAATATAGATGCAGAAAACAAAGATGCAAATAAAAGTAGATTGAAAGCAAATAGATAAGAGATAGACCCGGGGGCCATAGGTTTCACTAGAGGCTTCTCTCGAGAGCATAAGTATTACGGTGGGTGAACAAATTACTGTCGAGCAATTGATAGAAAAGCGAATAATTATGACGTTATCTAGGCATGATCATGTATATAGGCATCACGTCCATAACAAGTAGACCAACTCCTGCCTGCATCTACTACTATTACTCCACACATCGACCGCTATCCAGCATGCATCTAGAGTATTAAGTTCATAAGAACAGAGCAACGCATTAAGCAAGATGACATGATGTAGAGGGATAAACTCATGCAATATGATATAAACACCATCTTGTTATCCTCGATGGCAACAATACAATACGTGTCTGGCAACCCTTTCTGTCACTGGGTAAGATCACTGCAAGATTGAATCCAAAGTTAAACACTTCTCCCATGACAAGAAAGATCAATCTAGTAGGCCAAACCAAACTGATAATTCAAAGAGACTTGTAAAGATAACTCAATCATACATAAAAGAATTCAGAGAAGATTCCAATATTATTCATAAATAAACTTGATCATAAACCCACAATTCATCGGATCTCGACAAACACACCGCAAAAAGAGATTACATCGAATAGATCCCCACAAGAGAGAGGGAGAACATTGTATTGAGATCCAAAAAGAGAGAAGAAGCCATCTAGCTAATAACTATGGACCCGTAGGTCTGTGGTAAACTACTCACAAATCATCGGAGAGGCTATGGTGTTGATGTAGTAGCCCTCCATGGTCGATTCCCCCTCCGGCAGAGTGCCGACGAAGGCTCCAAGATGGGATCTCGCGGATACAGAAGGTTACGGCGGTGGAAATTGTGTTTCGTGGTGCTCCTAGATGTTTTTGGGGTCCGTGGATATATGTAGGAGGAAGAAGTACGTCGGTGGACGCCCGAGGGGCCCATGAGATAGGGGGGCGCGCCCCCCTAGGGGCGCGCCCTCCTATCTCGGGGGGCCCTCAGAGCTTTCTTGACTTGCACTCCAGGCTCTCCGGATCAGATTTGTTCCAAAAATAACGCTCCCGAAGGTTTCATTCCGTTTGGACTCCATTTGATATTCCTTTTCTTCGAAATACTGAAATAGGCAAAAAAATATAGCAATATGGGCTGGGCCTCCGGTTAGTAGGTTAGTCCCAAAAATGATATAAAGGTGTAGAATAAAGCCCATAAACATCCAAAAGGGGTAATATAATAGCATGGAACAATAAAAAATTATAGATACGTTGGAGACGTATCAAGCATCCCCAAGCTTAATTCCTGCTCGTCCTCGAGGAGGTAAATGATAAAAAGAGAATTTTTGATGTGGAATGCTACCTAGCATAATTCATAATGTAATTTTCTTTCATTGTGGCCTGAATGTTCAAATCCAAATAATACAAAATAAAAGTTCATAAAGACATAAGAAATAGTAATACTTCAAGCATACTAATCAAGGTAATCATGTCTTCTCAAAATAACATGGCTAAAGAAAGTTATCCCTACAAAATCATATAGTCTGGCTATTGCTCTATCTTCATCACACAAAGTATTTAAATCTGCACAACCCCGATGATGAGCCAAGCAATTGTTTCATACTTCAATAATTTCAAACTCTTTCAACTTTCACGCAATACATGAGCGTGAGCCATGGACATAGCACTATATGTGGAATAGAACGGTGGTTGTGGAGAAGACAAAAAGGAGAAGACAGTCTCACATCAACTAGGCGTATCAACGGACTATGGAGATGCCCATTAATAGATATCAATGTGAGTGAGTAGGGATTGCCATGCAACGGATGCACTAGAGCTATAAATATATGAAAGCTCAACAAAAGAAACTAAGTGGGTGTGCATCCAACTCGCTTGCTCATGAAGACCTAGGGCACTTTTGAGGAAGCCCATCATTGGAATATACAAGCCAAGTTCTATAATGAAAAATTCCCACTAGTATATGAAAGTGACAACATATGAGGCTCTCTATCATGAAGATCATGGTGCTATTTTGAAGCACAAGTGTGGAAAAAGAGATAGTAGCATTGTCCCTTCTCTCTTTTTCTCTCATTTTATTTTTTTTCTTCTTTTCCCATTTTTTTTTCTTTTCTTTTTTTTCTTTTACCTTCTTTCTTTTTTTTCTTTTTGGCCTCTTTTTTTTCTTTATGTAAAGTCCGAAGTCTCATCCCGACTTGTGGGGGAATCATAGCCTTCATCATCCTTTCCTCACGAGGACAATGCTCTAATAATGAAGATCATCACACTTTTATGGATTTACAACTCAAAGCTAGAATAAAATATGACTCTATATGAATGCCTCCGGCGGTGTACCGGGATATGCAATGACTCAAGAGCGACATGTATGAAAATTATGAAGGTGGCCTTGCCACAAATACGATGTCAACTACATGATCATGCAAAGAGCAATATGACAAAAGTAATGTGTGTCATAAGAACAGAAAGATGGAAAGTTGCATGGCAATATATCTCGGAACGGCTATGGAAATGCCATAATAGGTAGGTATGGTGGCTATTTTGAGGGAGGAGTATGGTGGGTATATGGTACCGGCGAAAATTGTGCGGCACAAGAGAGGCTAGCAATAGTGGAAGGGTGAAAGGGTGCGTATAATCCATGGACTCAACATTAATCAAAAGAACTCATATAGTTGTTGCAAAAATTTAGAAATCATCAAAAATCAAAGCACTATGCGCATGATCCTAGGGGGATAGATTGGTAGGAAAAGACCATCGCTCGTCCCCGACTGCCACTCATAAGAAAGACAGTCAATAAATAAAATTGTGCTCCAACTTCATCACAAAGCGGTTCACCATACGTGCACGCTACGGGAATCACAAACTTCAACACAAGCTTTCTTCATAATCACCCAACTAGCATGACTTTAATATTACTACCTCCATATCTCAAAACAATCATCAAGTATCAAGTTGATCATAGCATCCAATTCACTTCCTATGATAATTTTTATTATACCCAACTTGGATGCTCATCATTCTAGGACCAACTTTGTAACAAAAGCAAATACCATGATGTTCTAAAAGACTCTCAAAATGATATAAGTGAAGCATGAGAGACTAGCAATTTCTTCAAAATTAAGACACCACCGTCGTGCTCTAAAAGATTTAAGTGAAGCACTAGAGCAAAAACTATCAAGCTCAAAAGATATAAGTGAAGCACATAGAGTATTCTAGCAAATTCTAATCAAATAGGCTTCTCCCAAAAGTTGTGTTACAGCAAGTATGATTGTAGTAAACTAACAAGCAAAGACTAATATAATACACGACGCTCCAAGCAAAACACATATCATGTGGCGAATAAAAATATAGCTCCAAGTAAAGTTACCAATGAACGAATACGAAAGAGGGGATGCCTTCCCGGGGCATCCCCAAGCTTAGGCTTTTGGCTACTCTTGAATATCTTGGGGTGACATGGGCATCCCCAAGCTTAGGCTCTTGCCGCCCTTTATTCCATAGTCCATAAAAGCTTTACCCAAAACTTGAAAACTTCACAACACAAAACTCAACAGGAAATCTTATAAGCTCCGTTAGTGAAAGAAAACAAAACCACCACATAAGGTACTGCAATGAACTCATTCTTTATTTATTTTGGTGTTAAACCTACTGTATTACAACTTCCTTATGGTTTATAAACTAATTTGCTAGCCGTAGATGCATTGAAATAAGCAAACAACACACGAAAAACAGAATCTGTCAAAAACAGAACAGTCTGTAGCAATCTGTAACTAACACAAACTTCTGGAACTATAAAAATCCTACCAAAATAGGACGTACTGGAAAATTTGTCTATTGATCAGAAGCAAAAGGAATCAATGCAAAAGCACGTTCCTGTGATTTATTTATTTTTTTCTCGTGAGCGCAAAGTTTCTGTTTTTCAGCAGAATCAAATCAACTATCATCATAGTTTATCCTATAGGTTCTACATGGCACAAACACTAATTAAAAGATAAAAACACATATAAGCAGAGAGTAGATGCAAGATTTATTCCTAAACAGGAGCAAAAACAAAAAAACATAAAGAAAAATTGGGTTGCCTCCCAACTAGCGCTATCGTTTAACGCCCCTAGCTAGGCATAAAAGCAAAGATAGATTTAACTAGTGTCATCGTTGGCACTTGTCTTTTTAATGGGGTTATGATCCAATCCGGGAGGCTCTTTGCTTTTCCCTTCATGCTCAGAGATCCTAAGATCTAAGGCATCCAACCTCTTATTGTAAAGTGTGATCAAATTATTCATGCGGTTGATACTTGTGACAATGTTCTTAAAAGGTTCAACAAGTTTTTGCAATTCAAGGAGTTTCTCTAAAATCTGGGTTCCTTCAAGAGATAAAGATGATCTTTCTTGTTGGGGAAGAATTCCTACTATCCCCTCTAAAATTTCATAAGCGGAACTAGGATCAATCTCAATAAATTCCCCTTCTGCGGCAACATCAAGGAGTTGTTTGTGGGGTAAGG
Organism: Triticum dicoccoides; assembly: GCF_002162155.2. Taxonomy (NCBI): domain Eukaryota; kingdom Viridiplantae; phylum Streptophyta; class Magnoliopsida; order Poales; family Poaceae; genus Triticum; species Triticum dicoccoides. Next base: position 566,168,601 of record NC_041393.1, on the reverse strand, counting down.
TTAACCCAATGTAAAAATTGCAAATTAAAATCTTGAAATCTCCTTCTAGGGCACAACTACGATAAGATTCTAACATCCTAAACCAAGCATCTTTTAAATTTTCACCTTGTCTTTGTTTGAAGTGGAGAACTTCAAAGTCGGGAGACGAAGGGATAAAAACCGAGCTAGCCATGATGACAAGGTAAACGAGCAAGCACACAGGCAATGGAAAAAGGCAAGCGAAAAGAGAGGAGGATATTGGGAAGGAGAAGGCGAATAAAATGGCAAGGGTGAAGTGGGGGGAGAGGAAAACAAGAGGTAAATAATGTAAATGCGAGGGAGATGGGTTTGTGATGGGTACTAGGTATGTCTTGACTTGAGCGAAGACCTCCCCGGCAACGGCGCCAGCAATCCTTCTTGCTACGTCTTGAGCTAGCGTTGGTTTTCCCCAAAGAGGAGAGGGTGATGCACAAAGTGTAGCATAAGTATTTCCTTCAGTTTTGAGAACCAAGGTATCAATCCAGTAGGAGCCTCCTCAAAAGTCCCACGCACCTACACAAACAAACTGAGAACTCGCAACCAACACAACAAAGGGGTTGTCAATCCCTTCACAGTCACTTACGAAAGTGAGATCTGATAGAGAAAGTATGATAAGATAAATATATTTTTGGTATTTTATAATATAGATGCAGAAAATAAAGATGCAAATAAAAGTAGATTGAAAGCAAATATGATAAGAGATAGACCCGGGGGCCATAGGTTTCACTAGAGGCTTCTCTCGAGAGCATAAGTATTACGGTGGTGAACAAATTACTGTCGAGCAATTGATACAAAAGCGAATAATTATGACGTTATCTAGGCATGATCATGTATATAGGCATAACGTCCATAACAAGAAGACCGACTCCTACCTGCATCTACTACTATTACTCCACACATCGACCGATATCCAGCATGCATCTAGAGTATTAAGTTCATAAGAACAGAGCAACGCATTAAGCAAGATGACATGATGTAGAGGGATAAACTCATGCAATATGATATAAACCCCATCTTGTTATCCTCGATGGCAACAATACAATAAGTGTCTTGCAACCCTTTCTGTCACTGGGTAAGATCACCGCAAGATTGAACCCAAAGCTAAACACTTCTCCCATGGTAAGAAAGATCAATCTAGTAGGCCAAACCAAACTGATAATTCAAAGAGACTTGTAAAGATAACTCAATCATAGATAAAAGAATTCAGAGAAGATTCCAATATTATTCATAGATAAACTTGATCATAAACCCACAATTCATCGGATCTCGACAAACACACCGCAAAAAGAGATTACATCGAATAGATCTCCACAAGAGAGGGGGAGAACATTGTATTGAGATCCAAAAAGAGAGAAGAAGCCATCTAGCTAATAACTATGGACCCGTAGGTCTGTGGTAAACTACTCACAACTCATCGGAGAGGCTATGGTGTTGATGTAGAAGCCCTTCGTGATCGATTCCCCCTCCGGCAGAGTGCCGGCGAAGGCTCCAAGATGGGATCTCGCGGATACAGAAGGTTACGGCAGTGGAAATTGTGTTTCGTGGTGCTCCTATATGTTTTCGGGGTCCGTGGATATATATAGGAGGAAGAAGTATGTCGGTGGATGCCCGAGGGGCCCACGAGATAGGGGGGCGCGCCCCTAGGGGGGCGCCCTCCTATCTCATGGGGCCCTCGAAGCTTTCTTGACTTGCAATCCAGGCTCTCCGGATCAGATTTGTTCCAAAAATAACGCTTCTGAAGGTTCCATTCCGTTTGGACTCCGTTTGATATTCCTTTTCTTCGAAATACTGAAATAGGCAAAAAAACAGCAATATGGGCTGGGCCTCCGGTTAGTAGGTTAGTCCCAAAAATGATATAAATGTGTAGAATAAATCCCATAAACATCCAAAAGGGGTAATATAATAGCATGGAACAATCAAAAATTATAGATACGTTGGAGACGTATCAATATACTAGTGGGAATTTTACATTATAGAGCTTGCCTTGTATATTCCAATGATGGGCTTCCTCAAAATGCCCTAGGTCTTCGTGAGCAAGCAAGTTGGATGCACACCCACTTAGTTTCTTTTGTTGAGATTTCATACACTTATAGCTCTAGTGCATCCGTTGCATGGCAATCCTTACTAACTCACATTGATATCTATTAATGGGCATCTCCATAGCCCGTTGATACGCCTAGTTGATGTGAGACTATCTTCTCCTTTTTGTCTTCTCCACAACCACCATTCTATTCCACATATAGTGCTATGTCCATGGCACACGCTCATGTATTGCGTGAAAGTTGAAAAAGTTTGAGAACATAAAAGTATGAAACAATTGCTTGGCTTGTCCTCGGGGTTGTGCATGATTAAATACTTTGTTTGATGAAGATAGAGCATAGCCAGACTATATGATTTTGTAGGGATAGATTTCTTTAGCCAAGTTATTTTGAGAAGACATGATTGCTTTGTTAGTATGCTTGAAGTATTATTGTTTTCATGTCAATATGAACTTTTGTTTTGAATCATTTGGATTTGAACATTCATGCCACAATAAAGAAAATTACATTGAGAAATATGCTAGGTAGCATTCCACATCAAAAATTATGTTTTTATCATTTACCTACTCAAGGACGAGCAGGAATTAAGCTTGGGGATGCTTGATACGTCTCCAACGTATCTATAATTTTTTATTGTTACATGCTATTATATTACCTGTTTTGGATGTTTATGGGCTTTACTGTACACTTTTATATCATTTTTGGGACTAACCTACTTACCGTAGGCCCAACCCATATTGCTGTTTTTTTTGCCTATTTCAGTGTTTCGAATAAAAGGAATATCAAACGGAGTCCAAATGGAATGAAACCTTCGGGAGAGTTATTTTTGGAACGGAAGCAATCCAGGAGACTTGGATTAGACGTCAAGGAAGCTTCAAGGAAGCCACGAGGTAGGGAGGCACACCTACCCCCCTGGGCACGCCCCCACCCTCGTGGGCCCCTCGTGGCTCCCCTGACCGACTTCTTTCGCCTATATATGTGCATATACCCTAAAAACATCGAGGAGCATAATAGATCGGGAGTTCCGCCGCCGCAAGCCTCTGTAGCCACCAAAAACCAATCGGGACCCTGTTTCGGCACCCTGCCGGAGGGGGGATCCCTCACCGATGGCCATCTTCATCATCCCGGCGCTCTCCATGATGAGGAGGGAGTAGTTCACCCTCGGGGCTGAGGATATATACCAGTAGCTATGTGTTTGATCTCTCTCTCTCTCTCTCTCTCTCTCTCGTGTTCTTGATTTGGCACGATCTTGATGTATCGTGAGCTTTGCTATTATAGTTGGATCTTATGATGTTTCTCCCCCTCTACTCTCTTGTAATGGATGGAGTTTTCCCTTTGAAGTTATCTTATCGGATTGAGTCTTTAAGGATTTGAGAACACTTGATGTATGTCTTGCATGTGCTTATCTGTGGTGACAATGGGATATCACGTGATCTACTTGATGTATGTTTTGGTGATCAACTTGCGGGTTCAGTGACCTTGTGAACTTATGCATAGGGTTTGGCACACGTTTTTGTCTTGACTCTCCGGTAGAAACTTTGGGGCACTCTTTGAAGTACTTTGTGTTGATTGAATAGATGAATCTGGGATTGTGTGATGCATATCGTATAATCATGCCCACGGATACTTGAGGTGACATTGGAGTATCCAGGTGACATTAGGGTTTTGGTTGATTTGTGTCTTAAGGTGTTATTCTAGTACGAACTCTATGATAGATCGAACGGAAAGAATAGCTTCGTGTTATTTTACTACGGACTCTTGAATAGATCGATCAGAAAGGATAACTTCAATACAAAAAAAATACACTTCCGTGATGATACGTGTTTGTCACAGTAGGTCGCGTTTTTTGTCATGCATGTACATCCATGACGATTTTATGACAGAATCAAGATAGTCATACATGTGCTGTCGTAGAAGTGTTCCATGAAATTACCAAAATTATCATCACGGAAGTGACCACCTCCATGACGATAAATCGCGCGTCACAGAAGTGCTTTCGTCAAGGGTGACCGACACGTGGCATACACCATAACGGAACGCCGTTAAGATATCGGGTCCGGTTTTGGATCCGATAACCCGTTAACAGCCCCGACCAATGGGGATTTTCCACGTGTAAAATCATCATTGGCTGGAGGAAACACGTATCGGCTCACCGTTGGGACAGATGTCATCCACTCATTGGACAGAAGGCGCCTATGATATGTCGACACGTGGCATGGCCCAACAGAGGCCCATTCCTGTGAAAAGGCCGACCCGTTCGACTTGGTCAAAAGGTGGTGGGCCGGCCCTTGGAAAGCCTATTAATGGCATGTTCGCATATAGCCCATTTACAGCCCGCTAACCCAGGGCCCGTTACGACCTATCTGAATTAGGCCCAGTAGCGTCATCTGGGCCGTTCGATATGATTCCATCCCTTTTTAACTTTTGGCCCATGTATGGCCCATGACGTCTTTCGGCCCATATGAGGCCCTTTGTAACTCTTGGCCCAATTGGCCCGTAATGAACAGTGTATTGCTTTATACCCATTAAGGCCCCATGGTGAAACTGGCCCGTAATGAACAGTGTATCACTTTAAACCCATTAATGACCCGTTATTCCGCTGGGCCATTTCCAGCCCATGTTATCTTTCAGCCTTATCAGGGCCCATTTATTCTTGGGCTCATTTCCAGCATTCGGTTACTTACGGCCCGTTACTGCCATTTTCTGCTTATGGGCCAAATTCAGCACGTGGTTACAGTCGGCCCGTTTGTGGCTCATTAATACGTTGGGCCGTTTTCATAGCGTCATCAAATACGGCCTATTAACGATGGCCCTTTATGGTCGGCCCATGAACGGACGATTCCAACTCTAGCCCGTTTACGGCCATAATGCGGTCTGTTGTTGGCCCATGTTTAGCCAATCGATCATACGGCCCGTATAAGGCCCATTGATCATACGACTCGTATAAGGCCCATTGATGATATGGCCCGTAGAAGGCCCATTGTTTCCACGGCCCGTAGAAGGCCCGTTGTTTCTACGGCCCGTAGAAGGCCCATTGTTTCTATGGCCCGTAGGAGGCCCAGTGTCACTACAGTAAATATGTAGCGCATGGTTATTGTGGCCTAGTTTAAAAAATAGGTTATTGCGGCCACTAGCAAACCACAGAAAAAGAACTGCACTGACTACAAGCAAACAAATAAACAAGACAACAAGGAAATAAATAAGCAACAAACTTACGCTAGGCTATCACGGCTATTACATATATTACATCCACTAGGCATCAAAGTTCGCCACCAGCGCAAATAAACGGGCCGACAAAAGAATATACAGAACTGAGAGCACTTCAGAAGGCACTAGGCCTGGCCATGTCGGGCCCCCCAAACAGTCGAACAAGCTGATTAGACCTCAATTGTGTCTAGATGCATCACCTGTAGTTGTATGGCATGATGGTGCGCAAGGCAGTCCTCTGACATCTTCATTACATCTTTGACTTCAAGTCGGAGCTGAGCCGAAGCAAGCCTTTCGGCTTTAAGTTGAGACTGAAGAATTCGAACTGATTGAGGCAGCGACTGCATAGAGGTTGTCTCACACCTGCTGGTGAGTAGCTTCAACTCACTGTCTTCATCAAGACAGGACCTTGGGTTCATCTCATTGTCCTCAAGATGGTTTGGCTCACTATCTTCCCTAAAGTTCTGCCTGGCATAAGAGATACGACTCTGAAAGAGAAACAAGGAGACACGTAACAGGTTTCACAATTATATAAGCAAATAAATGGATCTATTCTGCATAAGGAACATGTTTTTACAGCTACAATTTGAAACTGGTAGTTATTGCAAACATCCAATCAGATGTAAACAGCAAAGCAAACAGCAGTGGAGGAAATTATGCCTATCCAAATCTATACTAGAACAAAGTTTGAAGTCTTGAGAAGTATGAACTTACATTACATGTTAACACGGACTGGACAAAGCCCTTCTCCATGTTGATTGAAGGATAATTCAATAAATTCCCCAAAGAAAATTCTTTATAAGCATTGCCATTATTCTACATTTTGCAAAGAGTAAATATAGATTAAATAATATGGGAAGAAACAGAGGATAATGAAGCTCAGGTGCAGACTGATGATACATAATCAAATAGCAATTAATTAAGTACAGCGTTACAAGGTAAAAGGGAGAGAGGTACTGACAAGAGCAATGCAGAGCCCAATATTGTTGTGAGATCGTATGATCCTTTGAGGAAGGAGATTCATCTGAAATTAGTTTTCATAAAAGAGAGAAGGTAAGGCAGATGCAAAAATTTAGGAGTTCAAATTTTGAATTGATACCATAGACAACCTGACGCTGGGCTCTCAGTAGTTCTAATAGGGGTTTGGCCACTTGAGTAGGGGTAATGTGTGGTACAGTTGGGCCTGTGTTTTCTGTGGCTGCTGATCTATCTGATTTAACAGGTATCACTACCTTTTCCAAATACCTAGTTTGTACTCCTTGAGGATCTGTACTCACCCTCTTCCTTTTGGACATCTATTACGAAAGAACAACATTTGACTGGAAAAACATAGTGTGACGACACATGGAATAGGTACAGAAAATGGATAGGTATGGCATATACTCATATATGATGCTTAAACTAAGCAGATGTTGTATCAAAGTAGAAGTAATGCAAGAGGTCAGATGCAAAATATGTGCGACCAATACAACCTTGCCAAGTTAGAGCAAGCACCTTTATGGGTGAATAAGATAGGCCATCCTCCACCATGTCAGGTTTGTTAGCCCGTGGATTGTTCTGCAATATTCCTCTCGTGTGCCCATTCTCATATCCATTTTGATAATGTTCAATATCTGACATGCATGAAAACATAAAAACAAGTGAGATTATCTTTGTAATGCAGAAGTGATTCTAATCCAATACTGCCTCCGTGTAAACCCCTTTGTGCTATCTCTGCAATTCTTTTAAGAGATGCCATGCATGCTGTAATTTGGTGTGTGCTTTAATATAATGTGGCCTACTACTCAAAATATGAGAGTTCCATAAGTGATGACACTTCGCAGATGACAGCTTCAACATATAGTAAAGAAGAACAAGTCGACCTGACCTGACAGATTCAAAATATACTAAGGGAGAACAACTCGACCTGACTAGTCGACCGCAAGAGAAGAGGATCATCTTAAAGAAGAGCAGAAGAGCAAGCAGATTAAAGATATTACAAGTCTTTCAATACAATGTCGGCTGGCCACCCATGATGAACCAGAGCACACAGAGTAATACTATTCTTTCCAGTCTCTCCATATGTGGCTCACATGCATTTCGAAACTAAAGTAGGAACATTTAGCTGACCAATTAAACATCTCTCAGTTTTACTAATATCAGCATAATATCATATATGAATTTGTACAACTAAGCTTGTTTTGCTCGATGGGTGGAGCAGTGCTATTACAACACGAACCACGTAGGCTGATCGTGGTCATCATAAAATGGGGAAACCATAAGCATGATGAGTACAGTATTGACCGTGGCAGTGGGATGGCAGATCTAAAGCTGCAAACTGCGCAAAGGGTAGTTAGAAACCGATGTTTGCTTTGAAATAACAACTAAGATTTGGTATGGACAAGAAAGTACAGTCAACAAGTGACAAAGAAATGCAATTCTGATGTCTCTCTATATGTCGCGACATGCATTTGGAAACTCAAGTGGGACCTTTAGCCAACCAATTAAATGCGTCTGTTAACTAATATCAGTATCATATCACAATCATATTTGAAGAACTAAGCTTTCGAAATTTGATTGTTGTGTTGTTTAGCTTGAAGGGTGGAATAATGCTAGTACGACAGAAAGCACCTACACGAATCATAGTAGAGTAGGTAAAAGGGGGAAAACCAAAGCATCAAGAGAAAAAACAGGAAAGTGGAACTAGCTGGACCAGTGGGTGGCACACATGCTTTTCGAAACGAATATAGGAACATTAGGTGACCAATTAAATGTTCTCTATTTTAGTGATATGAGCATCATATCAGATTTGTATATTAACACGTAAGCTTTGGGTTGAGGTCTTGAGGAGCAGTGCTAGCAGGACACGAAGCACCTACGATGATGGTAGTGAATATAAAGGGGGGAAACCATAAGCTTTACGAGTATAGTGCCCGTGCCATGGCGGATCTGAAGATGCAAACCGGACAAAGCTACTTCGCAACCAATGTTTGCTTTCAACTAGCCACTATGATTTGGTACGGATAAGAAAAGTACAGTAAACAAATTACGATCTATTTTCCGGGTGAGATCAATAACTTAAGCACATATGGAAGAGTACCACCTCTCTTGCGACGCCGTGTAGGCCTCTGCTGATAGGTTGAGGGTGCTGCAGGTGCGATGGCTATCAGTGGCGGGGAAGAAGATTTTAGACGACAGACGACCGGGTCGGGGGATAAATCCTGTTGCCGTGGACGAGGCGGTCATAGGAGCGGCAACGGCAAGGTGGATGACGGCGCCGATGAAGCGACAGGACGCGATGAAAGGATCCTGGTCCAGTGTCGTGGATGAGAGACGTCCATCTCTTGTAGTGGACGACGGGGTAGGGGTAGCGGCTCCGGCGAGGTGGAGGATGGGGTGGCGGATGGAGGAGGTTGGCTACAGTAGGGAGGTTGTCGTGGCGCCGATGGTGTATGAATGGGGAAATGGAGGGGAGGGGGATCTCAAACTTTGGGACACGCTTCTCTGAAATGTGGGAAAGTTACGAACTTATCCCCCGTTTAAAATTTCGGACATCGCGTCGATTGGGGATAGGACGGTAATCTCGCATCTCCCAAATATTTGCCGGTAACTATTTCGGGCGACGAGAGGGTGTTTTGCCGCCCATGGTTGGCACCCACGGTGTATGAACGGGGCTGATAGGTAGGGCGGTTGTGTCACGTCTGAGGGAAGTTACACATCTCCCCCTATTTAAAATATTTGCCTACATCGATTTCGGACATGGAGAGTTTGTTTTGCCGCCTACTGTATATGAATGGGGAAATGGAGGAAGAGACACATGTCTTTCAGACGAGCTTGAACCAAATGTGTTTTGTCACCCACATTTGGCGCCCACCGTGTCTGAATGGGCTCAGAGGCCGTCGTGTCATGTCTGATTGTAGTTACTAGTCTACCCCTATCGACAGCAGTGTAAATCCGGTCCATAAGGATGTCAAGTGTCAGGGGTAGACAGTAACTTCCATCTCGCAAACACTTGCTTCGGGCAGCCCACAAATTATAGTGGGTGTTTATCCGCTTCCTTCAAAACTTGGGAGAATTAGCATTCATGTTTGCCCTGGGCCCTGGCAAACTAAATTCAAATCCAATTTGTATTCGATTACGAATATCCACAGATAATTCTACATTTTGTATTTATTTCTCCAAAACCACAACAAAGATTTATTCCACATTTATATATGATTATGATTTAGAAATGTCGTGATCTTAGAATTCAGTAGGTTGGATACACTTTGAGTCAAACAGTTATTTCATCCAATACAATATGCTCACACGAAAAGCAGTTCACCTTATGTTAATCATACAAGTACTGAGGATTACCTCACCTAAAAAATCGGATCATTACAACACATGGACAACATAGGGGGTCTTGCAAGATAATCTATTTAGAGACATGACACGACATGCAAGTACAATAATCTAATGACAATTTCAACTGGTATCTAAAGAAGAACTGGGATTACCCTGGGCTTCAGATAGCAGAAACAGCAGGACCTCCTCCATCTTCAAATGCAACATTCTTACTTCCTCCAATTCTTGGGTTGCTTGCATAATGCGTGCCGCCAATTCCATAATTTCCAGCCTCAAGATAAAGATTACCTCATTCATGGCAGCCACACCATCTCTTTCTGTGTCTAGTAGAGCCTCAAGCACTATAATATCTGTGCTCAGACTGCTCTCTGGCGGTGTTGCCTCTGAAATGCTACCATCTGGTAACATGGATGGCGCACTGCTTCCACAAATAGATTCTGGGGTTGTACATTGTGTCCTAGTGTGAACGGCATCCTAAAAGGTTTCCGCTAGACATAAGTAAGAGATAGTTATCGTATGATCCAGGCAGTAAGCTTACATGGTAAACGACATACAAATTATTGCCGAGCATGGCAAGCTATATTTAAATGGTTCGAAGCAGCATCAGTCGAAACGAAGTTAAAATGGTAAGTTGAAACTAGGGATGTAAGTGGCAAATAAACGACATCCGCCAGTCCCATCTAGTTAGTTTTTGCTAGCTCCCTAGTTCATTTTCCTCAAAAAACAAAAACTCTTTTGAACTATCATACCACTAGTGGACTTTAATCGGGATTAAACGGGACCCAGTTGACATCCCTAGTTGAAAGGGAGTGTACCACCGCTATATTTAAGTTGCCAAGGCATCTAAGCAGTTGAAATAATCTGAGAAAGCACTTAACAGTGTGGCCTCATATAAACTACAAAGACAGTCTTGTGATGAAGTTGAGAGGAAAAGTGAAGGACTCAAATGAACTAGGCATGCATTTCTTTACGATAGTACAGCAGGCACTGCTGACATATTGGCCAACTCAGGTATAGCGTAACAACAAACAAGCATTCGAATCAAGCAATACAACAAAGTAGACAACTGAACTATTTGTAATTCTATAGGATTACAGGTTGAGGGCACAAGCCAAGAAAGCAGCCCACTCGCATTACATTTCACATGTACTAAAACACACTGGCTTACCATATGTTGTTGTGAAGCCTCGCTGATGTTGCAATGTTCTTTGAAGATATCGTCAGCATCCCGTGGTTGCAAATCTAGTTGTTGGAATTTATTCTGCACCCTCCATTTAGGTGAAATTAATTTTAATCGCATGCACTGGTCCGAATTGGTCATCAATGATTCATCTAAACTAATGAAAGAAGGGTGTGTGTATACATCCCTCTATTTTTATGCTTGTTCGAGGTGCCAGCCCCAAAAGAACAAATATTTTGCTTGATGGGGTTGGCAGCTCCATAATTAATAGAAGCATCAAATTAGTCATGCAACTTGGGAAGATCAAGAACACACACAAAAAGTAATGAACAGAGGCTCAGAGCAGTGATGTAATAGCTAGCATCAGAAAATGTAGGGTAAAATGAACAAAAAGCAGCGAAACCACATGCTAGGTTGCTGATGTGTAATTAAGCATAGAGAACATTAAGAAGTCTGATGGAACCAACAGGTGGCATCAGAACAACACCATTATCATAAATATAGCATTCAAGAAGTAAAATAGTAGGCAGTGATATCTAGGAAATACAGTAATACTTAGGACAAAACTAAAGCATATTAACTATATGTGCATTGGTATGTAATTTAGCACATGTAACATGTTCACAGCCAGAAGTATGGCCCTATAGGTGCAAGCAGAATAACGCGTCTCATGAAAAACTGAATGATGCCCAGAAGAAATTCAAAGGTGCGGTGCTTATGCTAAGAAAGTGATCGTAGGTGCCCGCCGTTGGATAATAGTACCTGATTCTCGGCGGCATATGGGTATCGTTGTCATACTTGATAGCTAAGGATCGTCGATGGTGCTTGTGTTGTGGTTGAGTTTGGGCCGGCTGTCACCATCGTTGAAGCGGCTCCGGTGCTACGGTTGCGGCGCCTGTCGACATACAAGAAAGTTCATCTGTGGTAAGTGAACAGTTGCACGATAAAGAGAAAAATTGAAGGAGTACAAATCGAAATAACCTGATGAGGCTGCGGCGTTAGTAAAGCAGGGCCGGTGGAGTTGAGTATGGCGTCCGTGGAGCGGGTCTGGTGTAGTGGACGAAGGCTTCGGCGGGCGCGTTGTACGGTGCTTTCGGTGAGCCGGATCTGTTGCGGCGGACGAGGGCTTGTATGAAGGGCCAGCGAAGGGGCGGACGAGGGAGTTAGTGAAGGGCTTACACTGTGGTGGATGAGGGTGCCGGTTAAGCATATCTGGTGCGGTGGACCATGATGGCGGTCAAGGAGATCTGGAGCGGTGGAAAAGCCAGTCGCTGAAGCGGCTCCGGTGAAGTGGTGAGTTGGCAGTTGGGGGTTCCAAGGTGCGGAAGGTAGATTGGGCGGGGTGTGAGGTCCACCGCTGCGGCGGAAGACTAGATTCGGCGACTTGCCGTGGTTGGGTGGGGGTCGGGGAGGGGAATGGGGGGGGGCTCCGGAGAAGAATGTTGGGGGCAAAGAGGGGAAAACAATGGAGTTATCAAAGCAGCCCTTTTCGGTTCATGTGGCAGGGGTAAAAAAGGAATATCACAGGACTAAACTTTTGGGCGCAAGATATTTCGATGTGAGCGGGAATTTTGAAAGCTTTTGGCGCCTGAAATTATATTCTGCTCTTGTACGGCCGACTATGATATCATGGCCGAGAATTTGTTTGTTTTGCACGCAAAAAAAAGTGCAAGTTTTGAAAATCAATGTCTCCAACTAGAAACTTAGATTGTCCATTCAATTCAAATATGGATCATTGAGCTACTACAAGCAAATACCATCATATGGTCCAATTCAAATGAAATTCCAAATGTGTTTATCCTAAATATGATGACAAAAGCAAAAATGTGTATGTGTACGAATAAAGTGGATGATTATAAAGTTTGAACATGCCCGTATGTGTATATCTCTAGGTTTGATATATGAATTTGAAATCACGAAATCCCGGCTTAAAAAATGTACCTCCGTTTAAATGAATTACAAAAGCTAATGATCGAGTCGAATTCCAAAATTCCAATCTTAGGTTTGTAATTCTGGTACATCAAGGTATATCACGCATGTTAAAAGTATCTTATCTCATAGTCCAAACTGTGAAACAAATTGATCAACCATTAGTGCACACACTATTGACCATGTATATCTCAATTACGCTAAAGTCCCTCAAATATAGACACCTCACTCTTTATCTGAAGCCAACCCCCCCCCCCCACACACACACACATAGAAGTCGTTCTCTCCCCCAAACACCAACACACGAGCACATTAACACCCCTCTCTTCTAAAGTCCTAACCCCAATATAGGTCCCTATCACTTTGTCTCTCGGCATGCACACATCTCTTCCCCCACTCTCTAGGTCTCTGACATCTCTCTTTCCCAAGCACACACACTACGTAGAGTGTATCTTTCCCATACACACAAAACATCGCCCCCAAACGTCTATCTCCCTAGTTATGTGGTTCTCGCACACTAACCTCACACACCACCCCCACTGCAAACAAGCACACTTTGTCTCCTTGTGCACCACTCTCCTCTTTCTATCTCTCCCACATGCGCACCCGCCCCAGCTCCTTCCCTGTATACATATATGTCGTGACTCTTTCCATAGCTCCCTAATATATCATCATTCTCGATCTCGCACATTGTTCTCTACACCATCTATTCTAGATCTCTCATGAAGTCCCTATCACACACACGATGACTTGCTTCCCTTGAGTCTCCGTACATAGGCCAATTTCGAACAACATCAACATTGTCTCCCTATCTATACGCCATTTATGGACACAAACGACCCCTCTTGCCCCCTCTCTTCCTCCCCCTCTCTCTCTCCGTTGCTAGCTCTCTCTCTCTCTCTCTCTCACTCGCTCTCACACCCCTCTCCCACACACACACTCGATGTATCTTCCAAATAGTCTGCTCCCCCCGCCCGCACCCATGCTATCCCGCTACTACACATGTCACACCATTCCCCCTTCCCTTATACTAGGTTTACATCAATAGTGGTCTCTCTACTCCACATACACACACTCCCTCTCACACACAAACGCGTTCACAAACACACACATACACGCACAAACACCCATTTATCTGGATCCTCGTCTCTCCCCATGTTCGCATGTGTATCTCACACACTCACTCTCTAATTATGTATATGTGTATCCACGTTACACAACACAAAGCCCCATGTACATCTCTCTCTCTATCCTCCACACACACATAGACACAAAGAATCTGTTATCATTGCCTCATTCTCTAGACATATCACACACGCACACTGTCTCTCTCTCTCTCTTGCAAACATGCTCAACAAGGGTTTCCCCGTGAATAACTTACTGTCTATTCATCAACAGTAGTGGCAGTACGGCGAACACGAGACGTGAAAAATAATATATCTACATGTGCTTAGACCACCTAGTATGACTACTAGGACTAGAGCAAGCCAAAAAGTGCACCGCTGTCACCCCCTCCTTATCGGCGATGGGAAAACCTTTGTTTCACACAGCCGAGAAGTCATTGAAGGCCCCACATGCTGAGGTGTTGAATAGAATGTAGATGCTAGTTTACGGAAACAAGTATCGATAATACGTTTGTATCTCCATACTTATATTTCTCTCTTATAAAAAACCGAGTTGGTGATGATGGTACGCGTGCCATCTTGCAATATAGACCATCCGATCTATATCTGATGGATGGAAATTAAACTAAAAGATACCCGCAACCCTCTCCACATTTGCAGACAAGGCCTTCCCTCATTCATCCTTATCTCCAACAACCTCATTGTTGAGCAATTAAGAAAGGAAGCCTATGGAACAAACTGGCCTGGTGGCCGCTGCCGGCGTCGTCAATCCCCATGCCTCCGCTCAGTCCGACCACCAATCACCACCACGCACCAATCCTCTTCACCTTATCTCATATTTCTCGAGATATCATTAGTTTTTACACATGGGATTACTCCCGCATGGGTCAATCACAACAAGTGTTTTATAAAAAAATGCATCTTGATGTTCCGTGCAATGCACGGATCTTGCTAGTACTCCTACAGAAGACTAAGTTGGTGATGATGGTGTGTCTGCCATCCATCGTTTCTGACCATTAGATCTACATCTAACGAATATGAGGTAAGTTGTTGCCTTTTCTCACCAACATCTCGCTTGTCTACCAATTTGCAGAAAACCCATAATTAGTATCTTAAAACCAACCACATCCCTCCCTGACCTCACCAAAACAACCCAAGGAATATATTCTAATTGAAACATAATATATCTCTAGTGATATATGTATATCAAAATTAGAGTGCTTTGTATCAAGTTTGTCAATAAGTATTATTCTAATTATGATTCGTTGCAACGCACATGAACATTGCTAGAATTTCCAACCATGCAATTTTTTTTCTAGTATTCCATAGTTTCAAGTTTTCCATCAAGATATTAGTCACTCATGGTTGATATTTACTTTCAATCATGTACACATATGCACTATGTAACTAGCCTTGCTTATTGGCTTCCAAAGCTTAACTTTCACTCCTACTTACAATATGTAGAGTATTTAACAAAAACTACCACTTTCAACCAGCCCTAGGAAGAATCTATTGTACAAAAAATAGCAAAAACATACCCAAAATTTCTTAATGCATGCCAAAAACTGCTACCTAGTACTCCTACCGATTAGGTTCGTTTAAACCCATTTATGACAGGGTTGGCCCACACGTTCGTGCTGACGAGGCAGCTTAAACCAACACATTTTGTTTGACCTTTGACACGAGGGACCCACATCTGACCTTCTATCCTGTTATTCCCCCTCAAGTCACTATTTTTCCTGAACATTACTTCAAACAGTACTGATGCGTGTTCGTCGATGGCGCCGGTGATGAGTGAGTTGGTCCCCGCTCCGCCGGACGGGTCGGACGCCGCGCTGGCCTCCGCACGGGTTGGCAGGCTGGCTCGAGCGTGACTCACAAGCAAGCAAGCCACCGCGCTGGCCTTCGCTCGAGCCAGATGGCTGTCCTTAGCGCGACTCACACGAGCTGTGCCGCCGCACTGCCGTGCCAATCTAGCTAGCAAACCTTGCAGACAAGCAGCTGGACGGAGCTATCTTGGCTAGCTAGCGGCCACGAGCGTCGGGCGGAGCTGGCATCCGGGCTGCCGCAAGATGGGCTCCGCACCGCCGGCGGTTTTGACCTCGCCTTCTGCCAGTGGCGGTAGCTGCGTACCATGGCCGAGGATGACTAGGTGGACGTGCCGGAGGTAGGTGGTCACTTGGGGATTTTTGTGCAGACTGACATGTAGGTCCCACAAGTCATAACGCCCGGTCGACTAGAAGGCATTGACTTAATGGGCAACATGGGCCCTGTCAGAGGTTAGAGTTAGATTCTAACCCTGAACTAACTCTAACCAAAGTGGTGTTCGGATGGCACGGTTAGATTGACAACAAATGAATCCAAACAGGGCCATGGGTTGAAACGTGCCTATAACGGCACTTTGTAGAGTAGTCGACTAGTCGTTTCTTGGTAGGGCTGGTTGGTAAGAGCATGTACAATGGTTGATAAGGTAGTCTTATCTTAAGTCTGCCACGTATGCAAGTGGTAGTAGTTTCTTGGCATTATTAGTGGTTTCTTGCATTATTAGGGGTTTCTTGTAAGGAACAATGTACCACTAGCGACAAAAGGTGATTCTAGGTTGCGTTGTACTCCAACGAGTACTACTAGTGGTCACGGGAGTGTACTCCAATGAGTACCAACTCGTTTTGTGGGCTCGATCCCGGCCGAACGCATGGCGGCTTTTTTGTATTACACGGGTAGTTTGAGTTATGAAGTCAAACGGATGTGTGGCACCACAGTCTGGGTGCACTGGATAGCCTAGCCACGTGAACGGGTTTTCCTTCCCAGCATCCCGTGGCTCGCGTGCTCGCCCTAGCCGCACCTCGCTTGCAGCTTCCTCATCAGCTAGTAGCATATTTAAACTAGCGCCTCCCAATTAAGCCCAAGGAGCCGGAAAAGCCTGGCGGGGCATTGGGAACTATGCAATATGGCTTTGTACGTAGAGTGCTCTACTACTACTCTGTAGCTTGTGGCGTTGCACACATGGACTTCACTCCATTATCGGCTCTACTATAAAAGAAATTCCTCTTGACGTCTTTTTTTTGAAACAGAGGCAAAAGCTTTGCTTCATCTCATTCATAAAGTAGGAACTACTAACAAAGTTCGACGAGATCCATTACACCTCCACAAATGAAAGCGAAAAGCCTAGTCTCGCCGTATCAAATAAATCAAATGTTCTGCCCTCACAGTAACCGTCGCTGATAAACAGGCTGCTAGTGTGTGCATGAGAGGAGCGGCTGAGTAAACCAGCTATGTGAGAGGAGCGGCTGAATAGAGCACCGAGAGTACCCACTAGGCCACTACGCAGGTGTACTTTCCCTGCATTGATAGTATAGAGATGGTTCTAGAGAACAGTAGTACCCTCAACTTCCAACTGTAGCTCCTTGGCCCTGAGATTCAAGAGTTCAAAACTGGTGCACTATACTAGACTAGACTAGAAGTACAGTACACCGCACTACTAGTTGAGAAAAAGTAGTACTAGTACTGCTACAGTACGAGTATGTACTCCTCCGTCACATAATGTAAGACATTTTTGACACTAGTTGGCGTGTACAAAAAATAGCAAAAACATACCCAAAATTTCTTAATCCACGGCAAAAACTACTACCTAGTGCCAAAAATTTCTTACTAGTGCTATTATTTACAGTATAATGCAATCCCATAACATCCGGTAATTCTAGTACTAGTACTAGTAAATAATAGCCTCACCCCTTGGCAAAGGAACGAACTACAGTTGGAAGGGACGAGGCCCTGCGGTTACTACGCTCTTATCTCCTCCTCGCCAGTTCCCCTCCCTCCAAAGAGAAGGCAGTTCGTCGCTGCTCCCATGGATTCGCCAGGCGGTTCTCCTCCTCGTCGGGGTTGGGAGACCTCGGATGACGATCCTCTGGGAGAAATCGCATGCCACTCCAGCGTCCTCACTACCGCAAGACTCGGTGCTTCCTACACCAACTTTTTCATTGTTGTACTAGTACTTACTAGTACTAGTAGTACTTTTTACCTTGGACGACACATATAGCTAGCTAGGCCCTTGAAGACTTAAACCCACTAGCTTCCACCATTTTTGTTTTTCCATGTCTTACTATCTCATCCATGTAACCAAGAGTGGCTGTATATAATAAGACGGTTATTTTACTTCCTCTATACCGGAGTAATACTATTTGCTGCACAGTATTACTGACCGCCATATTTGAGCACAACATTATTATGCATGGACCTTGACTATGTACGTCACCATGTGTCCAGATCTGAGATGCCGCGTGTACCAGATGAACGGCGCCGAGTTTGACCCCGGTGATGCTACGTGGGTGCCAAGGAACACTCTTGGAGAGTACTCGCTTTTCATTGGGGACAGCTACCCCATTGTGAAGCGGATGCCACCTTCCGTGCACGACACGAAAGGCCTGCCGTTCATGAAGCATGGTTGTGTCTTCAGTGCGCACCGCCGGATGAACGACATGCTGGGACACGCTATCTCTGATTTATGCCGCTTCAGCTTGGATGAGTCTCCATCATGTAGAACCGGACTAGAAAGCTGCGACAATGATTCCCATTGCCCACCGCTATGGATTGTGCCATCCATGAAGAACACCTGGGACTGGAACCTGGAGGAGGACATGTAGCCCATCTATAACGTGTAAGTGGAGTACGGTAAATTGTCAACGGTAGCGCTGTAAATATATGTAGACTAGTCGTGCACAAATCTATCTCATGAATTGGAGATGAACTTGTGTGGCATACTGGCATTTTTCCTTTAGAATTTATTACTAGTAAATGTGTTATGTGTACATGCAACTTGTGTAGTTGTTGCACGGGCTCCAACACGCTCTTTGAGAAAAAAAGGTGGCACAACTTTGGATATACGTGACGTGGCGGCATCATACAGTAGCATCGTTCGCCATAGTTGTAGTACACTCCTACTAGGACGACAACTCCTATAAAACCTTGCGCTTGGCTCTTCGCCTCTTTGAGAGGTTCAACAGTTCATACTCGTGTGAACCTTGCACTTGGCTCTTCGCCTCTTCGAAGGTCCTACAATGATGATACTACAGTACAATATGCTTCTGGCAATCTGACACCAATTGAACTGCTGCACGTCCACCGCGAGGGCGAGGGCGAGGGATAGGGAGAGGGAGAGGGCGATGTAGTCAAAACCCTCTCCTTGTCCTGTGAACAACCGCGCACGTGGGCGAGGGAGAGGCGTAGTAAGCAAGCTTCTCCTCGTTCGGCGAGTTGACGGGAAACATCAAAGCAGTACTAGTACTAGTCCATACTGCATCCTTTCCAGTTAATATGGCTTAATTTGAAACGAGAAAAATACACTAGCGGTCAACATATGTAACAATACACTCTTTATGGTCACTATATATAGTTTTGCGGTGATTATACGATCACTAGCTCATTGTACATCACCGTATTGCACCCTACTGACCGGCCACATAGTCGACGTGGCACTTTGTTGACTGGTTAAATTGTCACCTGGTTTCTGGGTCCCACATGTCAGTTGGCAGAGCAATGAAATCAGTTAAACAAAACTTTACGCAGGCGCAACAGGAGTCTAACCCTTGTGAGCGAACCACCCTGGCTGTGTATGTGAGTGCATGCACGTGTACTCCCTCGGTCTTCCAACAAAGAGTGTACATCGGCTAAAAAACAAAGAGTGTAGTACATCTACACTTCCAATGCATTTAGCCTTTAATCTAAATCGATATTGATTGACTAATGCACCAACTTCTGCTCTAGGTATAGGCTACATGTCTATCCTTAATTACAGCATGCAACGGCCTTCATTTAATCTTCTTCTCTCAATGGTCGCATGCACACATAAGTCTGCTACTTTTGGGCGTTAATTATGCCCTGGTCAATGTGTAAATCTCTAAATGTACAGTCTTTCACGGACGTAGGGAGTAGGTTGAGCACTTGAGCGTGAGCGTGTGTGTTGCGTCGTGTGCTGTGTGCCGCATGGGTGCGTGAGTGTTGCGTGCGTCCATGTGTACGTGTGAGTGTTGCATGTTGCATGCATGCATGCATGAATGGGGCTTACTCCCTCCCATTGACATGTTCATATTTCAAGCTTCCTCTGTTCCCTCCATATGGTGACACTCCCTCTATTCCCAAATACGGAGTAAAAGCCTCCCTCTGTTCCCAAATACGGAGTATTTGTCTTTCTAGAGATTTCAACTAGTGACTACGTATGGAGAAAAATGAGTGAAGTGAGTGTAGAGGCATAGGGATATTGTAGAAAGGAAGTCTTCGCGATCCATTATTCCCCATCTCGGTCAGAGAGAACTATTCAACTAGTCTTCACAGTGAAGTGACAATACACGCAGCAGCAAATGGGACACTTAATTAATAAGCTGAACCAGCGTGTTGGTGTTACTAAATCAGCCTTACCCAGTACTGCCATCATGTTTGCCAGTAGAGCACGCTTCCGCAAATACGCCTACGCACCTCTGTCCTCCATTAACTGACATATGGGCCCTCTTGTGGTAGACCCACATGTCATCGGTGTAAATATTTACACTCCGAAGGACGGTATATCCTAGTAGTATTACTAGTACAATTGAGATTTAATGCACTTTCTTCCCCGTCTTCCACTCTTCTTCCTCCTCTCTTCTTCTTCCTCCTCTCTTCTTCTTCTTCCTCTCTTTCCCATCGTCGGTCGCACACCATTTACACACGCTCACTGCTCCCCCGCTTGCGCCAACTTCCTTGGTAGCTCGCGTGTACCATATCCCCCCGCTCACTGCTCGGCCACACGAGGAGAAGCTTCTTCGCTCGCCCACCCGAATCCACTTCCTCGCTGGCTCGCAGGCACCGAAAATCCCAATGGCAGAACCGACTGACACACAGAGCCACGATTGGAATTCCCTCCCTGATGTTCTCTTGGAGCAGATCTGTAATCGTATGGACCTACTTAGCACCGTCCGTCTGGCCGCATGCTTAGTGCCTTTGTACCATCTACTCGTCTGCAACCGGTCGGCTCTTTTCAAGACACCTTGCTTGTTGATGCCCGATCCTCGCAGGTGGCCCAGACACCGACTTGACGATCCTACGGAGGTTGTCGTGGTGCCCCTCGACATGCTACCACTACCCGTCCAGCTGTCCTTCATGCGTGTCCACTACTGGGCGGGCATGAAGGCCAACTGGATCGTCCTCATCCACCAATCCGGTAGTCTGTGGCCTCTCGTGGATATCTACACCTAGTGAGAGATCACCCTTCCATCGTTGGATACCGCCGCCATCGAGCCTCACGGCCCTCCAGACACTCCTGCCTATTACGCACGAGACGCATCAAGCTTTTGGCTCGACCTCTGTTTGCTGAAAGTTGTAATATGTGAAGTGCCCACACCATCAGAAGACTACATGGATTACAAGCTCATTGCCTTGTTCGACATGGGATTAGTCTATCTGGAATCCGGTCGCCATACATGATGTGTAAACCCATGACATATTGCTAGAATATGAAAGCCATTGGCTTATTTTTTTTAACTTGGGGTATGATTATGACCACGGCATTGCAATTCTCTGTCTATGATATGTGTCACTATTATAATAATTCTAATTCCACACATACTCTGAACATGATTGTATATTTTTGTCCTTTTGGTCTCCAATTTGAATTGTTACAGCAGACGCAAATACGCTGGCCTTCATGATTCCAGGACCTGGAATCATACCAGCCGATGGGTGGTGGTTTATCACTCGTTCAGCTGACGGTGGTCATTTGATGCTCATTCACACATACCATTGACCAAACCCTTACATCAAACCACATGCAGTACAATGCGTGGGGCGTTCATGACATTGATGGCTATGGCTGCTTCGTGTTCGAGAAAGATCCCAGCTCCATTGGGCTAGGCGTATTCAACTGGAGGCAGGTTTACAGCCTCTACAACCACTCCATGTTCCTCGGGCTCAATTATCCGATCATCCAACCAATCATCGATCATATCACCGGCGATGATTATCATGCTATGCAACTTCCATTCGCCAGGGGGGACTGTGTTTACACATCATACCATGGGTTTCATGAATCACCATATCCAGAGATTTGTCGACACAGCTTTTTGCCAGATAATCTTCAGTGTGTGAAAGGCATCAAGCTTCCATGCGATGGATGGCTTTTGCAAACCCGACATGCGGCGAGGTGGTTCATGCCAACGGCAAATATGCACAACTTGATTCCTACTGATATCTAGACTGAGCCATGTATTCTGCTGCTGTAGCATGACCCTCTTTTGTTGGATATTATGTATTGTTGTTAGTTTTAAGCACTCCTCTGGTTTGAAGGATAGATACCTTCCTGGGATCAAGTGCATCCTAACTCACCTGCATAGGATGTACTGATAATGATGATGATGGAGATGCTACAATAGCTTGCCACAGAACTAGTTAAGGATTTCGACAGTGTAAAAGTTCTTAAAAATCATGAAAAAAATACTGAACCAACACACCTATAATATAACATGATCCAATGGAGGGATTAAGAAAATATGACTGCATGTGTCCTGGACAAAAAGAACAAATGTTTCAATATATATTGATCCTGTAGTGAGCTGAAATGCTTGTTTTCTTCGCTGAGTACACATAAATGCATATTTTCGCAATCACACCGTTGGATCATCTTATTATACTAGAGTGAGGCTCCCCTATTTATTTCATATTTTTTACTTACTTTTAAACCGTTAAATGTTTAGCAAGCCTTAGCTAGTTCTGTGGCAAGCTATGATAGACACAGTTTTA